>NC_060249.1:47874443-48191315 GCF_921293095.1 Ischnura elegans
CTGTGCGCGCGGAAAATAGATCCAAGCGTGCGGAAAGGAAACGCTGGAGGGGTTAGAGAAGGTTTTATGGGGGGGGGGGTTGTGTGGTTGGGTGGTTTCGCCTTGGGCGGGAGTCGATCGGAGGGTGGGTTCGCTTCACCCATCGGCGTGAATTATGCCTCCTGTCATATTTTCTCCGTCTCGCCTCGCCGTTGTCCACCGGTAAGGGTATGTAAAATCTCCCGGCGTCTTCGTTTTGTTTTTTTTTTACGTCTCGGGCACAAAACCGTCGTGTGCGACTCCATGGAGATGCGACGTCAAGACTCTTGAACCTCTTCCTTGCTCAGATGTCCCTCCAAACCATTCGGTAATAATCGTAAAGTTAAGGTAATTAGTGTTTACCGTTGTGAATTCGTTGCAGTCACAAATAGGGACACAAAATAGTGTTGAGGCATGGAACCGGTATGAATAATAAAATTAATTTATCCTAATTGATTATTAAATAAATAGATTTATGATAAAGAGCCTGTAAACCTGTGCATAATGGCAAAGGTTAATATTTTCATATGCTTACTTCGTAGCCTGCACTGTACCTATATCTCATCACACCTTGGAAATTATTGTCATGTTCGTGTACTCTAGTATATCACCGGTTGTATTTTTTTCGCTATTATCGGTTTATAACTGGGTCTTTCATCTTGAAAATATCATCAGGAATAGGTGTAGGGTAAGTACCTTTATCTACAATTACCTGCATCTCAAATGTGAATTTAGCCATCAAGAAAATTACTGAGGTATAATTTTCCTTTTTGAGATACAATAAAATTTAATAAAAATTATAATTAGTTTATTCGTTATTACAGGTTATTTGTGCGAAGTATTCTGGATGCGTTGCAGTTCCAAATAGAAGCACAAACTAGTCATGAGTTATGACACTGGAGTGTATAATAACTAAAAATCTAACCAGAGAGATCTTGCATTGATCATGCTATATTTGATTTCATATTTGTTCAATTTTCGTCATTTAAGCTAATTTTCATTTGCTTAGTTATAATAATTTTAGTTTTAATTAATATAAATTCTTGGCGTGGTGCATAAATACCTATTCACTTTCAATGCTGAGGTGGGCTGAGGATTTATGTTTAATTAAAGGGCATTTAGTTGTGTCACATGCGAGAAATGCTATTTTTCATAAATGCTTACGCGCTATTTGATAAAAAAAAGTAAACCCCAGAAGGTAATTATTCACGCGAGTCATGTTTGCGGTCCGCCCTTCGCATTTTGTTTTCATTTAAAAGTCCCCCTTCTTCATCCTCCTCGGCAGGATTTGGCCGCGTGCTTGTTTTTTGGTTGTGTTTCTCCGGGAAATGTCGCGTTTGAAGATGATGAGTGGTGTTCCAGAGCGCGTGTGGTTGAGAAAGGACTTTGCACGCACATGTACGTATGCAGGCGGTGTTTTTGGTTCGTGGAATGGACCTTGATGGCGAATGAGCATTACTGAACAATCGGGTGCATACGGCTGTTTGTGCGTCATGACAACCGTTGAGATTTTTTAAAATCGCAATCCTTTAAATATTTTTGTGCCAATCTAATAATTTATCTCCTTTTGGTGATGCTTTGTGGGATTCCTTCACGTTGTTTAATTTGTGATAAAAACATGGGGGAATTATGCATTGAAGTTTCGGGCTGGATTGCGATCGGAAGTATCGCCATCAGATATCGAACAACGGGGCGGAAGAACGGAAACTATAATCATGTTATACTTCTAATAGCAGAAGCCTTAGCGAGAAATTTATTTGATATTTATTTGATTATTTTTGTTTCTCTGACAATATTAGTTTCGAACTTTTATTTTCGAGAGATTTATTTGATATTTATTTGATTACTTTTCTTTTCTCTGATCACAGTACTAAGTGTAATATAATATATCTCCAGAAATATGAAATTATTAAATTAAATTCTTATACTTGCACTAGTATTTGATAAGTGATGAGAAATGCCGCGATTATTTAAATCTGGTATATTACCTAAATTTACGATAAAATATCTCCAAAATGTGTATACTTAAAATTTGCACACGGAAATCGAATCCTTATTGGGTTGGAGAATGGTTCGATAGATGTAAGCGACAAGAATTCTTATTTTTTGTGGTAACCCGGCCAACTATACACTCATTATCTCGTATGTTCCCCCGATTTCCGGTCGAGTGCCATAGCCAATTAAGCTGCCGAGGCGTAATTATTCCGAGTGGAAATTTAAGGAGTAGTCCGGACAAGTTGGTTGCTTGGTATATGTAACGTAACTGTTTGGTATATGTAGCTTCACTGGCTAGCTTAATTGGGGGATCCGGGTTCGAATCCCGTTCAAAGCGAATGATTTTTTTCTCTGTGGATATTTCGCATAATTTGTGCATTGCGAGTGAATCCGTAAAGTTATCACCTTGGCTACACCCGGTACGCTTTAATTGATTTTATAATATTTATAACCACGCTACTACACTCCCCTTTACTCGTATAGCGAGCTGAAAATGAATGGAAGAAAAATTTAGTTTAGTGCCTTCCGGGCAACTTTCTACAACGTCTGTCTATATTAAATAACATTAGACGGGTCTTTTAACTAGCTTGTGTCCCGCTGCGCTGGTTGGAAATTCTATGGAAATAAGTGAAATTAATTATTTTATTCCGCATATTTGCTTTCCTCCCTAGCACTTTCCTATCTGAGGCACTCATGAGTTTCGCTATATGCTTTTCGCAAGGGCATCCATTCAGTTCACATCCCTCATCCATTACCTTCGGAGTATTCACGCGTTGAAGAGCGACTGAATTGTCATCATTAGTCGGACACAAAAAAATATCGCATGGACTGAGACGGGCGCTAAATTCAATGGATAAACATATCTACGGTCGAGAGAGCTTGCCGGAGAAGGAAATGCAGCCGGAGTATTTGCTCACCTGCAAGGTTTCATCGCGAGAGAAACGGACACGGATGAGTTTGTTGGCCGTTAATGGGTTTCTATAATAAAGGGGAAAAAATGAAGGCACTTTAATTTTATTTCGTTGGAATGTCTGTGGATCCAAATGTGAAATAGCTGTTCTATATTCATCATGAAAGCAGAGCAAAAGGTATTCGTCCGGATTATTACACTTGGACCTCGAGAGGCATGACGCTAAGGAAAATGTATTAAAAATAATCACGCTCCTCCTGTTTTTTATAGAGATTTTTTCATTACTTCTACGGCCGAGATCGCAATAATGTATCGTTTGCTCTCTGCTGAGCTGGATACCCTTTTCTTCAAGTTAAATTTCACCCTTGAGTACCAATATTTTTGTACAGCTACTTAGAGCCAAAATTATTTCAATGAAAGAGTTCTAAAAACATCCAAATCATCCTCGATGGTGTTCCACGAAAATTGTTCCTGTCACGACAGCAGCGGTGTTTACCAATGGAGGGGTATAACGTTTTTCATGGTCATCTGGCAAAAAGTAATGCTTCAATTTATGAAAGAAACATTTTTTTATGTTTACATTGATGGATCGAGCGTAAACAGTGTGTGTACTTCCCTGAGAATATTTACGCCAGTCGGCTGAACAACGTGTTAAGCATGATTTTGGCCTGAAAATGATTTCATTATACATGATTGGACGAGGCAAGAAAGTAATAGTCAGTAAAATAGCGCGGGCGAAGAGGGTTTCTAGGGATGAGGACGAAGAGGGAAAGAAGAATCTTCTTACAGCTGAGAATAAAAGCATAGAAGTAAGGAAACAATTAATCAGATGCCTCATAAAGGAGCTAGAACCTCTATAGAAGTGAAGCTTGGACGTTGACGGCAGGAGAGAATTGAAGAGTGGAAGTATTCGAAATGTGGTGCTACCGTAGAATGATGAAGATAAAATGGATCAACCGAGTAAGTAATGACGAAGTGCTAAGAAGAGTGGGAGGAAAGAGAAGTCTTCTGAAAACCCTGAAAACAGATAGAAACCCAGGACAACTTAGTTGGCCGTATAATGAGGCGTGATGAAAACAATCGTAGTAGTGATAAAAAATAAACATTTCCACTTTTTAAACATGTAACTCCTCTTCCGAATCATGATTTCGACTTTCTCTGTCATTTTCAAGGTGGAGTGAGTGTCTTTATATTCCACAGAGAGTGTCGAAACCTTTATATTTTATCATGGGTGTATCGCATTTTCACCACATTATGCCTGAAACGATTTCATGAAATAATAGCAGTACCGTTGGAAGGGAAGAAGGCCACTCGTCCCTGATTGAGTTACGTGGCACAGGTTATAGAGGATGTGAAAGAGAAGAAATACGTCGCTATGAAAAGGTTAGCGGATAGGAGAGAGGAATGGAGAGCTGCGTCAAACCTATCTTACGACTGTTGACTAATGATGATGATGGTGATGAGACGGTGTAATAGAAGCATGCGACCAAACCGACGTAAGACCAAATCTTCGGAATGTATCCTGCTCGTATTTCGGGGGAGGAGTACCTGTATAAACAAGGCGGTTTGTATGATAAAAAAAATATTTGACAGGGTGAGGGTAAGGAGGCGGGGCGGGAGAGAGTGGTGGGGGTGCAGACGGCGAGGTCGTATCCGCGGTAAAGCTTATGGATTTTAAGCCGACGCGGGCGCCGCCTTGTTTGAATTCGCTGCGGCGGGGACCGGAATCACTAGCTTCCTCTCCTCGCCGCGAGGGGGTGGGGCCGTCGTCTGAGGGGCGCAAATGCGACTCGACGGGAAAGCGGAGATTCGTAAATACGGTCCGTGTTCGCCCCCCCCCTTTCCTCCTCCCACTTTCCGCTCTCTCTCTCTCGCTTGTTTGGTTCCGTGGGTCCAGGATGTCGGCTTTAAAAAGGATACTTTTTCGCGCTGGGCGAGCTCACGAGATCGCCGTTTCAAAAGTCCTCTCCTCACTCGCTTCTTTCACTCACCTCCGGTTTCATACGCGCATAAATCCTCATTTTCCTGCATGGAGGTCTTCGGGAGTTAATTTTACAAAGGTTATCGTGAAAGAATGGTACGGTTTCAGTAATGTGTAGAAAGACGATGCGATGGCGTTCTCGGTGTAGGCTTTAAGTCTTTGTCTTCCACTCTAGAGGTCGCGGGTTCGAGTCCCGTCCAGGAAATAAATCCCTATCCCGGGCGTGGATGTTCGTGTATGGTTGATTTTTAAGTTATAGAATCACTGATATTACAAAAGAGGATCCTGAAGACTAACATTAATTGTTTTCTTATATGTTAACTCATGACCTTTAAATAAACTCGCCGTTGTCAACATATCACCATAGCAATATCAACACCAAGGGAAAGCAAAAAGTAAAAAAAAACTATAAAAATAGGCACAAATAGAATATATTTACTTAAATAGATCCAAATCTTTCTGAACTAGAGATTCGTAGGGCTTGGAGGAACTACTCAAACCTCTGGAGAGACACATAAACCGCCCACTTCTTCCACTGAATTCATGCGACACAAAGCGAACAGCCATTTGGGAATCCCAGAGTCGGCGTGACATTCTCAGACCATTGCCGAAGCCACTTCACCGCACGGCACATAAATATACAATCCGGAGAAGTATATCAACCTTGGATATTTTTCTCCGCGGGAAAGAAAACGTGAGAGTGCCGAAAATTCCTCTGGAGAGAGCGAAGTAACCTGAGGTCGCTGAGGGATCGCTGCTTTAGTCGACGCACTCAATCATATTCCACGCATCCCGCAAGAGAACGGACTCGCGAAGACGGATTGAAGCGGGTATACAGATAGCGAGAGCTGAGCGGTGCGTAGTGGGCAAGAAAGAAAGGAAATGCGCCGAACGAATCGTGAGGGTTGAAAGCATGAATATTACGAAAGAGGATCCTTAAGTCGGCCAATAAATGTGTTGTCACCGACCGCGAATTTAAATGGGCTTACAAAAGTGGCCACTCGCGTCGCTGACGGACAAATTGATCCGAGATTCACTGGGAAATAAGGTATAATTAGGGGTGTTAACCGAAATTTATATTCCTGATAATGTGACTCATCATATTCATATTTCTTCAATGGTATTCCTCGCAATTACAAACATCATACTGCAATATATTGGAAAAAAGGATCGCATTGCACTCATCACCGTACTGCGGACATTTTAGAAAACAGATTAAAATGCGACCTAAGTGGCAGCAGAAATCAGCCCTCTATGGGGTAGAATTGGGTCTCCTCTATGCAATCCTCTTGGTTAGATTTTCGAAACCCCGATTTAAATGGCCAATGGTGCTGTTTTCAGTGGTACAAGAATGAATAAATAAAATACACCGGGTTTTTCAAAATGAATTGGAGGGTTTTTACGATTTCTAATATTTATTACACTTAACTTACAGATATCCATCATGCATCAAATGGAATAGTGACCCAAATAGTTTTGCATAAAAAACTACGGGTATTAAAATTGAGTACCATTCGCTATCAAAAAAACCAGTGGCGTAGCCAGGGGGGGGTCTGCGGGGTCCGGACCCCTCCGAAAAATAAAAACACACTTAGCTTCAGAAAATATAACAAAATAATGAAAAAACGTGAATTTACAAAATATTTCTTTGAGAAATGAATTTTTTCGATTATGAAGAGTGTTAAAATTAGTTTGAAAAGCCCTCTACTTAGTACACTGTTTTATCAAAAATTTTCCTCCCTGGTTTTGGAACCCACCCCCCCGAAAAAATATCCTGGCCACGCCACTGTTCTCTAGCGACATAATAGGTAATCATATAAATCTTAGACAAACACCTTGAAATGCGATGAGATACGTTTCTGAGGAGAAGTTTCGTGTCCATCAAGTGGGGAATTGAAAAAGTATGGAACTCAACTCGATGGAAACATATGCATTTAAAGTTAACGTATATACAATTTAACGATAGGAAAAAGTGATGGGAAATTTTTTAACGCTATACCATATATAATATCAATTGATGCTAGCTCGTCCATAGATCATTGTTTCTCCCGAAAGAAATTCCTGTTTACCCCACTGTACAGCTTTAAGGCGATTTGCGATTTTTCCACAACGTTGATTAGTGTCTTTTTTTACTTCTGTGCTTGGATTCTCGGCTATAAGAAGTTTTTTCGCATATAATTTAAAGCATTTGAGGTACAAAGTACACATTCACATAAAACTAAATAAGTATCATAATTTTTTTCGTGAGATTTTAGCTGTTAATAAAATAAAATAGTAAAATTCCTACTCTCTGCCACCAACTGTTACAAAAGGACACATTTAAGGACAAAATTAGAATAATAGAGTGCACTTGAAAGTATTATGGTGACAACGGAAGGCGTCTTGCGAAAATAAATGTTGTGCAATGATTAATGCTAACTTTATTAAGAATTTAAACCCAGATATTTCGAATCAAATAAATCCAGAAAATAACGAGGTGATACCATAAGTTGGGAATGGGAAATAAAACCTATTGAGAGGGGCTGATGCATGCTGTTTATGATTCCTTATAAACATTATTCAAAGCATAACAATCCTATCTTTTGTCCTCGGGAGTCTTTCTCACCGCCCAATTATTGTCTCTGTGAGTTGCGACCGGCTTCTCTTCGCTGGGAGCCTTTGTGCTTGCGGCCCGAGCTAGAATAACTTATTGGTCGCGTGGCGAACAAAGGTTTTGAAGTGCTCCTGAGAGAGATCCCGCGAAACTCAGACCAGGCAACCGTTGCTGACCCTTTTCCCACTAAAATGACCTCTCTATGATCCTCCATTATGGGAGGAAGCTTTATTTGACCAAATGCCGCTTTTCCCACGCTTATTTTTTTAAGTTCATCAAGATCGGGTCCACTTTGAGTGTAAAGTACAATATCTAAATAGCCCCTTTAGACGCCGCTAGTGAGATATCATGGTCGGTAGAGATGGTTTTTTAAAAATAGAAGACCGACCTTTATTACATAGCCATAACAAAGAGATCGATTTAGATAAGGGACCCTGCGCTTCATTTTATGGAAAGGATACAGGAAGCAAAATACGTAGTACATTACATGCCAGAATCCCACAATTCACGGTCAGCTTTACCTGCCTAAAGAGCGGAAATTTTTTTGGCTTATTTTCTAGAGAAACTAATGGGAAGAAAATGTGCTGATAAAAGGTCAAGTCGCGGCTTAAGAAGCGTTGGTAACGTTATTAGCCTTCCATGTTAACAATTGCTCCTCGAAAGCGCACAATGTTTATACTGACCGTACATTAAGCGACTGAATGCATGTACGTGTTTTAATAATATCTTATTATTCATATTCTTTCTCTTTTGCATCCTATATAATCTGTCCTATGTAACTCATTCGGGGCTGTCCGTTGCCTTTCTTCCCTGCCACCTGTCCTTTAATAGGCCGTCATGTCTCGTGTTGTGGCCAACTAAGTACGGGCTTCCCCTCTGGGTTTTTTAGAAAAACATCTCTTTTCTCGCACTCTTCATATTACCTCCTCATTAATAACTCCGTCGATCACGTTAATCTTCATCATTCTTCCGTAGCAACACATTTCGGATACTTTCACTCATAACCTCTCTGCTGTTGTTAACGTTCAAGCCTCGTCATTCATATGCCAAGTCCCACTATTCACGATCCAGTTTACCTGCCCATTGCTCCATTTGTAGCATTTGATTAATATTTTCGTTACTTTCATACTTGTGCTCTCAGCTATAAATAGATTCTTTTTTTTGCAGAATGCCCACTTTGGCTGTGCCATTCTACCCTCTATTTCTTTCTTACTTTGTACAGCGCTGGTTTATCTGCTTTCTAGGTAGTGAAACTCTTTAACATCTTCAAGCTTTTGCTTTCAGAGTTTAAATATACGGTGTCCTCTCATTTGCTGCATAGTAATGTTTTAATTTTCTTTTTTCCTTTTAATTATGAAAGCTCAAGAATATCACATCACTAATTACCTTAGAGCCATGGTTAGCACTACCTGTCTGTGTCGCAGTGGCGCCGACTCCATGGGGCCTGAGGGGGCCCGAGCCCCCTCAAAAATTCGTGTGAGGAAAAAATGTGTTAGACTTGTCGATTTTCCCCGGAGTGTCCAGATATCGAGATTCGAGTTAACAGGGTTCTGATGTTCATCATATGACTCTTCTAAAATGCTTAACAACCCTAAAACTCACTGCTTATAAAATTTCCCGGGGCAAGATCTCCCCGGTTTGGGCCCCCCCCCAATACTTTTTGTTAGTCGGCATCCCTGATGTATCGTAAAGCTTCAGAGCTACTAAAACATGTGCTCGCTCTCAGATGCTCGACGTTCGTGATTACTGTCCGTCACCGGGCAGTGCTCGGTTTAGGGCTTCCTTCATGCCAACTGTGATTAAAGCGTCTCTAGAAAGGCGCCACAAAGGGGAATATCCGTGATGAACGTGACTACTTTGCTGAGGAGCCGTCACGACCATTGTCGCTTTTGTTCCAGTGTGCTAGGCTCGAAAAAGAAGAAGAATATCATTCTGCTGGAAAAGAATTAATATTTTTTCCCGTCCTCTTCCGTAATCTTCCTCTTTTGGGTGCCGGCTTGGATTCGTAATAAAACCGCACACTCTGCGCTCAACAGCAGGTGCGTCATATCCTACATGGAGGATTGGCCTTTTTTCGCGTTCCTTATTGTTTATTTTCTCACGGCCGCGACGTTGCGTCATGTCGCGCTGTTTTCCTTTGTTGCAGGTTTTTATTTTACGCCAGGAAGCATCTTCAAAACTTTGTCCCAGTTTGGGTCTCGAAGGTATGCAGTGATATGAAGTATCTAAACTCTTTCTCTCGTTTATATTGTACGTATTGTACAGCTTTTGTGGTTAAGTTCTTAGACTTTTTCGGTTTGGTATTTTGCTGAAACTGGTAAAGGCTAAACCATTTGGAGTGACGTAATATTTCCGTTAAGGTTAATGAAATGGAAAATTTTGTTGTATTCCACCAGTTAATTTTTTTGAGTACGTAATTTATATAATGTAGTTATTTCCTCATTTGGTATGTACAGTTATTATAGGTACCAGAGGATGTCGCCGCTGCGTCGATACTAGTGGAACATAAAAATTAATTGTGGAAATGCAACAAAGTTTTTCATTTTTAATAAATGTATAGGTATTAACTAATATATTTAACATATTTAGTACCTTATTTAGTATATATAATTATTATAGGTATCCGAGGATAACGTCGCTGTGTCGAAATTAGTCGTACCTAAAAATTAGTTGGTGGAATACAACACAGCTTTTCATTTCATTTACGATAAAATGAACTTTTACAAAACTGAGCCTGAGGCGATAGAGTTAAGTTTTTAGTAAAGTTTTAACTTTTGTATTTTAATGTTACATACGTCTTACCTATTTATGGCGCATCTTCCGACCTATATCGCGGCAACTTTTTTCATAATTTCTTTTCTAGCCAGGCATCTAATTTTGATACTGGTCTTGTTATTAGGACATTGTTTCGTGAACAGGGGTAAGAAAATATTTCCAGAGAAAGGAAAGTGCCATGATACGACTCTTTTGAAATCCATCTATTTCTCTCAATACCTTGTATGGAATTTCATTAACAATATTTCACTCACCAGGTGGAAGTGGTAAACATTGCCATCATGTTATGAAGTATATCCATTTATTTTTTCCTATAAATGTAATATAATGTAAATTTTTTGGTCTTATCCAAAATGAGCGTTTAGGAATCACATAATTTAGATAAAAATATCTGTAACATAATCGCTATTTGCAGTCCATTTTAATATACAAGTTTATAAGACTTGTAAGAGTTTAAGAGCGGGATGTGACCCACAGTCAGAGGAAAAATTGGAAGTTATCTAATTGGAGCAGATTCAATTTAGATATATGTTTTATGTTATAAGGTGGACCTTCGGAATATCTTTGTGGAGACATAACCCTGCGCAAAACAATGACGATGCACTGAGAATATGCCGTAGAAATTTTCCAAACGAATGACGAATCGAGAAACGTTATGAAGCAGTACTCATTGGAATGATTGCATTGTAATGCAATTTATATGGGATTAATTTAGTCTTGTTTTAACAAAGTTATTTGGATAATTTATCGCATGAAAAACGATCAAGCTCCAATGCTCATTTTAGTTCAAGTTTTTAATTTATAAATTTTCCAATAAATCCCATTTTTTTGCCTATCAAATGAATTATTAACGAAGAGTTGAGGAAAATTCTTACATATATCATCCTAATAATTGCATTTCTGCGTTTAATAATTTGGAGTTAAACCATAAATAATCGCACAACGGATATCAATTCCATAATAATGGAAAATTATTTTTCAAACACCAATATGAATTACCGCAGATACAAGGTAATTACAACTCTCCCAATTATTTCTGTATTTTTTTAAACGAATTTCATCGCAATCAGATTTTTTATAATCGTATTCGCTCTTTAACGCTGTCATAATTAGTAAGGATTTCAATGAATATCCTATTAGGAAATGTATAGAACTATCCAAAGCCGTTGTCATAAAATTGATTCAAATGGTTTGTTTGGTGCGAGAAATGAATTCTTTGGGGGTTAATTTGAGGGGGGTACATCTACCTCCCTATCTCCCAAACATTTCGACCCCCTTGAAGCTACCCCACTCTTTCAAACTATTAAAATTGCATATTGTTAGATAAAAATAAATAAATTAATGCCCAAATAATTTATTTATAATTTAAGTATTGGTTTTAATTACCATTTGCCATCATAAGTATATTTTGTAGAAGTTTGTTGAATCTCGCAGGACGGAAAAATGCTAAATGCAGGCAGATTTTGGCGCGCAGATTGGCTATCCCTGCTTTAGGTCATATCTAGGTACTTCGACGCAGTAGAGCAACTGCTAGCGAAATCTCGGAGCTATGAAGGAGGTCTAAATCACCTTGGAAACATTCATCTACGAATTAAACGAATTTTCTTTGCCATCGCTTTAGTTTTATCAGAGATTTGAGAGTATACGGTGTGGTCTGGTAATTTGAGGAAGTGACCGAAGGTAAGGGTCATTTGTATCATTAGGAGGTGTAGGGAAGAAAGGTGGAGAGGGTAGCTTCCTTTTAACGAAATGCGCTTTATTGTAATTACTTAACTTAAAACTACTTCACGTCCCATTCGACGGACATATACATCAACATTCTACCCCGCAAGCCGCCTAAAAGGCGTGTGGCAGGGAGTGTTAGGACACCAGCCGTCTGAATATGAAAATCCAATGCTCAAACATAATTACGAATAGCATTTATTAAAGTCTTTTGTGGTTCGGGGGAAAAAACGAATTCCCATATCTAACCGTTCGGCAAAATATCTCTCTTAATTTAACGCTTCTGTCGGATATGGAAATAAAGTTGGTTTAAAGATGATGCTCTCCGAGTCGCTCTTAAAGATATATATTCTCAATTGTCCTAGCAATCTTAGACATGCGCGCAGCCTCCGAGTCTCTAGCGGCTCCCAGCCTAATTCGCCTAACGTCTGAGCGACGCTGTATTTACGCCCGTAGCAGTTTTTGACGAACCGCGCAGCTTTCCTTTGCATTTTATACAGTTCACCGATTAAGCCATGCACTTCAAGTGTCGTTAACAATGTGCTCAGGTAGGGATCGGACAGTCAGAACGTGTGAGGGTTCTGGGCGAACCCTTCGAGGGTACAACACACCGGGGCCGGGAACCAAGCCCGTTGCTTATACGCCCGATCACCCGGGGAGGGGGAGGAGAGGAAGGAAAAAGGAAAGAGGCGCCGCCGCGATAGGAGCCCGTCGACGCCTCTGGGAAGGGAAAGGGACGGAAGGGACGGGACGAGGGAAAGACACCCCAATGCTATAGAAGCAAAGAAGGCCCTACTATTAGTGAAACCAGGCAAAGCCATTGATGTACCAGCGTTTTTAGTGGGTTTTCCTTTGAGGAAGAAAAATCCATCGATCAAATCGCTAGATTGATCGGACAGTCAATGAAAAAATCTTATACTTAGCCGGGAATTGAACCCGGACCCACTGGGTGGGAAGCCAGCACCCTAGCCATTAGAGTATAACGAGCCATTTCTATTTGGTTATTTGTATTCGTGTATGAAAGTCGGCGAAAAGAATTGGCCCTAAAAAGTTATGGGACGCCTTAAAATTAAGCAATTTCCTTCTATTTTAAATACGTCGAAGCGATGTTGTTCATTGCCTGGAATGTGATTTTTACGACCAGCGCCATCCGCTGCGGTTTCATGTTTCATAATACGGCCACTCACTTTAAATATTCATGAATGCTAATGTTTTACCTCTTCTCCAACAAAAATTTTCGCCGACACGAACATTCGCGTGATGATTACTCCATAAATGCCGGGTGGAGTGAATATTTGTGTCACTTATTGCGAAGAAAGAGTAGCTTGTCAATGGATCCTTATCAAATTTTCATGAAAGATGGATCGCTTTATTTTATAGAGTTGTTATTATCTTCGCCTAACCTTAGCGCAATTACAATTTTGAGTGGCCACCAAATTGAGGGCAATGCTGATGCGTGTCTTTTTCATGGAAAATTATTCCATCGAAATGGATTTTTTCTGTCCCCTTTTCCTCCAAATGGTGGTGCGTTCAGAGCTGAGCTGAGTGATTGTTTGTTTAATAATAGTATTTTCAAGGTATTTGAAACAGTTAATTATGCATTAAATCATGCCAATCAATGCACACGTTCACCATATTGTTTTTTTATTGTCGATTGCTATAGAGATTGAAAGATAAGGAGATATATATTTTACCGTTTTTGGATCCGTCCCCTACGTCTTGAACTATTAGCGGCGAAATATTGGCGGGTTCACCCCTTCGCTGAAAAGTTCATGACGTCACTGACTCTTGGCTAGCAGCTCACTGCTTCTCCACTTCTTCTCTGACTCGTACTAGCGTCTCACGTGGTTATTTGTCATTAACACTATAATAAGACATTCTTTCCGTCAACGATTTGGTCTCTCTGAACGACTTTATGAAACAGACCTGTAAATACGTCACTGACTCATGAAGCTTTGGCGGCAACTTTGGCATTTGTTCGTTTTCAAGTTATGAGAAATTGGCTTAATGAGGAAGGAATTTTTTCGTTATTACTTACCTATCCTATTCGTCTACGGAATGGTGTTGATTAATCGCTTATTCGGGTCGGAGTGAACGACTCCATTACTGATTTCGGATTAGGCGAATCGTAGGGGAAACTAACCCGACGCCGCTACAAAGTTAATAACAATAATGCTTGTTTTTATTCTACCTTTACAAAATACAAAATTTCAGGTTGTTAATAAATATCTTATGCTTTCCCTGCGTATACTGGAAGTGAGGGTTTCTCGGGTGCTTCACCGGGTAATCCTCTCATTGGCTGCCGACGTTTCTGCCGGCTTTCAGGGATTCAGCCCTGATGATAGAGTACGACTCATACCCCGAAACGTCGGCAGCCATGAAGGATGAAGCCACCCAGTGGAGAACCTGAGAAACCTTCAGGTTGTACCTTTTTATGAAATTTTTAAGGTGAAATGTAGGATATCCTGCGTTCGGATTATTATCATCTTATCTTAATAGGCAGCGGCTGGTGATAATGCATACCCTTCTTTAACCCAGCAATTGCAGATAATTCTTCATTTTCACTATATTATGCTCAAAAACATACACATAACTAAGAGTTAAACATAACCTACAGTAGTGTGTTGCCGGGACCGATTTGATGCATAATTCATCATCAACGTGAATAGAAATCAGTACGTTGTAAACTCGATTCGGAATTTTCCCGGCTTTTATGTGGATTCTCTTCTCTCCTACTCTTCTGTGGACTTCTCCATTGCTTACTCAGTTGATCTATTTGTTTTTCATTCTTTCTTTCATTCTTTTCTTGCACTGCATTTGGAATGCCTCCACTCTGGATTCCTCCGGTACTACCATTTTCCTTGTCTGACTTTCGTAGAGAAGCTACGTTACGATTCGATTTTCCAAACCCTCTTCATCCATATGTTTTCGGTCATAATATGGTATTGCAAAGCATGAATTCTTCTTGAATGAAAAAATAATGGCAGGGGAGCAGTAAAATTGCAATGATAGCAGTATTCATTTTATCTCCTGCTAATGAAAGTCATATTATTTTAAAATATTCTATTGGAAAAAAGATAAAGTCAATTCTTAAGTTCAAGACTTTTGTTCCAAGTTTGGAACATTGGGAAAAAAATGGGTCAAAGGTGATTTTTCA
The DNA here is from genome assembly GCF_921293095.1 of Ischnura elegans. Taxonomy (NCBI): domain Eukaryota; kingdom Metazoa; phylum Arthropoda; class Insecta; order Odonata; family Coenagrionidae; genus Ischnura; species Ischnura elegans. The sequence goes on from NC_060249.1 coordinate 47,889,595, forward strand.
CTACTCTTACAGTTGAATGCACTATAGATTGGCTTTCGTAGATTTTTTTGAAAATTTCCGAAAGACTGGAAAGAAGAATGGGGGAATGCGAGGAAAGTTTTAGCGCTGTATTCGCTAGGGAGACCTTTTTTTGTTCCCAACTTCTTCTCCTCTATTTATATTTTTTTTCACATGACCATCCCTCCTCCTCGCAAAATAAAAGCATCTCCTCACACCCTCGTCACAATGCCCTCCGTTGCCAGGCCTACGCCCCTTTTTCCTCCGAACTCCACTCTTGACAGTCCGCCGGACCCACAACGGTCCCTTGGCGGACACATGCGATCTTCCGAATGGGGAGGGCACTAGCTGGGCAGCTTCTCTCAGGAGCGCCGCGGGGGGATTGTATGTGCGACATTGGGAATGTGCGGGAGGAGTAGAGTGTGGTCTCTAAGGAGAAGGGGGGGAGGAGAACCCCTCTTCCCAACAGCTCCATGCTGACCTCACGCTAAACTCTCCCCAGGAAATGGTGATTTCCATTCCCAGTGTTCAGTTCACATCCGTGCGGTGATGCTTATTTATTGTGTTCGCCTAACACACCACCTAGCATACGTAACCAATGACCAATAGTACCTATTACGACGATTAAAATAATTTTTGTCAAAAATTATTTTAATCGTCTTAGAAAAAAAAACAGATTAAAATAATAATTAGTTTAAAAAATATTTTAAAATTTAAACTACCTACTCAAAGGTCCTATAGCTTAATACTTCTAATTTGGTTGAGTGCTACGAAATGTTTGATTTTTTCAGATTTTTTTATTTCAACCTCTTAAAATGTGCAATGTGGAGTAAACTCGATTTGCTAAATTAAGTAGGTCTATTTTGTGACGTATAGAAGACCCTTAAGAGCAGTTATTTCTTCATATCAATGAAAATGTATCATTTATAGTGGATAAATTTAGGTTCATATCGCCTTTTAGACCTAAAACTCACTCCGTTTTCATGTCCGAGCTACCGCTTTAGTTGGCCTTTGCTGATGGCTTGGAATTATAGTTCGTTCACTCACTGATTCAAAGTGAAGGTTGGTATGCATTGTAGTTTCGTTAACATTAAATAGATGTTTAAAGCTGATGAACTGTAAAAGTAGATGTATTTTCTATGACTGCAGACGCACATTTTTTAAATTAATTTATTTATTTCCATTACCCCATAAACAGCACATTTACTGCCTTTACAATGGGAAATTAACAATTTACAATGAAGGACATTCACACACGCTCATGCTTTGGATAAGGTAACTTACCTAGGCGAGACTCGAATCCGCGACCTTCGGTTTGGCAGGTGAGGACTTAACCCCGCCGCCACCGACTTCAAATACTTATTTCTCGCTCTTAACCTTTCGGAGTAAAATAATAGTGTGGGTGATTGGGAATACGAGCCATTTTGATGAAATAATCAAACAGTTTTCTTAATTATGACTTTGATTGCATTCCAAGCGTAATATTCCTATGTGTAATCACTATACATTCCTCTATTAATTTTTTGAAACATAGTGTTAAAATTTTTCGTATTATTTTTTGCGGAACTGAGGTTCCATTGTCAGAGCCCCTTCATATTTTCCCTTAATTTTCACATTTACGATTCGACTGCCGCGAACTCAACCGTATTGTATCCCAGCGCATGTTGAGATGGGGTGGTAGAAGTTTTTTGAGCTTCTCTCTTATCCATCTTGTTTCTTAACATGAATTCTCGAGGCAAAATAAAAAAGTTCTCGAGCGATTCATTCATCCCCTTTATTTCCCTGGAGGATGAGAAACCAAATGGGCAGAAAGGTCTCTGTACTAACTTCTCCGTCTACATTCGTTGCTTTTGTGCCACTTCAATGGAGGAGCCATCGATAATTCCGTACTCGCGACGTCCTTGTCATTAAGCCATCAGCAACACAATAACTTATTTATCCAGGCCATTGGGAAGTTTTTAGAAAACTTCCTCCTCTCTCTCGCAACTTTTGACACTTTCTCGGTCGTGGTTTATTCAACGTAAAAAAAAACTCGCTGCGGTGAGATTTTCTTCGAGTTTCGGAGTATCGGTTTATCGATCCAAAGTGGATCCGAATGCAGAGGCCGAGTTTTGAAAAAGTCCTGGCTGAGTACGAAGGGAAATGAAACTAACTACCGCTGTTGAGGAGAGAAAAATACTGACTTTTTAATATCGCGTCGTTTTCTTCTTTTTTTTCCTCTGAGCCGTCGGTATTCTCTAAATGGATAAAATTTGAAAAAAAAATACAGGAGCGATTAAAACTGAGAGTTTGTTTTTTGAAGGCGATCAGGCAATTTCATTCCATATTTTCCCTTCATATTATAAAAACAAAGTTCTCTCTGTCATCTTTTACCCTTCGCCATTCATCTTTGGTTCTGTCAGCATTGAAAAAAATTCGGATTATATTGGTTTTATGTCAGTTCGGCATTTGAAACCTTTCTCCTGAAAAAAATTCCGGTGTTTATTGATATTTCCTTCCAATTTTGGAAATGATTTTGATTATGAAATGGCAAGGTAGCTTAAAAGATAATGTATCCCGACTTTAATTCAGCATTCCAGCCCATGCAATGGTTTTTTAGGCCTTTATTTGTTCAAATATATCTATTAATATATCACTGAAAGCATATTGTTGCGGAAATGCGCTTTTTTATGTTTTGTTATAAAGGTGTCACCAAAGGAGCTTTAATTACGAGGCAGAATTTCCCATTCTGTACGTAAGCTTGCAAATGTTAATTAAAATTTCAGACTTTACTTGACTAGCTTAGGTTGAATTGGTATCGACGAAGCAAATCAAGGGGGAAAAGCGAAGTGTGTGACGAAAGTACCCCAGTTAGACCCAAATATAATCCAAACCAAAAAACGCAGCAGAATATGTATACTGACAAAAAACGTCATTCAAATTCGTTTGAAAATCGTAAAGGAAACACGTACTGTCATTCTAGTATCCCGGGACTAGCCAAGGTGATAACTTTAAGGAGTCACCAGCATTCAAAAATCCCTCGGTGGAAAAATCATTCAAAAATAAAACCTAACCGACCTATGTTTGTGATTCTTTATGAATAATCGTTTTCCCAATTTATACGGGATAATTTCTTCCAATAATTCGTTTGGTTAAGTTCTTACCGTGTATCAATGATGTACTGCAGTCGCAGGCCAAGTGATCTCATTTATTTTAACTAAATTAAGGTCTGTTGAGGTTGTTAATGCACTCGACTCTTTCTGCTAAGACTAGACTATAGCTGGATTCACTCTAGTTGCATCACTGGGGTGCTTGGGGGAATAACAGAGTCGGAAATGGTTTTCTATATTTTCACCAAAGGCCCTTCCAGATTCCCCCCCCCCTGAGGACATAGAACGTCATCCGTGAAACTCCACAGCTGTTCCACGTTGGCTCCAGTTTGATCCTGAAAAAAATACGCGTAGACAGTCTGTGTGTGCAATGGGTGAGCCAAGTTGGAAACCTCGCAGCGGCATCAGCTATAAACGCTTATCGGGAGCGACAAAACTGCTTTCTTGCGCAATAAAAGCAGGACTCAGTGCTCTTCCAATGTCGGTCGTTTGAAATACGGCCGTCGATGCCTTCTGACGGGCCGATATCTTGCTTCCTGCTCACTTTGATACGCGTGGATAAAAGCCGTACTTTCAGTCCCTCTTTATACCATCTCCTTTACTACATCGCTCTTTATCCTTCCTATCCTTATCCAGCTGCTTTCCCTGTGTGTCGGATCGTCCGAGTATCGGCCCTTTGGGAAGTCGAGTAGGTGTGGTGGCCAAAGTATTGGCCCCGTAGGAAGTGGCGTTGTATCGTGGTTGGCGGTCGCAACATTATTGGTGGGGAGCGTATTCTCAATAACTAGACAGTGATCTAATGCATGGTTTTTTAATGGTCCGATACACTGAAAGATCAGGCACAGCGGATAAGGGGGAAATCGAGACTTAACATACGTTCATCGGCAGACGAGACCTGTGACGGGCGGCGACTCGGGTGCGGACGGTGCGACGGCGCCTGGCGAGGCTGGGAAGGTAGGAAGGAAGTCCGGAGGAGGTCTGACAGCGACCCGCGACCGAGAGGAAGGAAGGGAAGGAAAAAGGTCCCGGCCGGAGGACGGCTCCTCAATATAAGTCATTCCTGAGGAGCAAAGGTTTCAGGTACCGCTCGGATTGATAGGAAGGTCATTGCCTGGGGTGGGGGAGGTGTTGGGTGGGTGACTAGTGTGCATCGTCACAGGGGGAGGAGAATAGCTGGCTCACGATAATGGTGATAATCCTTTCCGCGAAACCGAAGTTCGCGAGTCACTCCGACAGCGTAGCCAGGGGGTCTAGACCCCTCCACCCTCGAAAAATAAAATCGCAATTACTTTGCTTCAGAAAATATAAAAAAGGTATTGAAAAATCATTAGTTGACAAAGATTTCTTTGAAAAATAAACCTTTTTCAATTAACTAAGTGTTCAAATTACTATAAAACCCTTTACTTAGTACCCTGCCTTTCAAAAAATTTCCCACCTGGTTTCGGACCCGAAAAAAATTTCTGGCCACCCCACTGCCCGTAGGTCAGTTGAAATCTCTGTGGGGGATAGAAATTTTCAGTTGAAGTTTTTTCCTTCTTGAGTGCTGTGTGGGTAACTCCTCCCGTCGGTCAACGCCAGGTTTCTCTCCAGCCGTTCCTCCCTTAACGCTAAAACCCATAAATATATTAAATATACAGTAAACCCATAAATATAAATTTTTTGCGGTCAATCCTCGGATTATTCGAAACTGTTGTCCAAAAGCCAACAAATTCGGAAGAAAACCCGAGAAAAATGCTTAACATCCTTCTGATGCTAGGCAGCTGCTGAAAAAAAGAAGACACTCCTGACAAGTGTTATGTGTTGCCGTGTTCATATTTTCCGTTTCGATCTAATTTTTTTTAAATTTTAGCCAGTGTAGTTCCACTGATTTTGGCAACAATCTCTCCTTTTATTAGAATTATTTTGCTTTATTTTAACTTCCCTGGTCATCCAAAATCTACGTTATCATTTTAGGAATTACAAACTGACATATTTTCAATAAGATGAGGAGTGAAGTGATGGATGTCATTTTTATTGAGGCCGTTTAATTAGTATTCAGTTTAGTGTTGGTGATTAATTAGAATTATCAATTTTCATTTGACATTAGCAAAACCTTTGATTGAAGTGGAGCCTCTTGAAAATGAGTACAATGGCTTACGGTCGTGATAAGTATTATAGGATGAGTTTAATGGTGAGTATATTAAATAATGTTGCTTCTATTAGATATTATAATGTTAATTGGTGTTTTTAAATTTTTCCTTGATCGGAAAATCGCGTATAATCGAACAAGTCTAAATAATTTATGTGATTTAATTAAATTTTCTGCGGTCAATCCTCGGATTAGCAATGCTGCATTGCGTCACTGCTCACAGCTTGGGTAAACAACTGTTTTATTTAGGGTTATTTTTTGCCTTGCGCCAGATTCCCCAAAAAATACCGGATATGCCCCAGCGCTTCCTCCTGTATAAATCAATTTGCCATCATTTTAAACCCCCGTTGGCGACGTCAGATCCTTCTCTCTGAAAATGACATGTCCGGAAAAGCCTCGATAAACTGAATCGTATTATTCGGCTGCACTCTTTGCCTTTGGGCTGGCTGCGAAGTTGAAAAGCCTCGCTGAAATACGTAGGAGTTATTCGTACCCGTTGATGACCTGTACACTTTAATTAAAAAACATATAAGTGCATTCGTTAACTCATTCGCAAATGGGTTTCACTCATAAATGTTGCGATAAATCCATCATTATACACTCAAGATGGAAAAAGTATTTACTTTAATCGTTGAACATGTAAAATCCGTATGTTCCCAAACGCATGCTTTTTATATAAATAATAGCATTATGTTGCCGGAATTACCATGATTGCCGTAGTTTAGCTTTACTTTTTAATCAATGGACTATTTATTTCATAAAATTAAGCGTATATGTTTAATCCTATGATGTTTACGATCCGTTTTGTGAAAGTAAGCAATGCCATTATGTGTCTCAAATGTTTATCGTTATCTTGGTATAGCCATTGCCATTCAATGTACAAATTTTCACCTATAACTCTGTGTCTATAACTATTCAAACTTGGTTCCCAGATGATTAGTTAAACATCCTTATAGGGAAATTTGGCCGTTTAATAGAGATAGATGAATACCAAGAGCCTAGAGATATAAAATATTGTTATAGATTAAAAAGTGTACTTTGTTGTATTCCACACAGTGTGTACGAAAAGACTCCACTGGTTTCAACCTTTTCAGATCATTACCAAGGTTCATCTTCTATTAATGATCTGAAAAGAGCTAAACTGGTCGAGTCTTTTCATATATACTGTGTGGAATATAGTAAAGTTTACTTTTTAATCTATAATGTCACGGTTCCACCAAGTAACCTAAAAAACAATTGATTTCATAAAATATTTTTGCGTTTCTCAACTATGTAATTGATTATCACACTAATTTGTTTGAATATTTATGCATGTCATTGATACTTTATTGCTTTTCATCGTGGAAATGTTTGTGCGTAGTATTTGCGTGGCTCATATGTGCGAACGGCGGCACGGTGTATGGAATTACCAAGGAGGTTGTAAGTATATTACCAAGGGGGTGCCACTGGTTTCGGGCGTGAGGCGAAGTGTGGCCTGAGTGGGGTGCTTGGGTAGGATTATCCACGCCCACTTCGGCCAAAACATTGACAATCCCATAAGGGTCAATGCTCAACAATGTGGTGAAATTTTTGGCCATAACTCGTTAATACATTTAAAAAAAACTATGGAACGCACAATGTAATCCATTTTTTCTTACTTCATGGATAGTCTTCGCGAAGTTATTACTCAAAATATCTTTTTCCTGGGAAAAATTATTATCAAATACCACGGTTACGTTCTGAAACCAGCTTAATTGAAAATAAAAGTTTACGAGTGTAGTCATTTACCTGCACTTATACAGGTATTAAATTTTATTATTGGCAAGGGAATTTCACAAATGCAGCAATAAAGTATATTTTCAAGGATATCCCCACCAGTAAAGTGGCTGACAGAAACAGAGTTCATACATTAATAGAAGTATTGCGAATGATGGGAAAAACCCGATGACAATCACTGACGAAATACTAATGATTATGGCCGTATTTTTCACTTAATGTAGATCATTTTTCAGAACAAAACCTAGCCACCTTAAAATATTTGTCGAAGACTAAGTCTAAAGGCCTGTTTACACGATACATTAACACGTACGAGTTAATGTACGTTCGCGTGAATGATTTTTGTGGACCGGAACGGAACATGTACGAATGCATGAACCAAATTAGAACAGGTTCTATTTTCTGTGCATGCAATCGCACAAGTTGGGTGGTTACACGGTGCATTTTGGCGTTCATTCTCGCGTTCATACATTTAGACATTAACCCGTACGTGTTAATGTATCGTGTAACCAGGCCTTAAAAATTGTCAAACCAAGTTGGCGGAACCTTAACCACGCTAAAAACTCGGAAAAAGAGCCTCCTGATGTTTCGGGATTTACGGATATACTTCCTCTGCACCTCCGATGGTGCAGACGTATCGATTTTTCCTCCTGTCTCCGGTCTATACAAGTTCCAACAGAAAACGAAAGAATCAAACATCGGGTGCATTGCTTTCTGCCAAAGTTTTTCGGACAATTTTATCGAAGCCAACCGGTTTCGGTGGCCGTGCGATGCAATTTCCCTCCGTGTCATTCATCACGCCGACCTCTTCGCTTTTGTTTTTCCTACCGACGTAATTTATTTATTTTTATTCCTAGGGATTTTGTTTTTGGTGCCGCGGTCCAATTACTGATAATTAAGTGTTCTTTAATCGCCTCCCTTCTTTGCCATTTCTGCGTCTCCCATTTCTTTGCCATTTCCATTGTGATTTGCGTGAATTGGAGTGTTAGAGTTACCTCGCGTTTTTCATGAAAATTTTCTGTTTCGCTTATAACATCAGATGAGAGTTCTCTATTTTTTTAAATAACCTCAAGATAAATTGTGGAAATTTTGTTATTATCATGTAATCATTGCTATCTATCATGGATGCACATTTTTAAAATTCTCTTTAATACGCAAAAACACTAGAGTTTATATGTTGGTTAGAGTAGAGCGATAAGTGATTATTCAACGATTGTTTGTATCTTTAAAGGTCAATCCCGGTGTTAAACATTTTTTACGTTGTGCAAGGACTATCTCTAACTTTACACTAAGTGAGCATTAGTTTTTACGCAATCGACATTAAATGAGCAATACATACTTTGATATTTGAATAAATAAAAGATCGTAGCACTTTTTCACAAGATTTTTAATGCGTACAACGCGTTTCGGCTCACTGAGCCATATTCTGGTATAAGACCACACACGTTGATGTTGCAGATCCTTGTCCATTTGTTATAAACAGCATGATGACGTTAAAAAGGCTAAAAAAATGATTTTTAAAGCTGGTTTCAGGTAGGTGTATTATCCACAGAAAAGGCAAACGCTTTGCTGGATACATCCTTGGGGATTACTAAATGTGTTATAACAAGATTGAATAACATTATGTGTACGGATTTAAGTACTAAATGCGCCACATTGTATACGATGAGAAGGTCAGAAAGCATTCATCAGTGTGGGAAGGTTTATTTGGGTCACCAAATGAGGAGGGTCACCGTTCTTATTAGTGCAAGATTTTTAATACGACCTCTAAACTTTGATTGCCCTTAAAGTACACAACTTATTGTAGTAAAAGTTCTGATATAAAGTTTTTAAGCCCCAATTTTCTTCCATTGTTGTAAAAAATTGTTCAAAGAATCCATTATTTATGCATGAAAGAATCTGGTGGGAAGATATTTCCTACCAAGAATGAACAGTTATTGGTAGGTGACTCGTTTTGATAATTAGTTCAGATTTTGAGAAATAAACCAATTCCACCAGCGTCAGTATCGAAAGAGATTTTGGACTTTATTAGCAATAGTGATGTTTATATAAAACATATTGTATTTAATTAGCTTTAAAAATTAAAATTTTTCGGGTGCGCTGTGAATTGCTCCATAATTTCAAAACGAATTCCAGCAACGATGTTATTGAAAGGATATTAAAATGTCTTTTAACTTAATACTATTTAATGTCTCTCGTGGACTGTGAAGTAAAATTCAAGAACCTTTTATTACTTTCGATTACCTCTAACACTTTTAAGTATCCTCTTCCCCAACCGAAATCATTTCCATTTGATTATTGACGATATTAAGTGAATAATTCGGTGTTTTTTTGTGTACGAGGCGCCACGCAACGAATGCTTCGATGATGCCGTGATGCGATGCGTCCCGCGTTTATGTTGCTAGGTGCGATGCTGCTTTCCATTCGGAAAAATTTCCTTGAGTTCGCTTTCTCGCGAGTGGAAAGGGTGTTGCAACTCGATATTGTAAGATGAGCACCGCTCGTCCCCCCTAGGGGTTTCTATTGGGAGTGGTTTATGGTGCACGTGATGGACCCGTTATTGCCTGACGATGGTGGTTCATACCGCCCTCTCCCTGCATTTCCCCGGGTATCCTTTTATGCTCTTTTTTTGCTCGTAAAAGATAAGAGATTACTCTGGGATTAAGTTTTTTGTGGGTTCTTTTTTCACGTCCTTTTTTCCACGGAGGTCCTTTCCATTTATCACTTCAATTTTTTTTCGATCGATCTACCACGCTATTTCAGGTAATTATTTGTGCGAGGTATCCTAGACCTTTCAATCTCATCTGTCCGTCCACAAGTACCTCCTCTTTATCAAGCGTCACTTATATGAAACGAGCATCAAAAAACAAGATTTATGTTCGCGATGTATATTCTTCATGCAGCATTTTTCAGGGCTCATGCTGGGGAGGTAATTACTAGTAGTATCAGAGTATACTGGTGTTAATACCGATTATGTTTCGTCGCGAATAGCTGGAGAATAGTTGGCGAATGACCGAAAATTGGAGCGGTGTAGGTCTCTTTATTTTTATATATCAGCCAAAATTGGGAATAAAAATTCAATATGTGAACGTCGAATTGAACTTATTAACACTTCCAAAAGTTTCCGCCGACAAAATAGAAGTTTTCACGTTATTTTATATTGAAATTAGTTTTTGGAATTGTTGGAAAAAAGCCATATTGATGAATCGCTATTTTTTACAATCGATGAATGAACATCATTGTAAACTACCAACTTTACTGAAATTTCAGCTCTATTGCCCATCTAAAGGTTGTGTGTGTCACATTGTGAGTGTTGGTTCTGCTGTGTTACGCCTTTTGAATCTTGACCTCGAGCGAACTTTGACCTGCCTTCCCATAAGTGGTCTTCACTCCCTAGCGTACTGCAACCTATCCTTGACCGCATCCCGCAAATAGTTCCGGTTGAATAGGTGACCGTTCCCTTAGGGTTCTGAATCCGGTCGACCGTGAAGATAGCCCTGCGTGCACCACTGATCCACAGAGACAAACGTCGGATCCACGCCATGGAAGCTCCTAGAGATTCCGCCGATAAAAGAAGTTTTCGTGTTCTTCTCTATTTTAATTAGCTGTTGGAATGGTTTCAAAACTCATTGAAGTGACTCAATAACATCAATTGCGTTAAAGTAACATTTATTAACTTTTCTGCTGTGATATCAAAAGCGTATACTCTTATTGTGTGCATCTAAATAAAGTCAGAAAATCTATCTGTTACTCATTTTTTAATCAAAATTTTCATTCAATAATTATCTGTCTAATAATGAAGAGAGTTAGCATGGAATGTGGTTATATTCATGTAAAGCCTCACGCAAACATCAATTGAAAAAAAGGATATATTCTTTCTATTCGATTGCATATATTCTCTACTAAAATTTATTTATTTTTATAGTTTAGGAATTAATGCCGTTGTTGTTTTCCATTCTTTCACATTGTTTCTTATCTAGGATATGCAATCCATAAATATCCTTCTGAAGTTCACGTTCATAAAATGAGTTAAGAGTCACATGCCACCTTTCGCTCGTAAACAGAGGAGCAAACATGTATTTATTAGTAATGTGTAGCGATCTCGCAATTGCATTGGTAAAAAGTGTAACAAAGCAGCGACGAAGGTATAATTATTTCTACGCGCTACGTAAAAGTCCAATATATATCTACGTGAAGGTAAACTTGGGCTAACTGGGGCAGTAACTCAATCAATGCTCATTTAATTTTTAATGATTGTTGAGTTAATTTATTTATTAAACTGGTATTAATATAGTCTTCGGGCTAACTCGAGATATCACATCAAAAGAAAAATTTTCTAGGCAAACTCCTTCTCATCGAATACAGATATCGGAATGAAATATTCCTGTAATGTTTGTAAGTTTTCCATGAAAGTGAATGGTGAATTTTCGTTTTACTTTCGTATTATTGTTTCTGTAAAAATATCAGAAGAAAAATTGATTTGTAAAAATAAGCAGGAAAATTAGAACCTCTTACATTTCAGTTTGGGTTACCTACGACTCTATATTTCCATAAAAGCTTTTATATTTCCATCCGTTCCGACGTTAATACATTATTTTAGAAACTTATCTCCACCATTGAACCTAGTCAGAACCAATTAGTGCGGTAACAAATAGAAATTAGCAAAATTATGGGTGAGGTGTTAACAACCGGGCATTTTTTCATTCAAAGAATTTAATTTGTTCAGAATAGTAATCATCGATTTGTGATCCTTCAGGATTGTGGTGTTTTATTTTTCTCTTGAGCGAAAACGGAAATATAACTTTGTGCCTTCTTTCATTACATAACTTATTACTTTCCGTTATAAAATTTTGCCGAGCCAAAATTATGCCTCGCCTAAACAAGCCCTTCATATTTATTTTTCCTCCGTTCTCCCCTGTAATTATGACATATTAAAATGATTTTCAAGCTTAAATATTTTATGATACCTTTTTTAATTCGCTCGATTGATTTGTGTAAAACAATAAATATATGTTGTTTTCGAAACTGAGATAAAATTAATCTCTCATAGGGTATCATAAAATTTTTGCTTGCATGCTCCAATTATTCTTCTGATCGGATTAATCAAATGCTGAATACTCTCGCGTTTTATTCCGACACTGGGATGCTCACGCTTCGGTAAGCATTCTCGGTGCCCGTATTAATATCAGGGACCTTGGTTCACACGCACGGGGGATTAACATATTCGCTAATTCGTCACTGATCAGGGTTCGTCCCGGTCGAAGTGAAATTAATGTCACTTGATTCTTTTCCTGCCCCTCTCGCCTAATTTGGCGGTGTTTTCACGTGGGAATTAATCATTCACCGGCCCTGGTGTCGGTGGTAACCGTTGGTTACGGAGGGCGTTTGGAAATAAGCGAACCCCCCGCCCCCTTCTGATGGTATTAAAACGTGTTGTATGCCTTTTTGATCCGGATCGGTAGTTTTTTTCACGCTGAGTTTACTTTTTTTATACGTTGAAATAGGGTGAGTAATCCTGTCACTGTCGAACTCTTGTCACGCCCCAATTGTAGAGAACAGGAGGTTAAATATAAAGCGAATGAAATACCTACCACCATGTATGAAATCGTCCTCTTTCACCTTCCTGGAATATTGCAGAGGCCATCCTTCATACAACCTCAAAATTTGCGAAACTTACTGTCTAATACTTTTATGTTCATTATTATGACTTAATAATTCCTCCGATAATGAATTATTCCAAATTTTTTCCAGATTTTAGTCCTTGCTATACTCAGAAAAATATCGCCTACAGCCATCAATAAGTATTTATCCTAGTTCATGAATGGTAATTATTGGACTTTTATGAATTTTTGTCTTAAATCGTGTTATGTGAAGCAGTGCTGGTCAATGATGTTTCAGTCGCTTAAAGCACAGCAGCAATGTTTTCAGTAGTGAGCATTTTTTCGTAAAATCCGGCTGTGAAGGCCATAGAAAATAATTTTGTAACATTTTGGCCATCACGAAAACGTAAAAGCCGAAAACCAGATACATTTTAGGCCTCGTACGTTTTATCGCGATGACCTTATTTTTTCTGAATAAAGCCTATAGCTAGCTGCTGATTTTACGAAAAAAAAGACCAACGATTATGCATGTGTTTATGAGAAATGCCACACAACCAGTCACGAAAATATATGCTTTCAATGGAAAAAAAATCCGCAAAAAAACTTACTTTTCCAATCAAAAATGTTTCCAATTTTAATCTCGGCGTTTTGAAAATTCTTGAATTTGCCCAGCTGTAAGCTTACATGATCATTTTTTTCTCGCTCGCTTACTCATTAATGCAGTGTATTGTGTGCCGAATATTGTAATTTCATTTTTAATGCTGATTAATGGGAATATTATAGCTATACTTAATGCTGTTTTTTCTAAGCATTGAGATCTTTTGTTTGAAGTAGCATTTCCGCAGGACTATGCATTGATATTTCTTTTGTTCTTGTATTCTCTAGCTGTTTCGGACCGATATAGAAACGGTAGCACGTCCAATGCTTCTGCTCTCAATAGGCGGGCAATGGGAATTACGGTTTTCCGTCGGTCCAGCGTGTTCGTGAGATTGATCTCATACGATCAGCCAATCGCGGGCGCCTACTCTTCTCTCCTATCGCCATTGTTACTGTCATCTTCACTGTTGCGTAACAGTGGTGCAGATCAATTCACTCGCGCAGATATAGAGAGAGAGTTGGTTGCATTCAAAAGCCCGGCGCCCGCTGTTTGAATCGGATCAACGATCAATACGGATTTAAACCCCGCGATTGTTTAAATCGGGAGTTCAGCCTTCCGTGCCTCTGCCGCCATTATGGGTAATTCCAGTGGAGAGAAATGTAGCTGTGTGAGCAGAGTGATATGGCGATTTTTTCCCCAAACGTTTGAGTTTTTTCATTATTGCGTACGAATAATCCGTAGTCTTGGGCGTGACGTCATGGAATAGACTTACTATAATGAACGTTAAAAGATTGTTTTAAAGAGTGACGTAGTTTTAGACGTAGCAAATCATCATTTGGTGACACGTGATCTCCACCAGATGATGACTAAGAAGACGTCGAAACTTAGTTTGCCCTTTAATAAACTATGTGGAATTACACCTTTTAAGTTTTCTTTATAATAATTACGGAATCAATTTCTAGCTTATGTAATTGGGTTTAATTTTTATTGCATCAAATAGCTAGATGAAAGATTCTTAGTGGCTAAAGATGTTTTGGATTGTAAACGTTTATGTTGTGTCTTAGTGAAGTACTTAATGATTTTTCGCCCATTACTCATGAGGTGCAGGCTCTCATGGCCAATCAGAAAATTTATCGCTATTTTTATTTTCAATATATTCCGTTGGTCTTGGTTGAAATATTGGAGGAAATATGTAGTTTTCAGAAGTAATAGAAATCGATGCTCGAAAAAAACTATTTTCTGCGGGTGGTTTGTGGATAGTGAGCGACGATAGGATTTTTATGTTAATAAAATATTATGCATTACTTTCGAAGGGGATTTGTCTAACTTTTTAAAAGTAGGTCTAACTAACAAAATGTCCTCAAAGAAAGCCGCCACCAAAATTATCATTGGATATTTTTTGGGGGGAGAAATCTCCATATCATTCTTCATACGGGAATCCCTTCGTGGGGGATTCCCGTAAGAAGAATGATATGGTTGGTTTTTATAGCTTTACCTCTTGTCGCTATGTTTCAGGGGCTGGTCCATCACCTCATTTTATTGTCTAAACTGAGGAGTTTAATGTATATGTCGTAAGTAATATACACATTGAATAATCGCCATGTATACTTTATGAGTTTGAAAAACCAAGTGTTTCATATACTTCGAGAATCACGAGGATTCTTTTAGATATTGATGGATTTCCTCCTTTTTTTACGTATTTTCATGTGACATTGGTGCTATAGGTAATTTCTGTGACTGACCCTTATAAGCGTAAGAGCTTAAACAAATGATGTTCCGTACATAATACGAGGATAGCCCTGATTCAGGGATGTTCCGGTATTTTGCCGTATCCTCATGGATTTAATTGGCCTCATAGAGTGGGGAGTTCGTTCATTTGCCAACGCATTGCCCTGGATCTCCAAAAGAATTCTCCGCGATACGATTTATGCCACAAGTTACGTAGTGGAATGGAAAAATTCCGTGACTCGTTGTGCAAAGCCGTCCTGGAGAGGTTTCGTAAACGCATGCGTGTCGAAGTGAATTATGGCGGCAGAGAACCTGATTATCGTCCTTTGTTGCTCGATCGCGTGTCCATGGTGACCCAATTCTTGTCATAATTGTTGCTCCCGTGGCGGCATAAATTCGGTGGATATGGATTGGGGCTGTTCAAATCGGGGGTTTAATGTGGTAGCCCCTATGAGCGAGATAAGGCATCGTTCCTCACTGCTGTACCGTTTACTGTCCTGCATATTTATCCCATGAAAAACGCGCGCCGCGGCGTCACCATCGAAATGCATGCTCTAGCGCCAACTTCATTATCTTAACATACATTTTAATCACAACTCTACGACGCTCAATTGGTTCTCTAGTTACATTGTTGTCAGTGCATTAATAATTGTTTCACCTTTTGAAAGCTGAAGGGAATTTAACTCTCTTAAATTTATATTTTGGCAATATCACCCTTATGAAATAGAAGCCTGATAACTTCAGGCTTTACTTTGTGAAACCCCTTCATATTGGAAATAAAGAAATAAATAATAAATAAAAAAATAATAAATCTTCATGTAACCACGTTACAAAACCCGGGTCGTGCCCATATTAAAATAATAGTAAACCTTACAAAGTTTTATTTCCTTATTTCCAATATAAAATGTTCTATTTAAGAAGATTTTCCTTTTTATATTTTTTCCTTTCTTCAAAGTTGCTTTAAATTTATATTTTTTATGGATATTAATATGTCATCATTCAAATCGATTCGTTTGACGAAAAATATCTTTGATTCAATAAGTGGAGATTTCATCGTCGAGTATGCCTTCACATTTTGATTGAACGAATTTCAACACGACAACACGTCGGATTGAATTGAACCACCTGCGTTCGTCTTCCTAATTAGCAACGAATGAAAGGTATATCACCTGCGTGGAGGCCACTTTTTCTACGAGTTCAAGTTCCTCCCTAAGCATTGTATTTATTTCCCGAGGTTTCTTTCACAATCCGCTGAATCAGCTGTTCCTCCGACTCTCCCTCCATCCCAACAATAGGACCCCGTTTCCACCTCTCAATCCCATCATGCCCTTGGGCTCCCCCCCGCACAATACGTCATACGTATCAAACTGCTTAGCGGGGTACGAAAGAGCCTGTTCGTCCACCGTTTCCCAAACTGCCGGACACGAATCGCCACTCCCGGCGAGGTTGAAGGGTCAAGAAGCGAGGAGGAGGGTATCCAGTGTCGGTCCCTCCTATTTCAGGGTCTCTGTCCCTTTTTTAAGACCTTCTCCCCCTCATATCTCCGCTCACAGGGTCCATTCCCCTGGCCGTCCCACGGTCCATTTCATCTTTCTCTCTCTCTCTGACCACTCTCTCTTTCTCCGTTTATGTCCTTTCTGTCCATGGTCTCCCTCTTTTATCTCTTCCGCAATGCGTCTCCATCCTCTCCTCATCTCTCTGGGACTTCACTTCTGTGCGGGACAAACTCGACTCGCATATCAGTCCGTCTCGCCATTGGACATAGCGTATGAAATGAAAGAAAATTATTAAATGCTCTGGGTACGTACGAACAACAAGTGCATGAAGTTACATGGCATTTTGAGTTTATAATGGGTATTCTATCTCACTATGGGTCTTCACTTCTGTGCGGGACAAACTCAACTCCCATGTCAATCCGTCTCACCATTGGACAAAACTGTGAAATGAAATTCATTCAATGTTATGGGTAGATACCCCTAAGAACAACAAATCCATGAAGATACATGGCACTTTTCAATTAATAATAGATAAAAACATTATTGAATAACATAGGTAATGCAATATGTTTTGGGTACATACCCCTAAGAACAACAAATACCCGAAGTTACGTGACATTTGGAGTTGATATTAGGTAAAAACAGTACCGAATAACGTAATGTTATGTAAATGATGAAGAACAGACATAATTATTCACTCTTGAAATAATCGTAACATATAGAAAAAATGGTGGGACTGATTGGTGGGACTGCGAAGCGACAGTGGTGAGTTCATTGATTTAATTTGGATCACTTAATGAATTTATATATCGATATGAAACAATTTATTGTATATAAATGGGGGAATACAAATTGCATAATTTGTTTCGTGGAATTCGTTTTCCTCAGTTGAGGTTGGTGGGTTTAGCCATTTCCATGCCCTTTATCGCGTAGTTTTCCGCGGCGTTGTCTAGATGACGTCTCTATGCTTCTGGGTTTCACCGCGTGGATTTTATTTGCGATGACAGTTTCTCCGGTATTCCAACCGGCGTCTTCCGGTCGATGGAAACTGTAGTCGCAAAGAAAATCCACGCGGTGAAACCCAGAAGCATGGGGACATCATAATGATTAAAAGTTTCAGTTTTATCTTACATCTGTCTTTCAGAATTACATACGTAATTATTTTAAGATTATTAAATTTTGGTTGTAATTTACGGCATTTTCGGATATACAAGTGTTTGTCGTGAACCAAAATATTAAGTATACCTTTTGTTGACTGATCATTGTGGCCTAATTATGCTTTATTCATCTTATTCTTCTCTACTCCGTGGAGTTATGCGTAGAAATATAGCTAACTGGAGGTGGATCAAGGCATACATCAATGGCCACTCATATATTACGTGTTTGACTGTGGTTAGTGTTAACCGTTTACAGTCTAATGTTCCCATTTTGGAACAGATTTATAAAAATTCATGAAAATTATATTTCGTATCTGTGATGACTTTTATAACTTTTGTTGTGTAAAAAAAGTATTGAAGTATTTTTTAAAAAGTGAATCGCATTACTTATCTATTTATTGGTCGTACACCTCGGAAGCGAGTATGTGGTTTATTCGGCATTTTTCTCAATACACGCTCTCCTGTAACAAATGCTCATTTATTCAAAAGATCACTATACATTACGTTGTTAAAATTAGTTTTTTGGTCAAGTGTACGTTTGTTTTTAAGTAATAACATAATTTTGTGGCGTTTTCCTATTTGGGAACATGCTTGAAAATGCGTTTAAAAATTTTTGTTCGGGTTTCCTTTCATAATATCTCTTAATTAGTTGTGAAATAAAAAGGATATGCAAAAAACAATAAAAATCAGTTGGTAAGTTAATTTGTTCTTTAAAGGGTTAACGCAGGAAAACAAATACCGTAGATTCGATGACTGATCCTCCAATGGTTAACCATTATTCTCTTTTTTTCGTAAAATATCCCACGGGTCAAGCGCTTCAATTAATTTTCAAAATCCTTATGTAATAGCTTTTTCTGTGAACTAGCATTCCAATTGAAAATCATGTGTGAAAATGTAAAAAAAATTAAGAACGTGAAGCCAATTATCCAAAGCTCGCATGATTTTCATCATGTATCCCACATCATTTGCCCTTTCGTTAGAATTATGACCTAAAAATAATGTGCACGACCCACGAAGCAAAATGAAATAAATCATAATTATTTTTTATGTTTATTTACCTCGTTGTATTGAAAGTAACTTATTAGTGAATAATTAATATTAATTATAATTCGATAGATTTATTTGTTCAAAAGCAATGGCTTCAGGGAATTACGAATGACATGTAGTGTATTTGAATTGAGAGATAATCAAACACCCAACTGTCAGATTTCATTTATTTTCTTTTCATTATTAATTTAATTTAATTAAGGTTATCCCAGAGGATTATCCGTGTGATATCGTATATGTATTTATATGTAGGTATTCATTTCCAATATTTCTCTTCACTTTGAGTCAACCAATGTGAATAATCAGTTTCCAAAAAATCAACTCCCAAGGTATAACCTTTCTTTGTGTGGACTATATCCCCGTAATTTTATTTTTTATGATTTCGGTAAAAAATCTGGGAAGAGAGCTTTTTATCGTGATGAAAAGGGGAAATCACTACGCTAAATTATTCTTGATGTGGGATAAATCCATCTGGGAAAACTTATTTGCCTCATAATATCCTGTCTCATGATGTGTGAAAAGATTTTTCCCTGTGGACTTTTCATACTTTCAGTGGAGGTGTGGGTGACTATTTCAATATTCTCTTCTCACTTGTTCGGTGTTGTTTCCTTAAAATAACCCTTGGTAACCCTTGGGGGAATGTGAACTCGTAGGAAAAGTTGTCCACGGAGGTGATATACCTATCATACGTCGCTAATTGACAAGACGTTCGCAGTTATAAAAATTCATTACTACGTGTTGTTGTCTTTGAATTTGTTCAATAAAAATCCGAAGACATATTTGCCAAAGCAATCTCACAAACTTGAATCACAAATTTATTTTTCGTCAAATGAATTGATGTAAAGTATCACATATTAATAGCTATAATTAATTGATTATTGCAATAATCTTTTAAACAAGAAAAACATCATAAAGGAAAAGCTATAATAGAGTTCGTAGAACTTTTCTAACTTTTTCTCCTTCAAATGGTAACAGTGCTGAAATAGAAAAAAAATAAAGAATTGAATTCCCTAATTAAAACTGTCAGAAAAATTGATAACGAAATATGTCACAGAGGATAAAGTGATTCGTGTTTAAGTTGTTAAGACGATTTATGTCATTCATATATAATAAATTGTTTAATTTGATTGTGAATTTTATTCGACGCCGATGTTATGAGTGAATATTTATTTCATTGTATTCAATCCTCATGGTAAAGAGAAATTCCGATTTTCTCATTATTTCATTACGTATGCATTTTTAAGCGTATCAATCACATTTTGCCTTTTTTGTCGTCATCCGTTTTTCTGACGGGTGTAAACGAGTTCATTTGGCGTTAATTATTTCCTCGTCGCTCATTATCCTAACCCTTCCACTCCCTCGACAAGGTTTCATGTATCTCATGATACAGTCAAATTATGTTTCCACTCGTCATGATGCCATGAGCCACGGCTATTGCGTGAAATAATCATAATATGAAGTCAGGTTGAACCGTGGAAAAATGTTTTGGTCTGCTGGTCAAGGGGATGGAAAATCGTTATTCATCGTTTCCAATTTACCGAGACCTCACGCATTCATGAAATCAACATGTTTGCTGGAGGATGAACAGTCGGTTGGTAAGGTAAAAGTTGTTCGCAGCTGGTTAATTTCATACGTTCACATAATTAATTGATGGAGAGAGTTGTACTGAAGGAGAAAGGTAGAAAGCGCCCAAAAAAATATAAGTCTAACTCATGCTCTCCTAGAACAATGAAGTATCCCGTGGATATCATAGTAAAAATACTATCGTGATGCTATCATAAAAATAGGGCAGTACTTCTTAGAAGCGTGCAAGATCTTTCTCTTTTATTTGTATTGAACAGCTCGGATGATACATTTTACTGCCGAAAACATGGCATTTGGAATATTAATAATAAATGGTAGCAGCCGCGGTGATAGAACTGGCTGTAAGGAAAGTCGGTGACGTTTTACATGACCTTGTAGTCAATAATTTAATGCAGTATTGACCTTCAATTCAAGAGAAGAAGTTGCAAATATTTTATTTCTTTAGTTGTAATGGATCTATATGTTGGAATTTTTATTCAACTTTCAAATAGTAAGTGGAAACACCATCAAGTCGAATATAAATGTCTCAGGGTAAATAATTCCCGAGTCTACAATTAATCCATCATTTTTGTAATTCTTAGGATTTATAATTAGGATACAGAGTTAGGTACAGAAATAAGACAAAGAAAACAGTATTGATGAACTAGATATCTAGTAGTGCATTTGATATTCCACTCCATGTCATCGCAGAACGCAGATTCACTCGTATCCCTTGCCCACCAATATTTGTATATTTATTCTATTCATTTCTGTACCTAGCTCTGTTTAGAAAAATAATTATATGTTTCCTTTGGCTTCTCACCACCTCATTCCGCTTTTGGGTACACACCTTCATCTCCCTTTCCCAGCTATCCAAATAATCAACAGACATTTTATGTCCATGGCGTAATTTCAAAAAGTTTTAATTTAAAAGATTTTAATTTCTCCTGGTGGACACTATTAATGAATTCTTCTCGGGTTCTCAGCCGGGTTTATTCTTTCGTAATTCTTCAATGTGTGACATTGGACTTCCAAAGAGTAACACGGCCTTGAAGATGGTAGACGAGTCGTCTCTCGAAACTACGGCTTATACGAAAGAATTAACCTGGCTGAGAATCCGAGAAGAATTCATTAATAGTTTTAACGTAGATTTAACGTAATTAAATTTTTCACCATAGATTTGTCCTCCCGTCGACAACGTCAATTTTTGACGGTGGAAAACTCTCCGTTGGAATGGATGCAAATCCGTAAGCTTCTGTGGGTTTGATTAATTCCACCGCCGCCGCGCCTTGCGGTCTGGTGGCTGAAGAATGAGATGGAAGTTTGGATCGGATGCATCAAAATCGGACTGCGCTCTCTCAGTGATTAACGCGTGGGTTTAACCTTAAGGTTCGCCGGACCTCATCCATAAGGATCAAAACGAGTGGAGACACCCACGTCCAACTTCGGACGCGGAGGGTAGCTTTTTGGCGGTCTATCCGGGAGAAACTTTCCTTGTACATGTGGCGGCTTTTCCCACCCCTCCGAATAACCGTCTCGATCGGACTTCGCCTCCCTCACCCGATTCCAGTCGACCAGCTCCCTCTGACCGCAGAGCCATCCTTCAAAATCTCCCCTATCCCTCATCCCACGTTGCCAGAGACATCTAGCGGTTAAAACCGACCGACGTGTCTCTCTCGTCTTCACCCTTAAACCTGTCCCAGTGTCTCTCATACTCTTCTTCTTCTTTTTGGACATTTTAAATGCTTCCGCGGCTCTGATGGAAAACGTGACGGTTTGGTTTTTAAGGAAGACTTCCTGGTCGACAAACTCAGTTAAACTTTCCTCAGATATCAAGTTTGGAAATGCTTACTTTTTCTCTTTCGTTTCCCCGTGAGTTTCGAAGTATCACCGTCGAAGAAGACCAAGTAATTTTTTGCCCTAATTTATTTTCCTCTACGCTGCCTTTGGTGTACCTTCTCACGTGAGTGCCGGTGTTTTGTATCGATGCTGGATTAAATCTCTAATTCACTATCTTGGCCACTGTGATATATTGAGAAAAAATGGTACTTAAATATCTTATTTTCGGAAAGAAACATTGTGTTCCATCAGGTAAACTAACATGTCTTAGCATGAATCAGTGGTGCTCTGTTGGTACAAATACTCTAGTCTCCATAATATTTCAACTCTATGTAGTTATCGATAATATCGTCTGCAGTGATGTATAAGAATTCTTAAAACTATTATAATTTCAAGTATCTAAAATTGAATCATTGATGTCTAATTTATTCCTCCAATCCCCTGTAATTATTATTATTACTTAGCGTTTTTCATTTTAAATGGGTTGGAGAGGATATTTATGTAATTGTTAATTTATTTACCCCCGTATGCTCGTATTTATAGCTCTCTATGCGTGTTACATCCATTTGGCAGGCAACGAATATTTTTCGATCGAAGTTTACGAAGAAGTTTGATAACTATATTATTCTCATTAGTTTACCACACAATTGAGGCTATGCATTAAATAATATTATAATTGGCCTTAATTACGGCTTCTTTATATTTTTCCGCATAATGTAGATTTCTGAGTTTATCTTACCGTGACCGATTTCTCAAACTTTTCAGTTTAGTATGGAAAAGTTTAATAGCTAAAGGTTGTCCACGTAGAGTTTTACGAGGAGGTAGTTTTAGTGAGAAAAGTTTTAGTGATCACGTGCCGTGGTGCATTTTACTGGAGTTATATATTTGCCCATAGATTTCTTTACCTGATAAAAATATTCCGTTACCCTGATATTCTGATGCTTTTTTTGAGTTAAGTCTAATGCGTCTTCAGGAAAAACGTTTCTCCATTAGCGAAATACAGGCATTTTTAGTGAATACGGATTTTGTGTCTGGAGATCTCTTCCTTTTATGTTCTCATGCTGATTGCTGATATCTCCTGAAAAGTTAAATTTGGCCTTTTTTATGCTCAGTCAGGAAGGAAAGTTATGTGTGTGGTAAATCGCCGATTTCATTTGATGATTTAAAGGTATGTCTGCATTCGCTAAAGAAGACCGTGATGGAACGTTAAATATAGCCAAACTCAAGCTTCTTATTTTTTTGATCGTTCATAGGTATAAATTTTAATCCGAATGTGTAGCCTTAGTAATGTTTCTGGGATCTCACAGTACTTAATTTGTGACTCCAGACGTATATCTTGTACGTGTATCCAATGGCGGATAGAATCATAGCTATCATGATTTTTCCTTCTTCATAAGATTTAACTCATCGTTAAAACACTTAAATTTAATTATACGTAAGTCGTATTCGAATCGAATGTGTGTCTTTTGGATTAAAACGTATGTTCTATAATTATTACTCGTTCTATTGATCACCAACCGATACGATATTTAACTATATCTTAACCATGCCATTTTAAATCTCTTGGGAACACCTGTCAATAGATATCTGCTTGATGAATCTATTGGTCATGTAACCTTATATATGCTGATTGTTTTTTTTAGCTACCTGTAATGCAAATGATCACCATTCCATCAGTGATTTTTGTACTTTTTGGGCAGTATTCTCAAAATTAAGTTGTGCTTCTTAAATATCTTATAAAGATAAGTTTATACGTTATATATTTATTAGACTGAAGTTATCTTTAAATTAGCTTAACTTTTTTATCCTGATTTATGGGGAATCTAATTTTATTTCTTCTACTTTCAGGTATGATCAGTCCTATCCTTCAGTAGAGTTGGTGATCACATTGGTATGTGAGTAAAATACACATTTAAAAATATTCCAGGAATGTCAGGCTGTAAATTCTCGAAGAGGCAATTTTATCTCGAGAATTTTTAAACAAAGAGTCCCATTATTTAATGCTTGAGTTGAGTACTCCCATTGCACACCTAATCTGACAACGAAGTTGTTTTTGTAGGTTTTTCGCTAAAATGTCCAATTTTTAAACAATAGGGTGGTTTCCTTCATCAAAGAAAACGAAAGGCATTGATTGCGATTCGTTACACACCATTAGTGTATTCATAATATACAAATTATTTTGTTTTAGAAATACCGGGTTAGACGAATGGCAATGGTCCATTTTTATCCTCATTTGAAAAGGGCCAGATTGGCGCCCATGCGATGCCACTCCACGTGACGTCACAGGGACCTAGTTTCTATAGGAGAAGATAGGAGTTATACATCGTCTGAGGTTACCATTGCATGCATGAGGCGCAGAGGTCAGGGAAACATGTCTTAACAATCACTTATTAAAACTGGCTAAGGTCGGAAAGTTTTCCTCGTTTGATAAGTTATTAATAATCCTTATTTAAGCCAAGCGCTACCAGCCAGCAGGGTACTAGGCTACCCGCTAGCAGCCTGCGACGTATCAGCGCTAAGCCTCGCCTCAAGGTCACCTCACCGGCCGGGAGGGGGAACCAGAAATACGACGGACGGAGATATTTCCCGGCATTCATACTTAAGCGTCGCGTTTTCGCGCGCTTGAAAATTTTCACTTTTCATTTAATCGCGAAAAATAGATATCGTCATTTAAAAAGCTAAAAGAGTGAAATACGTACTCCAGGAGTAATAATCTTTCGATTTGGCAATAATAAAATAACAGGAAACCACCCTATTACAGCAGAAATATATTTAATGGGTGTACATATTTTCTGAGTTACTTTTAAACATCATATAGGAAATGCAACCCCACAAAAGTTAGAAATTTTTCTCTTAATCGATTGTTGATTAGTTTCGAATTTTACCTAGCATTACATTTTTATATGAGTTGTATCGAAAATTCTCCTAGAGAACGAAAAATCATTATAGGATCTGTGTATATGTGCATATTCTAGGACATATCTACTCGCAACTCATATTTTTATACTAAAAGCACCCAATTTATATGCTGAAAAGGTTCATCCTAGTTTTGCGAAAACTATATGAAAGCATCAAAATAAATATTCTTACTTCTATTCTTTGAAGTTCATTTACTGTGGGAAATCTATGCTGTACAATAAAATATCATCCTCGTTCTCCCATAACGTCATACAGTAAAAAGGAAAAAATGTGAACTAGCCCCTCTATTTTCTTGAGTTGATGACGCCTTTCGAGTTTTGGTTCATATACGCGATCAGGAAGAACTTTTTACTAAGGAAAAGAATATGCAGACAGAGTGTCAGTGAACAGCGAACCTCAGAAGACCCTTGCCCTATGCCTAGGAATAGCGTAGATGCGGTTACACGCTATGCTTTAGTTCGTGACGTCATAAACTCTCCGATCTTCAAGTATTCACGTCGGATTGGTCGAGAAGTAGACTAAGAATTAAGAAACTAAAAAATATACAGGTGCCTTTATATCTCAAACTATGGCAATCGAAAATACAATAAATTGAAAATGCATATTGTAGCTAGTTGTCAAAAGTTTGTGACATAAATCCAATGCTTATTTTCACCGGGGATTTACTTCTTACAGCGTAAAACTACTTTCATTTTCCGAATTGGTTCCGTGGAGGCCGGAATCTTTTTCGAAAAGAATGTGTGCTCCCATTTCCTTGTAAATTTCGATCAAAACTTTGTTATAAACGACTGGCTTATTCAAATAATTTTCTCTGCAAGAGATTCTGGGAAATGGAATCCACTTCTGTTGGATCAGCAAAAGAGTCAGCTGCGCTCAATGTACTGCCGGTACTTCAATTTTTACCAGTTCGACGGCAAATCCGAATTTTTATTCCTCTAAATACAGTTGAATGGTGATTGGGTTGCCAAGAGTAGCTTCCCCAGTTCCCGCTGTCTGGAAATCAAATTGCTCCGCGACCTTGGAAACAGCTTTCCATTCGAAATGTGTCGACTTGGGGCGCCGGATTGGAACTCTGGTAAATCGACGATTCTCCTACAATCGCTACTGTGGAAATCCTCCATGGCCGTGGAAAATTGCGAATGTAAATAGCAAGAATTGTGTTCGCCTGAACTATATGCAATCCCCTTTTATTCGAATGCGTTTTGGAATTGCGTGCAGTATATACCGTAGGATACGCATTTATCTTTCACGGTAGATTCCGGTTATTTGGGACGTATCGGTACTTACGAGCTTTCCCTCAATTAAACGACAGCCCCAATAAAGCGAAATAATCCAATAAAGTATATTTGGATAAAAATTATGAATTGAGGTAATGAATACTAAATAATGTTTATAATGCAAAGAAAACAAATTAAAATTATAAATTGGTTTAATAAATCAGCGAGAATATTACTTTTATTAACATTATCAAGAATTCTGTTAGTCTTAGTTGAAACTATTTTCAAATCCTCACACGATACTAGATGAATACCTTTTACTAAGTCTAATGATATTTTGTTGTTGTTCCTCTATCGTGACCCACGCCTTTAAGCGTAAAATATTATTTTTTCTGTTTATGTTTGGTGGCTCATCTTTTTACAGGGAAAATACTGGGAGCCATTCATATCTATGAGAACATGTTAACATGCCGGAGGAAAGGCAGAGGTAAAATAACCGACGATGCATTTGATTAATGTAGAATCATTCCTTAGCTTTATTATGAATGAGTATTGGGTTGGGAAGATGTGAACTCTTTCTGAAAATTGAGCAACAGTCGAGGCTAAAAATGGGAGCAATTAAGACAATTAGACCAATCCCCTAATGCCAATCGATATGCTGGGTACCCGAAAATGCTTTTCCCAGTAACGTTTCCCTGCGTGGATCCCTGAAAACAGTTTCTTGTCGAATTCCTCTAACTTGAATATTTTGCTTTCAAATGCATGGAACACGGTACCTCTTAATGTATATGTGAGAATATCACATGAGAGGGAAGACGTTATTGCTTCTACTTCTAATTTATTCTCCCCAAGTTCGTCTCTATTGTCCTGTCATCCCCCATTCTCGTTTTCGCCTTCTTGATTTCTCTTTATTCACGGTACAATTCTAAAATCGCTTTGTATACTCAGCCTTACAGAAAATCCCGCATTATTCTCAATGGCATCGTGAAGTTTTCCATTCTCCACCATTCTATATTTTGCTTCTTTATTCATTTGGTAGACTTCAGGGTAAAAAAAATAATAATATTAAGTCGAGCGTTTTACCACGACCATCTGGGGAACTGAGGTTTGGGGTTGTTTTTATTATCATTGCAATCCCCTTTCATTGAGTTCCGCCAAATATACGTTCGGCTTTCAGGTAGCTTATTCGTAGGTGGATTTTCGTACCACCCCTGCGTGGTAGCTTGAGAGTTGATGAGGCTCTTAAACCCTTGAATGTGTGCCTAAGATTAGGGTTTGTTAAAAAAATATTCCATCCGATATGTAGATCGTAATGCCAAGTTCCCAAGGAGTGCAAATATTCTTTAAAATCCCTCTGTCATCGTTGTTTTGTGTTGTTTAGGAGAAATAAAGACTTTGCTAACATGACAAATAGCCCGTGGGAGATGAAGGCTTGTTTCAGAGGTTTCGAAAATAAGTTCATTTTTGGTGATAGGTGCGATTGATTTTATTTCATTTTTTTAATGTTTGTGATTTTTATGTCAGATGGGGATAATGTAATTAATCATTGAAAAAACTGAATTTTGGAGGAAATGGAATTTTTTGGGTAAATTGAGCTTTAAATAAAAACCCAGGTAGCATCCCTGATTTCTCTTGGTGCCAAAAAGCAATTAACAGGATCCAGCATGTAATGAATTGAGGCTAGATTTATCATTTTTTCAACGGCATAAGCTAACTTCGGTAAAACATTGATTTAGCGATAGTGTGTTTATTTCATTTGATCCATTTATTTACGAATGTCTGCTGTAAGTGCTACGGTGAGGTACATCTATTTTAATTTTGTTAATAACTCTATAAAAGTGGCACGACTTATTTCAGTATCTTTTTGCGTCATTATTTTATCCTTCTAGACGACATCTACATGTAAAAATTTATGAGCTATTGATTGCCATTTCTTCAAGAGGCCGTAGAGGTAAATAAAATTTTCCCATGGTGACTTCTTCTCGGTTAATCTTTCTGAAATAAACCTCTGTGTCGAATGACAACTCTATTAGAGTGCCGGAATAATTGACTTCGAACAGATTCATTACCACCATTCAACTCCGATTTTTAATTGCACGCTTAGTCATCACGAGACTAATCGTCTCCGTCGGCTCTCCGGTTGATAAAAATCCTCGACGAACGAGAATATTGGCTTTGAATCAAAACCTCTTTTCGGATACACCATCGATTAATATACATTTGCGTGTCTGAGTTCTACTCTTCTCGTTTTGAAGGGAATTTTCCTAGGCGGAAAAGCTGCATACTTTGCCAAGAATGAGTGACGAAGGATATGTTTGTATTTTAAGAGAGAGCAATTAGGGTTTAAGTCTTTCATTCAAGAAGCTATTCTCTGCATGTGTTTGGGTAAAAGGATGAAGCGATGTTAGAAATAGTCATATCATTGGTTCAGGCATTATTTGGTGGTAGTAATGGATAATTGCAGAAACTATTAATTATTCTTTCTTCAATAGGGTTTACAGACTTTCTACGGACTTCTGATTATTGCGCATGCATCCATTTTTGCCAAGTTATAACAGCATTACTTATGGGATATACGAGGCCAAACTGGTTGTTCAATTCAATATAAAAACACCCATAGAAACATAAAGATATTTTTTAATTTTTAAGTTAAGAAAAAGTATTTTATTGAAGTCACAGTGATCAGCTACAGCCCAAATGTGTCTACGCTGTGAAATTCTTGTTTTATTATTGAAATAGTTCCTGTTTTTTCTTTGATTTATAGTTTTTTTCATTTTCGGGATATTTTGAAGTCGTTAGGGGATAATATGTAGTATGAATTACTAATGGGAATACACGGAAAAAAGAAGTTGGTAGAAAAATGTGGAGGAGGAACGTGATCAAGAAACATGCTACTTTTGTGAAGAGTGGAATGGAATGTGCGATGCTGGATCTGATATGAGATTAAACACGTGAGATTACCTGTTGATCTTGGAATAAAATCGTTATGTTTCATAAACACCCCTAACCGTAAGTTTTTTTATGTGGGCGATTAACTATGGGCTTTTTGTGCGCCTTGAGGTGCAGTTTTAATGATTTGGCGTCATATTGATCTGTTATCTTCCACGCCTCGCCATCGTTGCCATAAAATTTGTTTCCGGTCATTCGCTTCTGCGATATCGCGAAACGAATTTCATTATTTTTTATTTACGCCTCGCATTATTTGGCTCACTCGATAAAGTGCTCGCAGGAGGAAATACTGTGCACGAGATTGACTCTATTTCATACTATAACCGCACGTATTTATTAGTTATTAATTTATCTTTGTTGGTCGTCCGATGCTCTTAATGAATGAGGGAATCTCTAACGTTACTTTTATTGCGTGGGATTTATCTTACGAGCCTGCACTGCTTTATCGAGTGTAATTTGTTCACGTGCTGATTTCGAAGATAAGGGAGATTTAATTGCTCCCGCGGGATGCATATAGACGTTAAAGATCGTTAAGTTGTGAAGTAATATATGTGTAAATAAAAAAGATGAGGCTATTTTATCCGGATATCGAATGCCATGCCGTTACGTGACTCGTTGGTAATTTCTTTCTCTCAAATCGTTTTCAATTACAACAGGTTGGAGTGATAGGTTAGGCGGACGTAGACCGAAAGGATTGGTTATGGCGTCGTTTCGCCGTGTGACCAAGTCATTACCGCTGGGAGTCGTTCATTTGAATGCGCTCGCGGGCGTTTGGGACGCGAGATACAACCGAGCGAAACTTATCATTATCCGTCATTGCTTCCTCTTCGTTCTGTTCGCTTTGGAAAGAGAGAGATTCGTTCCTGATGGGACTCGGAAAAGCACGCCATCCGATGGTAGAGAATGGTGTCCGTAACGAGCGGACATTTTCCCCTTATCTCCCAGCACTCCTGGGACAGGTGTTCGACGGGAAAACCCAGAATGTCCCTTTTGGCCCCGTCCGATAAAAAAAGAGACGGAAATAATTTTATTTCTTTATCCCAAGACGATACTAGAGATTGCATTGCCTAGAAATTTATTTTTTTGATGCTTCGCACTCTCACTTTTCCGCAGCGAGAACACTTTGATTTTTCCCGCCAATCGCCGAATTATTCCCGCCATTCTTGCGGCGAGGCATTTCACGCCGGAATCTAATGGGACTCTCGCGGTCTTCATCCTAGCAACGGGTCCCCTGCCAACGTCTGCCCGCGTCTGGTGTTTGTAAACGTCCGATAAGGGATGCTAAATTGGGCCCTTCTGCCTTTTGCTTTAGCACTCCCCTGTGGCTCAAATCCTGCGATTTCCTACTCGTTTCACCTGGGTATAATTATTTTTTTTCGGTCGGGGACGCGAGCGAATTATAGCCGGAAGCGAAAGTTATCTAAATGGAAATTACTTTGGCGTAAGGCTAAACGACACCAATGGCTCGTGTTTGCTTTAAAAAAAATTATCTACGGAGTCAAAAAACTATAATGTAGCGGACTTTAGGGATGGTATTAATGGTGTCGGTGAATATGAATACCCGCCGTGAAATCCGTCGGGATCAACCGTAATCGTTGCGGCTGGCCGGCAAGATCATGTCGAAAACGCACCTATGAGGCGTGGATATCCTATCTGCTTAATCACTCGGCAGGGGGCTTAACAGAGGCTATAGACTTTTCATTTCCCAAACTGCGAATGGTCGCTATAACACCTGCCTTTATATAAGTTTCGTGCCTCTTTAGTTGAATTGGTAAAAACGTACAGCAAAATTTTGTGAAGAGTTATCTTTCATCTTTCTATTAACCTTTCATTTGTCACAAGCAGTGATAGAAAGGTAAAAAAATTAGTAATATCTTCTTTTTCTGCGAATTGAAGCGATACATACTTGTAGCCTTTTCGATTTTTTTTCATTAGTTTATCCATTTTTTTAAATAATTTGTGGTTTAGAGTTCTCTAAAAGAAAATAAGAATGAAAATTTTAACTGAATGCCACCACCTTGCCGAGGTATATTTACCTTTATATTCCACTGCTTTTGTGGGTTTTTCTGTAATTATGGATGAGTTGATTAAAGATATATTGTTATTGTTATCATTATTATTACCGCCTTGTCAGTATATTAATGAAAAATAATAGCCTGATAAAGACATCTTCGAAAGACTAGGAGACTGTTAATATGGCATAATGATAAATAATTTGAAAAATGACTATTTTTTACACTTATGTTTAACTATTATTCCGATATATAACTATCAAATGCTATATTTATTTAAACAAGTATCATTGTATCCTGATTGTATGTGACTAGTTATTTGATTTTATGTCACAAATGGCTATTTTTTTCCACTTATGTTAAACTATTATTCGAAAAGTAACTATCATATAATGCTCAAACCCGAAGAAAATACAAATTCCTATAATTGGAAAAAATAAAAAAATATTAACATTTATTTCAATTTTCCACTTTTCAAGTTTATTTATTCAACAGTACGAACTAATTCAAATGATTATGCCCTAAAAATTTCAAAATTTTAGCTCACGTTTTCAATGAGTGATGATGTATGAACGTAAATGAACGGCTTGGCGGGAGCTACGCGTCCTCTTAATCATAGATCTGAGGTCGCGTGAGAGCATTCCTCGAGGCCATCCCTCCTTTCACTGCCTGTGGAGTGGCAGCCGCGTCAGTGGACGATAATTAAATCGCCGCCGTGTCTCTTCGCTTGATTGGGCAATCGATCCATCGCGTCTATCGAGTCATCGACGCGTCGCACGGTTGAGCATCTGGACTCCCCTCCCCACTGCGCTCTATCGTGAAAAATTGACCGCGCAATCGACCGTAGACATTCTATCGGCTTCATTCCTTGCGGACGTGGTAGTTCTCTTTTCGCCACTTCTTCATTAGCAGCGGTGAAAGTCTGACGCATCGAAACGGACGGCTATCAATCCAGAACTTCCACCTTAACCGTGTTTATTTATGGCAATGAGGTGTAGAGGATGACAGCGCAGCGCAGATGTAAAGGGCGGAAGCATTGAAAATCTGGTGCTTCAAGAAAATAATTGGAGTCGAATGGGTGAAGTTATTGGATGGTGAGATAATCCCAGAGAGCGCTGAATAAAAGATAGGATTGAAAACCGTGAGGAATATACGGGACCGCCTTGTCATCATATTAATGAAACATGATAGCCTAATAAAGACATCTTCGAAGGGCTAGTAGACTGTTTATGTGGCATAATTATTCTTAATTTAAAAAAGAAGGCGTGTGTTGATATGGAAAGGGATAGTATTTGAGAATTTATTGGAGAGTTACGTCAAACCAATCTCTGAATATTTGATCGATAATGAGGATTAAAAGGCCTACCGAGCAATCCTGTAGGGGGGAGCAAAGTGGTTACTCAACCTGATGAGTGGTTACATTTCTGCCAACCTTTATCGGGTGAAATTCCCTCTTCTTCTGGACGGATACATATTTTTTGATCCCTTTTACAACGGTCCTAATTCGATGTAATATTGTTCTGTGTATGCTACTCTGCCTATCCTTGGTTGAGTTATGTCCGTGGCTAACTGCTTGGTTACGGGTTTTGAAGAAAAATGAGCAAGGGTGGAAAGAATTTTGTGCTCTCTACTAATCAGACACTTATTTGGCGAGTGATGAGTTAAGTTTGGTTTAAATGAGGTGTAACCTATTTGATTATTAATTTCTCAAATTTACTTAAGTGGGGTTTGTTTATGAGTCACGAATCAAGGTTTATGGAGAGTGTAGAATAACCGTCTCGTCATCAAACCAAGCACGCATTCGGTACAAGGGGTCACTGACTTTGTATCGTAAGGGTTCACTAAAAGGTATTTTATTCTCATGCATAAATTGTACAGATAACACTACTAGCGAATTTGCATGAATGCCTAGTTAGAAACTTACTTGTTCAAACTGCAATTGTTCCCTTTTTAACCTCCAATCTCTTACTAGATGTTTTTAAGGTTATACAACGGGGCTAGATTAAAATAAGATTAAAGTGGTTCTAAGCGCATTCTTAAACATGAATATAGGTGCATCATCTTCTTCTTCATCAACCTTTTGTGGCTTTTCAACCCCTTTATCCATTTCCCCCTATTTCCTTTTCGGTAAGCGGTGGATTATAAGGCACATAAATAAATGGCGCGTGTTAATAAATAATAATAATAATAAACTCATTTATTGCTCTAGGAGTTATAACTCCTTTGGAACATAGAAATAGTTAAAGTGGTGAGCAGTACAATTAACATAGTAAATCCTGGAATAAATAGACTCATTGTATTTTAAGGTCACTAAAGTGTTTTTTATTCTCTTGTATAAATTATACAGACAGCAATAATGGCGAATTTGAATGAGTACCTAGTTACGAACTCACCTTTGGAAACTGTAATTGTCCCTTTTTAACCTCCATTCACTTAATTGATGTTTTAATGGTGATATAACGGGAAAAAGCTAAATTTAAATTAAAACGCTAACTTTATGCGCACAACTAAACCTATGTGTAGGTGCATCTTTCACTTGTTAGAACGTAGGTTTCCGCGGCGATGGTTTGATCTCTGCATTTCTTCCGGGTTTCCTTCCGCGTCAGCTTGTTTGTAGACAACAGTTTCGCTGGCTATCCTGCCAGCGTCTTCAGGTCGAAGGTGATCTTTCTTCTGTTCTTCTTCTTGAAGAAGAAAAGAATTGAAGAAGTGAAGAATCTTTCACTTCTTCAACAACCTTTTGTAACTTGTCGATCCCTTCGATTTTTTAAACCTCTATTTTCATTTGCGTGGGTTTCAAGACGTAAAAAATGGGCGCGTGTTAATTACTAGAGATTCTTCCCGGAGCTGAACGATGAGGTAGACGGCCTCCTCCCAGACCGGCAATCAGAACTGTGGGAGAGAATAAATAAAAATTTTTGCGCGTTTGTTATTTTTTTCGCGAATAAGTTCGTCTGAGTGATTTCCCCGGGAGTGCCGTAAATTTCGCGAGTGAGAGATAGCGATAGAGCTCGAAAGTCACGTCTTTTGCGGTTCCTGAGATAATCAAGGGACCATTTCGCGCGCATGATAAATATTCGCCCATTGGGAAGAGGAGGCCATTAATTACGCGGTGCGTCAGACGGCTGTAATACGAATGTTAGGAGTTACGCGTTTGCATATTAGCGGCTCGAGGGACCCTAAAATCTCTCGCTTCTTTTGTTATGTAATCTCAGGGACAATATTTTTCAGCGAGCGATCTCGTTTAGCCTACGTGCGTGCTTCTTTACCTGAAAGTACATCTGATAAGGGGAAGAATCTAACAAATTCCATTTCCTTCATATATTATAACTCACGAGTCATATATGTTTTCCAAGTTGTGGACCTCAATATAAGCCATTCTTTTATACTTCCTTGATGGTTGAATTATGTAACATAAGCCGGAGGGTTAGGATATGTTATATGAAATAGCGCTCAGTAAAATGTGAGAGAATACCGTTTATCATAGCAAAGTCAATTAGAATATTAATCGTGAAAACTGTTTCTTTGACACGACGCCAAGCATCAGAGTACCATTGTTTACCCTTAGAATGCCGGAGAGCGCTATCATGCTCCTCCTATCCCGATAGTCCTTCAATGTCACTCTTAAATGCTGATGGTTCACTAATTATTCATTAGTCAATATTCTTTTTATTTTAACATGAACTATTTTCTTTAAATTATAAAAACAAGCGTGATGCGCCCGCTCCCAGCGGCCTTCCCCCGCTCTTTTCAATGCAGGTCCACAGAGGGATAGTCGCGTTACTAATTTAAAAATGTAGAAAAAAGGCAGGGTCTTATGCACAAATTTAATTGGAATGTTCATGTACAAATTGAGGTCAGAGAACCTCTTTAAACACAGCATTGGAATTACACTATCCTCTGTTAAACGCACATGATGACTCATATTTACGTATCAACAGGAGACTTGAATGTGTAATCAGCCGCATTTTGATAAAAGTTATTTAAAAAATGCGAGATATTGTTGCAAATGAACAAATGTATCAGTTTGTGCGCCGTTAACGTCAGGAATATTTACAGTTTTTTTTTTTTTATTATTCAATAACCAATTTTAGGAAACAATAGCAATATTTAGGAAGTATGATATGCCGTCGCATATTCTCTGATAAATTCTGTGCATTTTGGTACCTCATTTGTAGAGTTGGGTTGCGTATAAGTTGAGAAAAAGGTATATATACAGTAGGAATAATATAGAATATTAACTCATAATACCAAATATCGTCAAATAGAACATTAAAAAGGTGAAACCACTTATAATAGAGTTTTCCTTTAGTTTTTAAAAACATACATTTAGTTGTTTTTGAGACCTAATTTTTTCCCTAACCTACTGCAAATCAGCAAAATTGGCTGGGCAATTTTAGCATGGTACCTGGAAAACTGGTTAGCACTCAAAGGGTTAATACAGCATGGATATCTTTGCATGATAATTTTACTGTAGTTACTCCGTGGAGAAGACGTTTTAAATGCCTGCATTCTTTTTCACAGTTGAAATTTAAATGTGAGTTTTATATGAATTATATATTTACTGCTGGATGTTTTTCTCCGGTCCTGACCACAATAGGTACTTTTTTAAACTTATTTCTTATTGGACCGAAAAGCGTTTAACTTTTCATCCTTGGTGAAATATTTTTTCTGTCTAACGAGCGAAATACATTGCGGTTAGTAAGTTTAAGATGCGTGGTCATCGGGGTACATTTAAGTGATTGGTTCATTTTATTTTGATATGTTTCAACTCCTTATTAGAATATTAACCGTTCCCGTGAGAGTCACACGTATCACGTTTCCGATGTTTACCTTTTTTAGATTTAAAGTTGTGTATCTTATGATGCATACCATTGCGTAACGAAAGTCCCAGTTAACGCACAGTAATACCCCAGGGTGAATGCGTTTCATATAATTAATATCGTGGTTATATTCTGTTAGACGGCTATCAATATTAAATATGATGACGTTCGCATCTCCAAGTGCTTAAAAAACTTTAAAAACTAAAAGGCATAATTGAATTTTTGAAGAATGCATGCATTTAAATAATCTTCTCCTTGAAGTAACTACAGTGGAATTATCATGCACATTTAATAATGTTGTTTTAACCTTTTCCGTGTTGAGTAGACTTATTTAGCGGAAATGAAACGTAGGGAGTAGAAATTAAATGAAATAGATTCTGAAAGGGAAAATGGAGACTACATTTAAAAAAGGTAGCCTAACATGCATAGCCTAATTTAGCGATGTTTGGAAATAAATCATTCCTTGCCAAAATCCTGCCCTTAGTAAAACTTCTCTGCATTTTAATTGATCTTACCAATGGTAATGTGCAAACTACGTTATAAGTAAAGATTTTATAATGAGGCGAATAGGTTACTTCAAAAGTATTCCCTCGGAATTGATCCCTTCATCGGTATTAGATTCGGGGCAAATCCCATGTGACTGGAAAATTCTCCTGATGAATTCTCCTGAATTTCTCTTTTAGATGATATTTCAATATATTATAGTTGACAAATTGGTGGCAAAAACAATTGAATTGAGTCATCATACTATCGTGATGCTGTTCTAGTTCTCATTTCCTCTAAAAAGGTGTTTTTGCGATATTATTTGAGAAATATGTTCAAATTTATTTGTATTTATTATTTCCTTGTTTCCAATGCATTCTTTCTTAATTTCAGGTATGTTCCATCATGTGTTGCCGCTGGTGATACATCCTATGGTTTCCTTTGTTTGTAAGTAGCATCTGCATTATCAGACTTTCTGGAAGAAAAAAGGGGAACTCATTGTTTGGACGCATGTTTGCGGAGCCAACGTACAGCGTCATCAACTTCTTATCAATTTTCTTCGGAGACGGTACTTTGTGAGTTGATTAAGGACATAAGAAAGCGTTTCAGATGGAAATGCTAGTGAGACTTACTGTGTTTCATCGCAGCTTTGTCGAATAAAAATGCGTGTACTCAAAGAATGACGAAGTACTTATAATTTTACTATTCCAAATTGGTCAAAAATAGGAGTAAGTATTTGATAAGCAACACCCTTTTGGTAGAAGTTATCGTGTGTGGGGGCGTGCGGATTGGAAAACTATGGCTCGGGGACCTTAAAACCTGAGTGAATTTTGGTCGTAAGAGGCTTTATCTCCACGTTTTACCCTCTGAAATGATATTTTTTTCGGTGTGAGAAAATATTTGTTACAGCATTTAGGTTTTTTAAGCAACTTCTGATTGATAACAATCTACTTTAAGCACTCTCGGGTCCGTCGAGGGTCAAAGAAATTAACGGTGGATTTAATTTTGCCAATGCATTTATAAATCAGCATCAATTATGTCTTACATATACGCTTTCTTCCTTTCTAGATTAAATGCCACCCTTACATACACCATATTTCTCTGCTTGCATTATATTCACCCTCAGAAATGTTAACGTCCCTTGTGTGTGGTCTCTCCCCCTTTTTACGTCTACATTTTCTATACTTACCCCCCGAAGGTGACAAACTCGTCAACAGACCCATGCAGTGACCACTTTCACTTCAGGGTCCAATATGTTACTTAAATGACAGTGCCAAAGCAAGGGGGTCAATTGTCTTGGTTGTGTCGCTTACTCTACCTATTGTCTGCAGAATGTTGTTGTTGATCCCAGTAAAACATATTCATCATCATCATAAGATAACATCCTAAGATTGATTTGACGCAGCTCTCCATTCTTCGCTCCTATTCGCTAGCTTTTTCATGGCGTCGTATTTCTTCTCTTTTACATTATTTATACCTGTACTATATAACTCATTCGGGGCCGTCCGTTGCCCTTCTTCCATTTCACTTGTTCTTTTAAGATTACTTCCATCAGTGCATCATTGCTAATAATGCGCGTAACTAAGTTGTCCCGTCTTTTAATGATGAATTTTAGAATAGTTTTAGAATTATCTATTCTCCCACTCTTCTTAGTATGGTATGGTATTTGGTGGAGGCAACCAACAGCTTAGGTCATTTTCGCCATGAGGGTAGGGTAGGTAAGGAAGGGTGGAGAGAAACCCGGTGTCGGCATTAGCTTGCTCTTAACGATAGGTGCCAAGGAGACCACGGCGTAACGTCGCATCCGACGGGCGTAGTAATAATAGTAATAATAATTTTCATCAGCCCTGTTGATCCAAGAAATTGGATATAGGGCAAGTCAAGAATACAAAATACAACAAACTCACAATATGTATACACAATCAAGGTCATATACAGAAGAATGGAGAAGTAAAATAATTCATTTTAAGCAAATATCAATCAGTACAAACTCACTATAAAAAGATTAAAGAAAAACAATTATTTTACAAGTACAAATTCACATTATACACACACAATCCAAAACTCTATCGATTGAAATACTCATTCACAGTGTAAAAGGCTCCATCAATCAAAAAACCTTTTAGCAGTTTTTTGAATTGCAGTAAAGATTTAGTTTCCTAAATCTCTTTTGGTAGGGAATTAAAAAACAACACACCAGCATACACTGGGCTCTTGGCATATAGAGAGAGGTTATGAGAGATCACTCTAAAGTCTTTATTATATCTTGTGTTATGATTGTGAATGTCGTTGTTTAGTAGCAGCTTGAGGGCCATGTGCTGTTCTTTTACGTATAAAATTGAGGAGTATAGTGAGGGTCATGAGGTTCAGCTCCTTAAAAAGGATTCTGCAGCTACTGCGTTTTCCAACACCTGCCAATATCCTCACGGCCCATTTCTCTAATCGAAACAATCTCAGGGTGTGTAAGTAGTATTGCGCTTGAAATGTCCTCCGCACAACATTCAAGCAGAGATCAGGCAGCCTCTGAAAATTCTCTCCCACTTCTGGAATTTGAACCCGAGCCCACGGAGTCAGAGTTCACAGTGCAAAGCGAACAGTCTAGCCACCTCACCAACCCTACCCTCTCGTCTAAGTACTTCATCATTCCTTACTCAGTCGATTCATTTTACCTTCTACATTCTTCTGCACCACCACATATCGAATGATTCCATTCTCTATCGACTGCAGACCATTCTTAACTTTTCTACTCATGTCAACGCCCAAGCCTCGCTTCAACAGATAAACATGCTCTGATGAATTGTTTTCATAATAAATGAGATGAGTTTGAAATCAAAATTCCTATAAATATTTTAAAAAATAATAAGCCACGCCCTATGAATCAGGCTCGGGGCCCACTTTCAACCCTTAAACGGGGCTCGGCTTTCACAAGGGGAAGAGTTGAGATGGCCTTTTCCAGCGTCCCTCGCGTGTACTCCCTCCACGCGCCGTTCGAGGAAATCACTTAAGACCATTAACGCCCTTTGGCGCCACCTCTTATATTCTCACCCTTCCGCAAGACGGTGCCCTGGCCACAGTGCTGCCACCTTAACCGCCGCAAGGGCAATACCCCTTCTCACCCCTTTCCGTTTGCCCGAGGATTTAGTGGTCGAGGAAACGTTACGTTGGCGCCTCCTCCCTTTTTAAAAGGTTAGGGCCAAGGGTTGCTTGTGGACCCACGAGGATTGTGGTCAAAAGATGGGCTTAAAATTCCCAAGGAGAATGCTTTGGAAAGTTTAGGCAATGTGAAAAATAGTTATCGATTGGACAATTTGAAAATAATGGGAAAAAATGCTTTTGAGTAATTTGGCGGGTGAACTTTTCTTGTGATTATTAATTTTTATTTGTATGTATGTTTTTCAACGAATTGTAAACTTAGTTGTGTTTGCGTGATCAGCGTTTCCATTGTTCTCTATCGTCATCCTTGTAATCTGAGTGTATTACTAATGCTAATTTTTCATTTTAGTTATTCTTGTGATAGTGGAGTGAAGCGTATTTTTAAAAAATGTTTTGATTAATTTTTTATTATTACGTGTCTCGTATTATTCTTTTTTATTTCTACCTTTTCTATGATTCCTAGACTCTATCCAATAATATCTTTTTATTTTTAAATTTATTTCATCCCCTTTGCCAAACACTCATTGAATATTGAATGAAATTATAGCTGAATCTTAATTATGCGTAAAGTAGTTGAAAATACTTCGAGAGTATTGTGATAGTATAGTGCTGTTATTGATTGCAGCAATTAAGTATACATTTCAAAGAATATCACTTAATGTTTGATTATGCTTCGCATATGTGCTAGGCTCAGTTTAAATGGGGATTGTTATAAAGAAACGTCAGTGGTTAAATCTTAAAATTAATCTTTAATTACCTTTTGGTACGTACTATCACATCAAATAACTTTGAGAAAAGGAACATCTGGATACTAGAACGCCAGTGTATTATTTTTACATTCTAATGTCTGATGAAGGCAGTCATCGGAAGACAAGTGAATGGCGGAAGCTATAAAGGAAGACCACGAACAAAATATATGGAATAGTTGGAGAAGGATTGGGAGAAAATGAATACTTAAGTGTGAAAAAATAAGCTGATATGAGAATGGAGAGCTTCGTCAAACGAATCCTAGTATTGTTGACTGGTGATGATGATTCTAATATTACATAAATTACCCTTTTAATCGATGGACTCAACATCTACGTATGGGTTTAAATAAATTTACTGCAGTTATTTAAAGTTTGAGTGGTGTATTTTTTATGAATACTATACCATTAAGAAGTTAACCCAATGTTGCTTCTAAGTAACATCAAAAATTTTTACAGTTCAGCTCTGTTTTGGGGAAGGTTTTAGCTACGTGTTATTATATGAAGTAAATTTATTGGCTAAATATGTTGCTGCCACAACAATTTTGATCGGGAAGAAAATTTTTCACAATTTCTAAATGGAAAGTCTTGAAATGTAATTTCTCCCGGAAGCAGCTCTGGCTAATGAAAGGTTAAGAGTGTTGAAATATCATGAAAAGGACTTTCTGTCTCCTTACATCCACTTATATTGAGGTTTGCTTTTGGTTTCGGTCTGTTTTGGTGGTCGATGATGGAAAAGTGGGCTTAGAAGGCGTTTTGAGGAAGAGGGAAGGAGAGGTGGGGTTGAAGGGTTGGGGATGGGGTTTGTGGGATGGGGGCGTTAATGCGGCCTCCCGGTCCCTTTCCTTTCAGGCCGATCCAATAGAACGCGTCGTTGGGCAATTAACGGGTTTTCTGGCGGCAGATGAGGTGAGTAAGTGGGGTTGCGCTCTCGAGGGCCTCTTTTGTTTTCTTCCCGCCCCATCCATTGAGGAATTATGGGAGCGAGGCTGGTTTGAGGTGGAGAAGGGATTTTTAGTGACAGGGAGAAAGGGTTTTACTGATGTCTCTTCCCCTTGCGGTTCCTTCTTTCGTTATCAGCGCTACTCTCACCTCATGGTGACGGTGAAAGAAAGGTTTTGCGTGATGAATGCAAAATAAATCTGGGTATCCGCTGAGCTTGAAGAAAACCTGGAAGAGTCGGGGAAAAGGCGCTAAAATGCTTGGCAAATTCTATGAGGCTTATTTCTGTACACCTTGAAAGAATACGACCTGCTTTGCCTACAATTCTTCTCCATCCGAATTTATTCTTTTGATAGCCAGTTGGCATCGTTATACCTTGTTCCTGCTTAGATCTCCTCCAGATATTCTTTTTATAACGGGCATAATTTTCCAACTCAGATCTTCAACTAATTCTTCCACTAAGGTTGTCATCCTCTCCGAGTGACGTAGTTGGTGGCCAATTATTGCGTGTCTTCTTTTACTAATTTAATTTAGGAGTATTTTCCCTCTCAAATTCTTCTTAGTACGACCACCTTGGGAATTGCATTTGTCCAAGACATTTTAATATTCTTCCTAAGCACCACATTTCAACGAATCCCAGATTATTCTGTCTGCTTTTCCCAGAGTCCAAGTTTCTGAGTATAAGGTGCACATATTTCAAACATAGGTTTCTACATATCCTTTCAGGGTTGATAGAGGAAAATTGCTTGATGTCAGCAGAGTTTTCTCCTTGATAAATGCTGGTTTTTCTTGCGATAGTATTGTCACATCCCCTGTGCACCTATCATTAAGTGTGATTCAACTACCCTGATGCTTCGTTGAACCTGAAAAAATAGTACCTACAGGAATCTTTGCTTGGAAAACGCCTGGAAATTTTTAAATCCCTATATCTGTTCACTTCAAAAGATTGCCACCTGCTGTGCTAACTTTTAGTGACCCTGAAATCACGCTGCCCATTTCTAAATTTTGAATTCGCATGAATGCCATATAAATACTGGGTTCATGTATTTTTTTAATGAAATTAAAAACTTTGTTATTAATCATGAAATTTATTTGCTACCGGTTTCGAATTTAAAACGTAACGACGACTTTGGACACCGAAAGAATCCTATGAAGCTTCGCTAGACTGAGTTAATTTGATTTGATGCATTATATCCTATTCAGTCCCATCTATTTTACCAAAGAAACCGAGTCATGTTTCAGCCCTATATTTTTCGACCATTTCGCATAAAAAATCCCTTTAATAATGAATATGTAGATTGTTATTATTAGTATTCTACCGATTAAGGTAGGTTTTCATGGAGTATTCAAGAAGTGAGCTGGGAGCCTCCCTTTCCTTCCAGCAATACCTTCTTTAATTCACTGTAAGGCCTACTCTCTTTCAATCTATCTAAAAATCCTATTCTTTTCCTTCCCCTCCCTCGTTTCCCTAACATTCTACCCTCTAACCCCATTTTCA
This sequence comes from Ischnura elegans, assembly GCF_921293095.1. Taxonomy (NCBI): domain Eukaryota; kingdom Metazoa; phylum Arthropoda; class Insecta; order Odonata; family Coenagrionidae; genus Ischnura; species Ischnura elegans. The sequence continues at coordinate 47,932,334 of NC_060249.1, forward strand.
ACATCCCCTCACCGCTAAGCACTAACTCCATCCATACCTTCTGTCTCCTCCGTATCTCATCTAAAAGCTGCCTCTCCTCGCCAACCATATCCAGCACTTCGTCATTCCTTTTCCTCTCCGTCCATTTCACCCTCTCCATTCTTCTCCATACCCACATCTCGAATGCCTCCAATTTTCTCTCGTCTACTTTCCTCAGTGTCCACGTTTCAGCACCGTAGAGAGCTACACTCCAGATCAAACTGTTCACTAACCTTTTCTTTAAACTCTTACACAACGATCCTCTCAGAAGCTCCTTCCTGTTCATGAATGCCTCCTTCGCTAATGCGATTCTCTTCCTTATGTCCTTACCACTGTATCCGTTTTCCTCTAACTTACTGCCTAAATAGTTATATGAATAGAATATGTAGATAAATGGGTAAAAAAACATTGAAAAAGTTGTTTGTTTACCTGTAAAAAGCTGGATTAGTCTAAGAATTCAAAGTATCGAACGTAGCGTAGACCCTAGAAAGTGGAAGTCTAGAAACAAGGTACTCTGGGCGAGAACTGAAGTTATCGAGGAATGCCTTTTGTCGTGGTAGACTTACCCCTTTTCGTCCAATAAGTGACAGTACTTTGTCGTAGAATCGTGTGTTCGTATAATACTCCAGGTCCTTAAGATGGATTTAGTTTGAGTGTAAGCCCGGGCATAACTTTGAGCCGCAACTTAGTAAAGCTTAGCGATCGGAATACCCTCGCATAGTTTGTTATCTATTATTTCAGGTAAACCACCCGTCCGGAAGAGACCACCTATGCTCTCAGCGATCGCTTGAGAAAAATACCTCATAGTATCAGAACATTTATTTTTTAATTCTTTTAGAACTTAAATTAAACAGTTAATTTCCTTTTTGATATAGTTTAAACGGTTGAATTAAACCAACCTATCCGGGGGTAGGTATTTTATTATCAAGGAAAATGGTGCATATTCTTTGTAAAATTATAGTGGATGCTTCTTTCAGCAATCAGTAGTCAGAGCACCGTTCGTTGCTTATTTTGTTGTTCCCAAACCATTATTGATGATTAAGTACTAACGATGGTCTCAATTCAATTATCTCGAAAGAGGAGTCCGCATCGAGATACGCCTGAGGAAATGAAGGGGGGAAAAAAAACGAAAATGGTTTTCCTTCACCGAAATTTCAATACTGCTCTTACGTGCTTGTCATTTACCGTCTTCATTTGTTTCGGTGGAGGGATTGTGGGATTGATTGGGTGGATTGAATGGCGGCTTAGACCAACGTGGTGCGGAATTGTGAGGAAGGAGGAGGGATTATCCGGTTCCGCAGATTAGCAGTCGGTTTAAGTGCCCCGAATTCAACCGTTCTCCTTTTCGCGAAGGAGTGGATCGGTAAGACGAGGAGGAGGAACCAAGACTCTCTGCCAAGAATCCGCCGACCCCCTCGAAGTGAAAGTGCCGTTCTGCACGGAGTGCGATGCTCAATTGTCTTGAACCTTTCGTCTCGCTCATTTCCCGTTTCCTTATTATGCTCGTAGAGCTGGAGATCTCGTGGGGGCAATAGTTTTGAGAAATGATATCGAAACTATCCTTAGGGTTATCTATCGATACTAACCTTCGGGCTGAATTACTGAGTGAGAGATTATGAATTATAATTTATAATTTTCCCGCTTGATCAATATTTTTCCAATATATTTCGAATATATTTCTCTGCCTCATTTTTTCGTGGGAGGCGATGTATTCTTTGTTGTTTATGTTGTTGTGTGGCCCGTTAGATATTGCGTCGAACTACGGGTTAGAGGTTTCATGGTTCCATTCCCGAAACTATAGTCGCTTTTTCCTAATACTTTTGAATTATTTTACAAAATGGTTTTTCGTGTCCTCCACCGTTTTAATCTTTGCTAGTTTGCGCTGCGCCATTTCGCGAAGAAGTTCTTATTTGCCAATTAGGCCTCACTTTCATAGAATAAAGTTGAGGATGTAATATAAAAAAATCAATTTTTTCTTTCGCTGTGCTTTTTCTTGCGCTTCATTTCCATTTTCCGCTCCCCCTTTTCTTCATCCGGGGTGCCGTCACGTATTTCATCCTAGCATGCATATTTCTAAACAAATCCCCCGTCCCCAACCACAATTCTTGCAAGTAAAATCCACCTTCTTCACCCTTATCTTGTATCCCTTTCTTTAATCTTCCCCTCCCAATCTTTTCCTCTTTACCCTTTTATTTTTTAACCCTTCCACCCTCCCTCCCTGGTGTACCATCCAAAGAATGCTTCTTAAAAAATCCCCACTGAAACGTATTTCCAGCCCAATTTTAGATCTGGCAGTAATATAAGTTGGCTATTTTTTTATTAAATAAATGTATAAATTTTAAGCTATACCATAATAATCATACAGCATCATATAGACAATTTCATTTTGCAAGATATAATGGGATGTACCTCATATCTGTTGTTTTTATTGAGCCATAAATGCACACATTTTATAAATGACGTATATTTGCTGTTGCGTAGAAGCAACAATTGTTTATAATTAAATTATTCTTTTCATGGTTATTCTTTTTCTCCTTGTACTTTAAAATGTTTTTTACAACTTTGCTTAGTGCGTCTTTCATCGTTTTAGGCTTTTTAACTTCGTATTATTTTTTGTAATTTTTTTATTTTTGGTATTAATTTCTTTTCTTGAGAAATGTATTTTCCTTCTCCCTTTGCCTGCCTTAAGTAGGAACCTCATCCAGTGACTTCCTTATTTTTTTTCTACCGAAACCTAAGAATTTTAATTTTTTTTTAACCTTTTCCCCATTCTCCATCCTTCCGTATCTCTCCCTCTCCTCATTAATCATCCCTTGCTTTTATCTCTTCCCCCATAACTCCCTCCCCCCCATCCCCCTCGGTTTCCTCCCCTTTCTTGGCTCTCTTGTTGCATTCGTGCCGGAGTCAAGATATCCACCGACTCCCACCCCACCACTTCCTGGTCTCCCTTGCCTTGGTATTCCCACCTTCTCGCCCCCAAACTCTGTCACTATATACAAGTTCCCTAACCCCTCTGTTTTCTATCACCTTAGCACGGGTCGAGTGGTGTTGTAGTAGAATTTTTTGTAAAACATATTCGTGGCATTTTTTTCGTTTTTTTTTTCACTGATTTTATCTGCAAGTTGTGCAGCTGCCACCAATTAGATTTTGTAGCAACCCATAATTATTGCTCAGCGACTCATTCAGTGTGTTTTTTCTCTCACAAATTTTTGATTATGCCTTTTGCAAAACTTTTTGATTCATCGTATTAACTGCCTGTGCCATTGCCAGTTATTTTAGGAGAAAGTGACTATGGAAGGAGGTCTAAGGGTGTTAACATTCCTTTTATGATAACTCTGAACTCCAATGGAAGCTTATTTAAATAAAAACTATAGATAATTCATTAACGAAAAAGACAATACTCGTGAGAAAAATTATTTGAATACTTTTCATTAAAATGCACCATTTAACCTCAAATCAATGATAACTCGATCGCAAATTCAATTCTGCTCCCCATGCATTTCATCTTTATCATTATTACGTACACTAAAGAAAGAGGATTATTTTTTTAATTTCTACTTATTCACGTAGTTGACAGGAGACGAAATATTATAGGTACATGTGCCTAAGTATTGAAAAATAATATATTTTCCGTGAAAATGATGCCTCTATACTTTGGTTCTTATCAATAATGATAATGCAATCGGAAATTCTTGGCAGAAATATGTTATACTTACCTTAAAATTCCCCAATAAGTAATAATAAATTCTCCTATTTTGGTTGAATTTAATTATGAAATCGAAATTATACATTTAACATGAATGTAAGGTAAACATAATATCGATAGGGTAATTTTTATTCAGATTATTCATATTAAATGTTATGTTTGTAATATACCACTATTAATTATACCACTATTATTAATATATTTAATAATGCAACCTTCAGACCAGCCATATGGCTTAAAAGGGCTAAGTCTGTATAAATGCAAATAAAGGCGTACCCTCTGATTTGTCTTATGGCTTAGAGAGACCAAGTTTGTGTAAATGCAAATAAAGGCATTCTCTCTCATATACCTACCATGGTTTCCTGTGTGTACCTTTAAAGTGCTTTTTTTATCTTTTGTTATCTTTCTTAGCATATTTTATTTCTTTTCCTTTTACGCGAATCGCTTTGTCTTTTCTTATTGCCCTCATAGTGGATTACCGCTGAGCGTCTAAGTACCATCTTCAGGGGTGTGAATTACTTGACTCATACAAAAGACTTTTTCAGAGAAATGTGTTTCTTCGCGGGTTTGCGGAAACTTTTCGTTCATTTTTTCTTCCATTATTACTCTCTTTTCACATCTCCTTGCGTGAAGAAATCCTTAAAAATTCTTTCGATGATGTTAGTACTCGCGCTGTGGTATTTATATGCGATTAAAGGAGGTCAAAGGTCACATGTATAAAACCAGGGCACGACGAAGTCTCGTGGTGCTGTTTTTTTTAGAATTTGCCATTACGTAACCCAGTAAAGTATCTGGAAGCAACTTTTAATGAGTTCAGCAGTTATTGAAGACTTCCGTGGATGTGCGAACATTAACGAAAGATTACGAGTCCAGTCAGCAAACTTTTGAAGTTTTGGACGAACTACTTTTTCCGTACGTATTCAAAGCTACCAAACCTATCATTTCTACTCTCTCCCGTGAATATATACTTTACTTCATAAAATTTCCATGAGTATTTAAAAGTCGAATTAACATCTTTACCTCCAATCGTAAATATAAACTATTTATTAAGAATTTCGGTCAGGAGAAATCTGCTGTTCCGTTGTCCGTAGTTTCATTTATTTGAAGTTTTACGAATACTTTCCGATTGCAGTTTTTTTCACGGAAATGTTTTCCTAATCGTATTATTTTCTTGCCTTCACCGTTACTGAATTTTGTTTGATACGTATTCTGGCCTTTATATATGATACCAATAGTTTTCTGTATAGGAGATTACCTTCGATATTATTGATTAAGTTTTTTTCGACAGACTTGATTAACGAATTTTATTAGAAAAGTATTTCAAGCATAGACTTTATTTACCTTCAAATTCTGAAAGTTTTCTACTCAGTGTGGAGTAGAATAAATTGAACATCTACATGTTCTTAAGTATTAAATTACATTATTTTCCATTAAAAATCATTTCATTCGTGCAGTACAGCCATTCATTTATAAAAATATGTAATTTCACAGTGAACCCGAATGGGGAATTCGATAAAAGCAAATAGGGTTTCTGGTCTATTTTTAAGACGGATACCACCCTTAGCAAGTTCTATCCCATTTTTCGTTTTCACGACTCTTGGACTCTTATCTGATTTCAGTCATTAGGATCTTCTACGCTCCCAATAATCCTTCACCCAACCACGCATCCTATGCCCATTTTCTCTCAACACGGCTTCCCTCTTCCCTCCCTGATCGCACATTCAATAGCTTTTCTGTCACTTTTTCCGCTTAACTACTCCCCCTATGAATCTTGTCGCTATCTTTGACATTTCCGGTCGTCTTTGGTCGAATTTCGTTGTAGAATATGCTATTTCTCTTGATTGCTACATTAATTCATTTATTGCACCAAGTACTGAAGTGAGATACGTACAAAGTTAATATAGATTAGGAACGCAATTACGGGAAGAAGCCCAATTACTGACTACGAAGAAAGTTATGGCATATTATCCACATAAAGTACAATCACTTATCCTATAGCATTCTAAAAAAGTTCATTTAAGAATATTCAGTTTAACATGCATTGTTAACACACAGATTACGCAGAAAAGATAGACAAATCGTCATTTTCACAGGGGCAGTTAACTGGGTTTAACACTATTTAATTTTAATTCATTATTTAATCTTTGAAATAGTTCGGGGTACTTATCAAGCTCTATGAAAAGTACAAATCTGTTTCATTTACCATTCTTAACAGTCGGAATTTCCACGATGTGTTTCCTTCATCTATTATTTTAATCTTTTAAGGGGCAATGGTCTGTTAAGGAGATATGTTTTTCATTTGAAAATTCATTTTGGTGTTGCTCCGTTGTCTTGTCGGGTTATCTTATCTTAGCTAAGCGTCATTTTCACAGGGTGAGTTAACTGAGTTTAAAAATATTCATTAGTCGTTGAAATCGATCGGGTAACTTATAAATCTGTTTTAAAAGTACAAAGCTGTTTCATTTACCATTCTTATCATTCGGAATTTCCACGAAGTATTGCATTTATCCATTACTTTAATCTCTTAAGGTGCATCGGTCCCTTAATGAGATATTATGTTTTTTGTTTGAGAATTCGTTTCGGCGGTGCTCGGAGGGCGTTGTCCCGTCGTGACGTCAGCCAGCCGGAGGACGTGCGAATATCCACACTTCTCGTGAGGCGAGAAAACAGTCCCGATTTCCCTTTAACGGAGACCGTCCTCTTCATCACTTCACGCGCCGTCGTCCGTGTCACGCACAGAGCCTTCCCCCTCTCCTCTTATCTCTCTCCCTTGGCTCATATATCTCCACGAGTCGTCTGTTCGCGCGCTAACCCCTTCAACGTCTCCCTTACCCCGATCCCTTTTGCTGTTTCGTCTCGCTATGGCTCAAAGAAAAGGCGCGGGCCTTGACAACCGGAGAAGTGGAGGATGGTCCTCGGGTTGCACTCTAACAGATATTCCGCGTCGAGAGGGGCTGTTCTCGCCCGCAGGTACACACTTCACTTCCGCATCCCACTTCTGAATCTGTTAACTCGTTTTCTATTGTTATATTTATTTATCTCTATTACCCCCGAAAACAGTACTATGTGGCCTTTACATCAGGAGTTTAAACAATCAGCAACAGACGATCGCACACACACTCCCATGTCCTGGAAGGGGCAACCTATCCAAGTGAGACTCGAACCAGCGACATCCGGTATGGTCGGTGAGGAATTATCCCCACCGCCACCGAGGCTGACAAATAGTTTTGTATTTAATAAATTTATACAAATTTGAACAAATTAAATGTATACTTAAACAATATATTTAATTTTATTATTCTCTGATTTTTTTTCTTGCTTACTGAGTGTTTGTTTTGCATCTAAGGAGGAGTAGAGACTACACAACATTTTCTTTTCCTTAACTATGAAATTGTTACCAACTGCCTCTATGCTTCTACTTTTTGGGGTCCAAAAATTGATGGCAATGAGGAATTTGAGCATTTTTAGTATTGGAGAAGCTTGTTAACGGCACAGAAGTCATTTTTGCAGTAATAAGTTCACACCTTGTAACAGTCAGAAACCCTGCAAGCCAAGAACTGTTTGGTGTTCAATTGGTTGATATTTCAATTGAAGAAGGTTCGATATCACCGAAAAAAATGATCCTCGAAGAAAAACTGGCTGACAAAAACCGTGCAGAGTGACCAGACTTAACTAATGAAAGTTGATTAAAGGCTAACTGTCAAATTTAAGTAAGTGAAAGAATGCGAATGAAAGGTTATTTTCGCACCGATAACATATTTACTAATGTATGCGTCGCATAACCTTGCGAAAGATCATAGACTAGAATATTTACATTGCCGGCATCATACATTATGGTATATAAGGCATCTTATTTTATTTTTCACATATTTTATTGTCAGGGTAAGGCCCACCACCTAAAAGTCGCGGGTCGCACGCTTTAATTGCGTGGGTTCTTGCCCTTGGTGTCGGGAATCTAATAATCACACATAACTATTTAAGTTGTTTAACCCAGAGTTTATTTCCATATAAAATCCTAATTGCCAAAAAAATTCAATGAAAAGACATAAAGTAATAATGAACTTTTGCGTCCAGAATAGCCAAAATTTAGAATATTACCAAAGTCTCGGAAAGGGGAGGAGCTGCTGGTGATGACACGGGTGGATAGCGAGGCGCTTCGGTCGCACGGGCCATACGACCCGCGCTTCGACTCCAACTACGGCTACATTATGGCTGACCACCGGCGAGTCTACTGGTGACTGAGTAACAGGTAAGTGAGTGAGTTACTGAGTCAAGTAAGAGCGAATGCCCGAGTGTTAATAGCGTCTCCACCGTGCCATTATATAGAGAAGTGGAACCAGGATATTTTCATCAAAGAGGAAGGGGAAAAGGAAGGTTAGGCGTTCTTGAAAGTGAAAAGGAACAAATCCCGAGGCATAGTTTCACATCGCTGGCTATTCTGAGACGTCACACAACTTCATGTTTATGCATATTTTGGAGATGGAAATCTTTCATTTTCGGATCACTACATTATTATTCAATGCTACTCTGCTAATTCAACTAATTTCTAATTATTTAATTAACTGACTAATTCTAAATTCAACTAATATTTACTTTTTTTATTATGGAGTAACTGCAGAGTGACCAGAAAATCTCCGTAACATTTCCGTAAATATCTGTGCTATCTTTTCATTTTCCATTATTATAGTAAGATACGGGTTTTCAGATTTGTATTCTTGCCCTCAACTTTTTGGTTATTGCACAGTTACCGTGAGTGCTCTTGCATGCATTAACTCTGAGGTTCAAAGTGTAAACCTTCCCCACATCCGTCACGTCGCCTATACTCCCTTAACCCGAATCCAAAGACGAGGAAGATTGGTGGTAAGGGCACTAGTGCCAAAGGAGTAGTGAGCGGCGGCTTAAAATATGCATCAATCCCCATGATCCACAGACCCAGATCCGCAGTTCGTCGAGAGACCACCTCGTGAAATCCTTAGCGAGTGAGTCTTCGGACACACATGTGGAGAGAGAGAGTGGCCGGGGAAATGGAGGAGAGATTGAGAATTGATGACATAGGGGAACCTTACTATTCGCCCCTAGACATCCATCAAGCGAGCGAACCGCACCGCCGTAAGGTAAAACCTGGCCGTTATGTATTATTCCACTCTACTATGGGGGTGGGTTGGGTTCCGAATTAAAAATTACGTCCCCTTTGCCAGCGAAAGGGTTTTTTTTCGCGAGTGAGACGTATGGAGGGCGTGGATTCACGACGTTGCCGTACAACGGGCGAACCAGACTGCCCTATTAAACATTGACGCGGTTGTTCGCGCCCTTCGTGAACGGGTCAAATGGGTCTTAGGAAAGGGAGGGGGGGAAAGTCCCAAAATGGCCACCGTTTCCCAAGGATTTCTCCATCTCGCCTATCGTCGGTCCTTTTTACGATCGAAAGAGAAGGACTCTTGTTTCTCTTATCCTGGATTCACTATTACCTCATGTGCGTGATCCAATGGTACTCCTTTTTTCCTATTTTCTTGGATTTTTTAAAGGTTATGCTGAAGGCAGTGTCTCACTTCTTGTCAATGAGGGAGTTAGTTATGGGTTCCACCACTACCTTTGACTACCTTTTGAGGAAGGTTTTCTCGAAAAACTTATGTATCACCTTGATCGGTCCCCATCCCACATTTCTAAGTACATATTTAAAGGTCTATAAGTACATATTCGTAGCATAAGCGTCAGAATTTTACTCTGTCATTGTTTGATTGCTCTAATCATGACACCGTGTTTCTGTCATTTGTGCTATTGTGATTTTGGCAGTGCCAACTGCATTGACTTCTATACATGTAGCTGCGTTGTATTTTTCTGCGGTCCTTATAGTGCCATCCTTGGGACTTAAAACAACATAAGTAATGTATAATCCTGCAATGTAAATGTTGCAATATATAACCTTTCGCAGAGTTATTCAATGCACACATCTGTAAAAATGTTGTCAGTGCGAAAATTATCTTCTCTTCGCATTCTTTTACTAAATTGAATTTGATAGGCAGCCTTTAAACGCCTATCAATAGTTAAATCTATTCCCATCTATTTTTCAAGAAGAAACTATAGGCCTACTGTCTGTGCATCAATGGCTTAATATTCAAATTATTGTGTCATATCATTGGAAACTTTTAGATCTTTAACAAGTTCATCGAGCGGTGCTGATTGAAATAAAATTTTACTAATTTAATTCAGTATTTTAGGGCTATTATCTAGATACTTTGCTTGTATATAACCTTTTAACCTTCCAATCTATGGCTGTGTGTACCAATTCCGTTTGACCATAGGGGAGAAATGATTCAGCGTGCTACTAACCGCAAAACTCTTAATATCTACGGGAACGAACGCATCTTAAGAGCGTAGTGCAGAAAGGGGTCTCATCTGTTAAGAGTGGAATCCTTTTGAATAAAGACATGTGGCGTTTATCCCTACCCCCACCCTCTGTGTGAACGAGACAATCTGGTGACGCGCCAAACTTTCCGAAATCCCAATTGCAATTCCCGGCGCAAAACGCGTGTCACCCCAACCTCCTCAGCTTGAAAAATGAAACAGACCCCTGCCTCGCTTCTCCTCGTATCCTTTTGTTCAAAACGGGAAATATCGCCCTCCCTTTTGTACGCAGTAACACGCGTATATGGTACCCATGTTTCCGTCCTGGGGAAGAAGCCCACTTGAGTGCGTCGCCGTCGTCTTCGCCATCAGGCGCGATTGGAGATGTTGCTCGTGTGAGCCACGCCAGTGAAGCGAGAGGTCGTCTCGTATTTCAAACCCTTCTTCCTCTTAGCCCACGCCAAACCCACCCGAGGAATTTCCGGCACAAAGGTATTTTTGGTGGTGGAACACCAGAAGAGCTCACCCGACATTCTATGCATGTGCCATCCACGTCCAAAAATTTATCCTTACCTCCCGCTCTTGTTGAATAGGCAGGTTCGCTATTGCTTAATACTTACTAGCCACAAGTTTTATGAAAAGAAAGGTTACCTCCCATCAGCAGTGAAAGAGCATGAAAAGAGTTAAAAATCCTGTAGTCACTAAAATAATGTAATTTAAATGTAAATAAAATGATCTACAAAGAGGAAAACTCGTTGTTTCTCGTGCCTAACTTCAGCGGACGCATTACTGCAGCTCAACCTGTATTTTTTGCGACTATTTTCTTAATTTTAAACTAACGCTTTCTTCATGAAATTTGCAGGTGTCATTGAAGTAACACTTGTCAGCTTTCGTGATTATGTGTCACTCCTAGCATGTCCGGTGGATATTATTTATACCCTGACAGTATCTGAAATTTAAAAGTTTTACTTTAATATAGTGTCTGATGCGCAATGTTTATATTTGACGTTAAAATGTTGACAGAGGTCGTATCTGTATTTTCTGAATATTTGAGTGTGATGGTCAAGTTTTAACAAGTGATTATAGGAACTGGAAAAACTCCGAACTCCAGATTTAGCGGAAAATCGTGGTTGAAAGGTCGGATCATTTCTCAGAGCTGTCAGGTATTGAAATATATTTGCTTGCTAGGCTCCCATTCGACACATATCGAATCTACACTAATTGCTATTACTTATAGAATTTAACATCTACGGGGACATTTTATCATTCATTATGAAGGAAATGACCAATGAGTGGATGGCAACTAAATGTGATCGCGAATGTCATTAAATTTAAACTTCTCACCATAACGTAAATATTCAGTTCAAAACGTACTCCTAACGTTTATATCATCGTGGTTACTTAGACGACCTTAAGTATTGTTGAGGGCGAATAAGCGAGTCGTTCGCCCATTCCGCCCATATCAATGACATTTTGAGTGTTTTTTTTTTCGCTTTTTTAGAGACTTATGGACCCAATACTCGAACACACGTGACACAAATATGTTCCCACAACACTCCCAAACCCGCTTGATGAACTCAAGCGCCCATCGACTCGTCTATGTTATAAAGTCAGGGAATTTTTAAAAAAATTCGTACTGGAAAGGAGGAATAAGTCAGTTAAATAAAAATTGAAAGCTGGGATGAACTTTAAATCGATCGAAAGGGAGTGATGCACCCTCTTAAGACGCTCGTATCTCTTAAGGGAGGCCTCGTCATTCATCCCCCTCCAACCCTCCGTCACCTTCACACACCCTCCCACCCCACTTCTCCTCTTTTTAACCGCGATCTCTCCCACCCTACTCCACCCCTCCGCCCTCCCCGCCCCCATTGGCCCTTGTAATAGCAGTACCTGTCACTTCCCCCCGCCCCACCAATCTCCCCTTATATTTACCCCCAATACATCCACATGAAGACGCAACTCCTTGTTTGCGAGTAATCCCGACTGTTTGTTCTCGCTGCGAGGGCGCCTCCCAATATCTTCCGATGTACTCCTTCCATCTAACTCCTCTTTCGGCAAGAGATGACGAAAATCCCTTCGGGAAGGGGAGGTTTATTTAAGGGACGATGGAGTTGGAAAGGGGTGGCCTCTCTGAGACTTCGTTGATGATGGTGGGAAAGAGTGTTTCCATGGGAACATTACGCGTTCGAATAGCGTAGAGTTTACTACGTCACCATAATAGGCGTATATTGGCCGGCCTCGGTAGCGGTGGGGTCAGTCCTCAGCAGGTAATCCGATGGTCGCGGGTTCGAATCCTGCCTGGGTGGACTTCCTCCTGCCTGGATGTATACGCAAGTCCATGAACTTAATTGATAAAAAGGACTGTATAGTCCAAAATGCGGTTGATAAATAAAGACGAAATTATTATTATTATATTCGTAATCAATTGATAAAAATAGAAATAAAATTAAAGTAAATTAAAGTTTCAACTGTCTCCCTAAACCTTTGATCATCGTGTAAACAATGACATGTACAAGTGACCAAGGCTCGTATGACCTGTTCTAATATCATAATTGTTGTCAGGAATGACTTTTTCACTCCATATTGTTTTTGTTTCCAAGCTTAAAATAATGACGTATTAATTGACGAACAATGGTCAAAAATCTGACTGATAGTCATGTTGCTGTCAGTTTCTATTTATGTACAAATAAATTTCGAACAAGAGGAATAATCGTTATCGTATCCTTTACTTTTGTTAAAAGATGTATATTTGCTAGATGTATGGAGGATTTTATTCTCTTCTTTTTTGATCAACTGATTGTTTCATATTCTTGTGAAACTGGTAATTTAAATTTGATTTTTATTTTATTCGTAATCTGGGTAACTTTGTTTGATAAACATGTAGTCCCTTTCTTTAACTTTTTTTAATAATTTTATGAAGTGAAGTGGGAATAGGTAGGAATGGCTGATTTTTTTATTGATAAATATATACTCTAACATGTTTAATTCCTTAAGTCGCCCCACAATTGTCTCCTGAATCAGGAGTTACCTTCCTACTGTGATTTTCCGTTGACTTAGCGCATAAGGGTGTAATAATGAGATAACGCAAGATGGGCGGGGCCAAAATTAAGGTTAGATACACATTTTAGCCAAAAATTCATATCAGCAGGGATTTTCAAGCAGTGTAACCTTTCCAGTTTTGAAGGAATGAAACAAATATTGAATCTCATTCAGGATACATCTTTCATCTGGTAATTTATGCGACACAATATGTACAATTCGCAAATTTTACGCGCAATTACTACTTCGAAATAAAATAATGGGTTTTTTCGGCCCAACCCCCGAATTCAACCCGTATGCCACCCAAAATGTCTGCGTGGGGTGACCCGCGCTCATTCTTTGTGCGATATCCTGGGAAACAAAGGGCAGACATGAAAGATAATTGAGATGACACGCTACAAATGTCTAGCGAGTCGTTTTAATAAAACATAAGAGTGATAGAATAATCCGAGAGTGAGATCATCTTTAGTTACGTCCGTAAAACACCCAAAAATACAACAATTTCAAAACTTTAAGTGCGATGCGGCACGTTTTCCCGGTATCCGATTTCAAAAATAACTTTCACGATTTATTTCCTCACCAAATGGAACAAAACTGGGGGGGCGTCCTGAAAGAAATTCGAAAACTTAAAAAATGAGGACAACCCTATTGTCAACTCTTAAGGAAAGAGTCAAGGGTTTTTTTAAGAAGGCTTGGGCATCAAGTGAAGTGAGGGGAAGTCAGGACAGGGGAAATAGAAATATCAGCGGCCTGAATTGTGGACTAAGGGATAATGCGAAGCGGGTAAGTGGGGTAATGAGAGGGAAAAACCAGGGGGTTAAGGAGTGAAGAAGGTGGAGGGGGTCGGGGTTTCCAACGCGAGAGTTGAGTGGCTAGGGATAGGAGAAGGTGAAAAGTAAACCAAGTATGCGAATTGAGATGGGACATAGGTACAAGTCAATACCCAGGAAAAGTACACTCAAATGCCTATAATGAGTTGCGCAATGTATTACTTAATCTCAGCGTAACCCTTGAGTAAATTTTCTCGGGTCGACCTTCAGGTGATCGAAATTTCGAGGGAAATGGAGTCACGCACCCGATGGAATACGCGAGAAAAGTACACTCAAATGCCGAAAATGAGATTCGGAATGTATGAATGAATCATTATAGCGATATTAGATTGCCTTATGAGATGGTGTGGAAAGTTTGAAAGTGCTTCTATGACAAAGCAATTTTTAGCAATTTTTGGGGAGGGCAAAAGAAACGATTTACATTTTTTATTGTACACTGAAATTAAAAACCATAAATTCATGAAGCTGAAAAAGAAGCATACTTTTGCATATTTTAGTATACCGGGACTAGCCGCGGTGATAAATTTTACGGAGTCACCCGCAATGCACAAATTGTGCGAAAAATCCACAGTTCGAATCCCGGTCAAGGCGAATGATTTTTCCTCTGTGGATTTTTCGCATACTTTTGCAAGCAAAGAGCTGTTTTTTGCTTGAATTTTAATTTTTAAATGTCATTTCTTTTTGTTTAAGATACCTGTCCCAAACAGGCCTAATTTTGAGATACGTGTTGTTAGAACTTAGCCATCGAAATAGTGTTTGTGTAATAAGTTTGACCAAATGATGCCATCGCTCCATTTTCGATGCGTCGCATTGGGGGCAAGGAGCCCAAACCACGTGGGACAGCAAGGGTCCATCGCAGGAGATTTACCAACTCTTAATTACCTTCCGGTCAACTCCCTCAGCAATCTTCCGCCCTTGGTCTTTATTTATGGTCCCTGTTCGCCCGCAAGGGGCCCGTCAGCATCCGCAGGGAATACTCCGGAGAAAGGCTCGCCCGGAAACTTTCCTTCGCCGCTCGGGCACACAAGTCTCGTGACCGTAAATTGAGATTACGGTAAGCAGCTCAGGCCCAGCGTCCTGCTTCTCGGCGAAAGTATGCTTATCACGTTCTCCGGCACCGGTTGTCTCGGGCACCGCTGCCCCTACCGCGTGAAAATCAAATGATTATTAGTGCCCATGTGGGCCAGAATTAATGATAGTTCAGAAGGTGTTCATTATTCACAGACATCGGGTATATATCGTCGCGCAAAAAATACTCTTTATTCATAACCAACGCAACGCATCTAAATACGATTTAGTGTATCTACAATACCTTATCAATTCTTAAAAGTCAGCGAACGGAATTTGAGTTTTATGTTGTGTATATTTTGTATAATTTTTTGACTACATATCTGATTTGGCGCAAAAAGTTATAGATATTTGTAAATTAAATGCAGTTTGCTTTGTTCTTTCTTCAATGATATTTCCAAAGTTCTATTGTGAGTGCAAGGAGAAGTTTTGTAACGCACATGAATGCAATTCACAGAAAAAGGACCCTCCGGGCGTAAGTTGTTGTTCGGTATGTTCATTTAATTTTCTGTAATATATCTTAAGGACATTAATTGCCATTCAAAATAATGTCTACCAATGGCTTGGATTACAGGGCATAATATATAAATGGGTTCTACCCTTTTGACATAATTTTTAGGTGTTTGTACTCTTGTGATAAGTTTGGATACTCCAGTGACGAGAATGTTTATAAATATATAAACAACTTAGCATTTAAAAAACAAAATGCATGATATTTCCAATAGAAACCGAATTTCATTTGTTTTCCGTTCGCCTTTAGGAGCGACTTGATTTTTCATTTATTCTTCAGTAATGTATTTTAGAAAAAAACAAGTACTTTACGTTGTGCCACAAAAAGTGCTTGTTAATAAATCATTTAATATTTCTATGCTTTTAAAAATGACTACAAATTATTTTGAACAAATTTTTTAATCAAATGCCCCAGCATTACGTTCATTGATTTTCCCAATTTAGTGACGTGAGGTCTCTCAGAACGATAATCAAATTTAGTTTTACAGAAATAAATAATAAGAACGTTAAATTTTAAGAGTTTTATATCCTTATTATGCAAAAATATGACGCTAATGAGATTAATAGACAATTTAAAATAGTCGTATTGAAAATAGTTATTATTTTAAAAACGCAGTGACCGCACGTCACCAGTTAAAGGTTAATTATTTAGGGAAGCCGTCTAGTTCGGCGATCAGCTAATATTTCTCGTTTAGTTTTTTTTTCGTCCTAAGCATCGGTGGATGAATCGTCTCTCTCAACCGGAGGTCAAGCGCATGATTTAGTCGGCGATTTGGGAACCCGTGGAGAAGGAAAGGGAGATGGTATTCCGATAAACGCCAAGCGGACCGGGAAGAGAGATTCATGGACTCCGTGGCCTTTTTCCCCATTGACGTATTTTGAGGCCCACGACCCGTCGTTCTCCTCTCTTTTCTCCGCATACCCTCTCGCGGACCCATGCCAAAGGGTCTCAATAAACCCCCTGCTATATAAGGTTGTTTTCCCCCCTCAACCCTTGGAGAGAAATAGGTCTTGTGATGGGGGCACGAGGAAAAGGACGCACGGATCAGGGTGGGTGGTAAGGGCAAGGGGGAGGATGTTTAAGGTAAGGGCTGCCCCCTGTTAAATCATGAACATTAATCAATCTTATTTCCTCCCCCTCCCCCCCGACTTCCTCCTCCGGTTCATCCCCTTAGATAGACTAACCCTCTCCCCCTCCCCCATGAGAATGACCCTGACTTAAATCCCATCGGATAGCCGGGGAACATCGGACCCTTTCGTGCATTCAGTATTGAGGAGCCTTCAAATATGTCTTGTGCCTATTTGTAGGTTCAGTTGTACTTTGTAGCAATAACTCTGTAGAACTAACTAGTTGATAGTTAAGTTACGCTACCAGATGTCCAACAAATCTCGGTCATTCCCTCGGACAGTTCAACTTCTATCCATCGCACGGATAGTATTTATAGAAAAATTCTCTAAATTGCTCTGTTTCACGAAATACATATGTGTTTGCTTATTAACTTTTACTTCATATCTATTATCACCCCTAAAAGGGAAAATGGATACTGTGGTGAGGACATTAGGCACGAAATAAATTTCGTTAGCAAAGGAAGCGTTCAGGAACAAGAATGACCTTACGAAAGAATCATTAAGTAAGAGTTTAAAGGCTAGTGAAGAGTCTGACCTGGAGTCTAGTGCTTAACGGTGCGGAAACTAGGACAATAAGGAAGGAGGGCGAGAAAAAAACTGGAGGCGTTCGAGATGTGGGTGTGGCGAAGAATGGAGAAGGTGAAGTGAACGGAGATGAAGAGGAACGACGAAGTGCTGGACATGGCTGGACAGAGGAGAGGCAGATTTTAGACGGGATACGGAGGAGATAGAAGGTATGGATGGAGCGAGTACTTGTTTGCGGGGAGGGGATGTTGAAAACAGTGTAAGAGGGAAGAATGTTGGATTAACGAGGGAGAGAAAGAAAGAGAATAGGATTTTGGATAGAAATAAAGGGAGTTGTCCTTATTCGGAATTGAAGAGGGTAGTACATGAAGGGAGGGAAAACTGCCAATATACTTCTTAATTTCTCTTTCGAAACTTGCATTAATCGGTAAAATATGTGCTTTGAAATTGCCCATCTAATTATACGATGAATCTTTTTAAACGCCAAGTTAAGATATTTTTTGCGATTTATATCATAGGGGTTGGTTAGTAGAAGACAGTTCAATTATTTGCTAACATTTCTAAATTTATATTGTCGTCCTAGGTCTTACTATACTACCGAAATATCCCAGTATCATAAACAAGTTAGATACGGCTATAATAATTAATGCGTACCTTATAGCTATAGTATTAACGAAAAAAGAAATTACTTGATGACATACAAGTTTTCGATAATAATACTGATACCTCTTAATTTGCTGTAGGGATGATTTAGGTTGCTTGAAGTTTTTGATTGCATAGTATAACTGAGGATGACAATAAAAGCCCGAAAAGTTGGCAAAGAACCATATACCCTTTGTCGACCAACCCGAGAGATGAATTTGGCTGACTAGTCCATAACTCTACGAACTCTTGAAGATTCGGCAGCGTTGTTCGTTTAAAATACCTCTCGTAAAATATTGGATTATGTCTCAATCATTGTTTACTAGGGACGTACGAGTATTCGAAAATTCGAGTCAAGCCGAGTTGTTGGTACTCGACTCGAGTTTCTCGAGTAGAATTACGAATGTCGAGTCAAGTCGAGTAGTTTCGGTTGTCAGAGCTGTCGAGGCCAGTGAGTTCAGAAATCTGCCGACAGGAGGTGCTATCATGAAACATTGTTGTAATGGTGCAAATGCTACTCCCGGCTCTTTCCAGCATCTTGTATACGTATGTATTAATTAAATTGACGACATATTAATAGAGGTTAATTACTTTCAATTGTGCTTATGAAACTATTCAAGAAACATTAATTTTCATTCATCTCCTAAATCAGACACAGTTTACATCAAAATTTCCTCATCTTTTTCTTCTTACATCAATCTAAGCACTTATGGAAAGTTTACTAAGGGATTGGAAAAATGAGAATACGTTGATGCATAAATTATGATATTGTCGGATCCAGAACTGATCAAACTCGACTAGACTCGATACTCGACTCAAGATCAAAAATAACTACTCGCATATCCCTATTGTTTACTTATCCCAGCGTATGCGTGTTCTTTCATCCATCTCGTTCTCCATCGAAGGTAATCAGCTCAGATGTGTTCACCTATTCGATACTCCTCACTCATCTGTTCAGCATTGTTTTCTCCAACCGTCCCCGGGCGAGGCTTTTAAGTCCATTTGTTTTCCATACTCCGTGGATACATGATTCCATCCCGTGTTCCACTCTACGAGACTTTGCCTGCGGCCGTCGCGGCTAATGCTTTTGTCTCCGCCGTTGGAAAGCAAGGCTGGGAAATTTTGATGGCGCCGTATACATCATTCTGTCGTTAGCGTCCGTCACAACTCGGGAGATTTGGAAATGGGATATCTGTCGGTCAACCTTCAGTACTACTCACGGCCAACGAAGAGCTGCGCGCAATGCCTCCGGGGCTGTGTAATCGGAATCCCATTAGTTGCGTGTAAACACTCTCCGCTACCAGGTTCTCTTTCTGCGTCTGTTTTATTTCTCTCGTCGTGAAAATTCTCGTATGTTGTTTCTGCCTCCGAAAACAAAGGGGAAAACCGTATTAAAATCCTGTACGTATCATCTCTCTCAAACCACTCAGTTTCCTCACGAGGATATTTTCCGATGATTATCTGGGAAGGCCAGTTATCTCCAGCCTGGTGGATCAGCTGAGCGTTGACTGAGTTTGATAGGCTTCTCATACCGAGTGTTTCAAAATGAATATGCTTTCTTATATTTATCATATTAAAGTTGCAGCTATGAGTAATACAGGAAATGAAAGAGCAACTAAAAAAGAATAGCCTACAAGTTTTAGAAATTCGAATTGGTATTTATCCCTCAGGTTATTGAAAAATCGTTCATCTTTTGCCCTGATTGGTATTAGTATTTGACGGAGGCTACCGGCAGCTGAGGTCGTTTACGCCACGAAGAAAGGTCGAAACCTGATTGACAGTGCGAGACATGGGGTGTCATAACACTAAGAGGAGCCTAGTATAAATTAGTTCCGTGTCGCATTTCACCCCGTGGACCTGGAACTGGGTTCAGATCCCTGCGAATAGGGAGATATTTCTGACCGGCCGATCACTGCTTGAGTGTTACGTGAAGGGAACCTCGAGCTCGGCGCATCCATCCGTCGAATGGGACGTAAAGCCGTGGCCCCTTTGGCGCCTATCCTCAATAGTAGGCTAATTCGCCAGATTTCTCTCCACCCTTCCTTCCCTACTCTTGCCCATGCAGCAAATACCCTAATCTGTTCGTCGCCCCCGTCTATCAAACAACAATCTGGCCACGCCCATATACACCACCCCTGGGATACGAAGCTGGGACTTAAAAATGAGATGGTTTGGACACTGCCACCACACCAATACAATAATCATGTATTTAATTCCATCACTATTCTTTTGATTTTTCTGGTCATTTCCCTCAACGCCCTAATTGGATCATTTATACTGTCTTTCTCTCTCTTATTTGTATAAATCATGATTGGATTATTTAAAATTGCACGAACAACAATTCCGAATCTTTAAAAATTGAACCAATGATTAGACCTAATGGCTAGTCCGCCTTGAGGGATGGTAAAAAAAGAGAATGGGTTTTTTTCCAATTTTTAGGAAATTTTATTGTCATCCTTACTCATATTATTCTACTAAAACATGAAACCAACTTAAAAAAGTCAAATAGTACAGTATCATTAACAAATATCAACGTGTCAAGTACTTTTAATTTTGTTAATGCTTTAGTTACCTGTTTACTAAAGCAGTAACTAACTTGTTAATGTTCCCGGAACGTTTGGGTTGGATAATGGCACTTAGAATGGCAATATTATGGTAGTAATTAATTTGATAATAATGGTAATACGAGACGTTTAAATTTTGATCAGTAATTGTTTAGGATCTGCGACTTAGACTATTTCGCTTGCTTTCTCCAACATTCTCCCACACCATCCCACCACCAAACTCCTTGCCAAAGTTCGCTAAGTCATTCATCCGTGGTCGAGTCATCAATTCCGATGGTTTTGCAACTTGGTTGGCAGTTTGCTCGTCAACTGTTTCCAACTTTGTCCTATCTACCCAAGTCAGTTCGTATTAGTGTTAGCCTCTTATTTGTATCGAATTTCGTTCCTCGAATCTGCTAAACTTAGAGTGATGTCCCGAAATATATTCTGCTCACATGATTGATTGAACTTGCTTGCGCTAATTATGCGTGGAGGGAATCTCACTCCTAAATCCCAAATAACGCAATAACTATTTGATTTTAATATCGGTGAGTTGTGTAACCAATAGCATTTTTATCCAGGGTCTACTCCTTTTTTTCATTTAGTGTGATACCCATTCTAGGTATGGTATTTGGAGGAGGCGACTGACAGCTGAGGTCATTTGCGCCATGAGGGAAGGGTATGGAGGAAAGAATGGAGAGAAATTCGGCGTCGGCATTAGCCTGCTCTGAACGAAAGGCGCCAAGGGGACCACGGCTTAACGTCCCATCCGACGGACGGAGTGTTGCGCTTGAAATGTCCTCCACACAACACTCAAGCAGGGATCGGGCAGTCTCCGAAAATTCTCTGCCACTGCCGGGATTTGAACCCGAGCCCGCCGGGTGGGAAGCTAACACTCTAGCCACCGCACCGACCCGATCCCCAATACCCATTCTAATAGGTGGTAGGAATGGTCTTTTCTGCGAATTTTTTTTTCTTTTCGAATTATGAAAGCAAAAAATTCTAGAAAAACTACGTAACCTAGTTAAATTAAACAAGGAATGCAGCCAAAAAATTTATCGTACTTCTGGGGCATGTATGCCAACATTTAAATTTTGAAATTTTCACAGTTGGACTATCCAAACCCGTCAAATTGAAAAAAATAATACGTTATCTTGTGAGCACACCTAGTTCGTGTGCCTATCCAAACTGTTCACGCTTGTTCCCTATTCGTATTTCTCCAAGAACAGTCTATCAATCGGTCTCTACAATCCCGCGAAAAGTTAGCAATGAATACTGCCGGAAATTTTATCATGTTTCATGGGCATCTATGCCAACATAATAAAAAAGTTTTGACAATCGAACTCTACAAACCCGCTTAATTTAAAAATTACCGTTATTTTCTGAACACACCACGTACTGTTGTGAATACCCACACTTGTTCGTCCGTCCCCTCTACCATGCGCTGTCTCCCACGCCCCAATAAAGGCCTCCGGCCTCCCCGCCCTGCGGCTCTCGCTAACCAACCAACATAGTTTTTAAAAATTGATATTCGGACTCGCCCAACCCGCGAAAGTATCCAGAGAATAATATTATTTATTAAATTTTTCTACCGTTTAAGGTGGGGTATTTCCATGGAGTACTTAAGGAGCAATCTGGCAGCCTCCCCTTCCTTCATGTACTTCCCTCTTCAATTCGTACTACGGCCTACTCCCTTTCTGTCTATCATAAAATCCTATTCTCTTCCTTCCTCACCCTCGTTTATCTAACATTCTACCCCCCAACACTGTCGTCAACAGCCCCTCCCCGCTAAATAGCTCCATCCATACCTTCTGTCTCCTACGTATCTCATCTAAAAGCTGCGTCAAACTAATGAAAAAATTGACAATCCGAACCCACGGAATTTGAAAATTCCCGTCATTTTCTGAACACACGTCCTACTCGTGTGACTATCCACGCTGCTCACTCTTCGGCCTCGCTGTCTCCCACGCCCTCGTAACGGCCTCCCCGCCCTCCGGCTCACCCTCCTCCTGCGTCTCCGGTCCCCTATCGATCTGGGGATCGTCCGTGGAAAGAAATGGACGTCGTCCCAAATTCCCCGCCATCGCCCGCCAAACGATGCCACCAGGGGTTGTAAGCGGTTTGACCCCACTGCATACACCCCCCTCCTTTTCTCCTGGGTCATCTCTTCACTCAGCATTTAAACATCACTCATCAATCGAAACTTATTGTTTTACACATAGCAGAGTCATCATAGGCCTTCAATTAGCATTTCAATGCACTTCGTTGCGCTTTACTTGCTGATCACTCTTTGCTTTGAAATCGTTCTTGATAATTTTGAATGAATAACGTAAACTTTGTTTTTCGACTGATTTTTTTTATTAAAACACTGCCATGATTTCCACAGTTATCGTCATCTTCTGGGTAAAAAGAAAAACTAGGTAGAGTAATTCATTCAAGATGTTCAGCAAATTCCACGGAGTATCGCCGGAAACCAGTAACATTCTGTGGTCCATTTGTTTCAACAAACAAATCGTAGAGCTCATAAACACATGCCTAAACGTATTGGCTGCGACAGACAAAGTAAATAAGGAATACGGCTGCAAAGTTGTATCGTATATCAAGGGAAAGTATACCAGCATAATATTTTTTAAATTGCAATCGTACTCTCCAAACTCGTGAAAATTAAACATTCCCTTTATTTTCTGAACCCACTTCTTATTTTGCAAGAGAGAATCTTCCTACTTATTTGTTCTCATCGGATGAGTCGCACCACATTTTTGGCTCAAATTCATTGATTTATTTCTTTAACGAACGAAAATCTCTGAGCTCAGGAAAAAAACACGTTTATGCTTCCGCAGACAGTGTAAATAATGAATACTGCTGAAAAATTGTATCATATTTCAGGTGTATTTATACCAGTATAATAAAAAAATTGACAATCGGACAATTGCATTAGTTAGCTGCAATGTTTCTTCGAGACTATCTTTCGTAACTCATAATACGTGTTAATCATAAATTGATGTTAGTCGATTTAATTGTAACGTGTCTGAAAGTCCAGGCTTAGCTGTGAGTTACATTAATGCTTTCTTCATTCACGTATTTTAGCCCTTCACACTTACCTTTTTTGTCCCATTGAGTAGAAAATTTGAATAAATTTTCATTAATTCGCTGAAGTCCATCATGCTTTAGAAATTCTCCGGAGAGGCATTTCTTCAATGACTCAATATCTCATTTTCCGTTAAACTTCTTAAACATTATCACCCACCCCACCCTCCAGAATCGAAGGTGAGAAGTCTTGATTTCTCGCCGCCTTGTGTAGCACTGGCCGTCCGTCCTGAGAAAAATCAAGACAAATGACAATCAAAAACGACAAACGCGGCTGGGGAACCCGGAGTTTGACAGTCATCAACTTATTAAACGACTTCAAGACTTTTTATTGAAAGAATGTGAAATTTTTCCACTCAATCATATTTATTGTCGCAGCAACAAATTTTGTCATTAAACTTCACAGCACAAAAGAGCACGTAGTTTAAATCTTTCCTGGATAGAGCTGGAAATGTATACAATTTCGATGCTACGTAGAAGCAACATTGGTTTATAATGGGTTAACGTGCTCAGTGAGCTGACCCTCACGCTTTCCCCGACCATCTCTTCTCAATATTTTAGTAATACATTAATGAAGTCCCTTATATACAACAAAAATGGCGGGAAAACCACAACATGCGTGAACCAATCAGGTTACACCTGACCTCGGATGGGGTGTATATATGCTGGAATATTTTCGAAGAACGGCATTCGGAGGATCCCATGAGGATGATCAGCAAGTCGCGGATCGAAACGTCGGTAGACATGGACGACATCAACCGGTGGACAACCCGAGAAACTTTTCTGCAACTGATACGCCGGGAAACCCTAAGATCGTACATCTCTTCTCAAGTCTCCTTTTCTTTCTTCCGCCTCCCAATGTCTTTTCCTCCTCTCCGCAGATCCATCTCCCTTCTCCCATCTACGCGTAAACCACTCAAAATCCAGTCGGGGTGAAGCATTTGGGGCTGGAATTTCTTCAACGCCTACTTCACCACCCCCACCACAGAGAACTTCTTATACATATATATATATATCTCCGCCACCCCCATCTGTGTACCACCGCCCGCCCACCCCCAGAGGGCTATTCCACAGCCCATCGCTCTCGCAGAACCCAAAGGCTAATGCATATTACTTCTTCTCCACTCTCGTCTCCCCCTCATCGCAAACACCATTGCGACTTAACCTTAATCCCATCCAGGGTCCGTCTTCCCATTCCCTCATTCCCGCGTCTAGCCTTGCTTTCCTCACACTCTTCCAATCCCCCTTGGGCCCCCCTCTAAAACTGTTTCCCCCCCCCCATATTCCCTCAGGGGACTGTTCTCTACTCACACCCCCACCTCTTCACTCAATCCATTCTCCACCCCCCCCCCAAAATTCTTGCCCCTCCCCCGCCTTCCCAAGAAAAGTCGACCTCTCCCCTCGCACTTATCTCCTCTTTCATCTTGTTTCTTCTTAGAGCATTTTTTTTTGTTTCTTGCTATATTCCTCCTCAGTTTTCCGTCACTTGTCGTCAAACCTCTTGACGCTAAAGGTGGCTGGGCCCATTCCTCCAGATGGTGGTGTTAATTTTTCACCGAACTGCACGTATTGTAGCCCTCACAAGACTCGCGCTATGCTGAACACGAACTTAATCATAGCTTTTTGTGTCACGCTATTGTTACGATGAACGTTTGGAAAGTAAGTTCTGTTTTGAAATAATAAAAGAGCACGTACATATACTTCAAAGAAATTCATAGCACACATCTCTACGACTCTTACACTATTTTTCGAGGTAGAGCTCGTGATTTTCAAAGTATTTGTCATAGCATGGCACAAGATTTTGTGTACCCCCTTCGTAGAATACTGCCGCCAGTGTAGTCATCCATGAGATAACATGTTCTTATAGCTCTTCGTTGCTGTTTTTGATCATCCTCCGTACAACCCGTACCACGCTCCAAGCGAAATACACTTTTTTCTGCATCTGAAGTATTTTCCTTGGCGGTCAGCGGTACAACTGCGATCAAGAGCTGAGAGATCATGGTACCTCATGGATTATTACACTGGCGGCAATATTCCCTTCTACTTTAAGCACTTATGCCTACAATTGGCATTCTAAACCCATTTTATTAACTTCGTCTTTACTTCCTCAGAACTAAGTCATTTAGTCAAATCTATAATTTACAGTTGCTGACACTCGTTCAAAATTACCCAGTGGCCTAGCACAGTAATGTAGTTGGCAATGAAATTTCAAAAGCCTCATTTTTCCATATCATTTTTTATATAAAAATCGTTATTGCCTCAAGTTTAAACTAATTTACCGCCATTCGTGTGTGCATTATCTCGTATTTTTCCCACGTGTGAACATTATCTACCTTAATATTAATATTCCTTCCATTCACCAGCCTTTCATTCGGTGAATGTGGTGGATAAGAGTTAATTCTTTTTTTTCATCCAAATATATCTTGACAACTTACTTTTCCCCCTCCCAGCTTTTAAATCTATGGGACCACTTATCCTGGAGAAATCACCTTCGTCACCTTAATCCAGACAGGGAAGGGATCCCTTTCCATCCGTTGAGTTTTTTTTTCTGGGCCTAAATTCATTAACCGCCGTTCGAGAGGGATTCATTGCCGTCGCCACCTCCCTTCCTCCGTTCCATGAATATATATATATATTTTATCGAATCGTTTCCATATCTTAAGTTTGGGGAGGGGTGCCTCTCTTTTGTCACCCGTGGCGATGTGTTTTTACCGCCCCGTTCTATTCGACGGGACGACCCGTCTCCATGCGTACAATATCCCTCCTAATCCACGAAAAACCCTCCAATCCTCGCCTGTCTTTTTCCCCCAATCACCTTCCTGCCTGATAAAAATCAATCTAATCGGTGAAATCGCTTTCCGCTGTTTTTCTCCATCATCAATCCAGTAAGTTAAGGGAAAAGTGTCTCGATTCGTCCGTCTTTCGATAAATGAAAATGTTAACTCACCCATTCACAAGGTTATAATCAAGGGGACTGCAGAGAAAAGGCCCAATTCCTTCCCATACAAGGCTGATTTCTGCTGCCACTTCGGTCGCATTTTAATCAGTTTTCAAAAATGTCAGCGGCGCGGTGATGAGTGCCATGCGATCCACTTTTTTCCAATATTTTGCAGTATAGTGTTTGCAATTACCAGAAATAGCATTGAGCTGTTTTATTTGATAGATCCTATCATGATGTGTATACATTTCGGTTAGAACCCCTAATTATACCTTACTTTCCCGTGATACTTGGATCGTTTTGCCTGTCAGCGACGCGTGTGGCCACTTTTGTAAACCCATTTAAATGCCCGGTGGTTGAAACACATTTAGAGGCCGACTTGAAGATCCTCTTTCGTAATATTCGTGGTTTTAACCATAGAGTTTATATTACTACAGAAGTCCCCACTATTATCCACTCTCGCGATTCCATTTATTCCCGCCGGTCGCTGTAAATATTGTCGCTCCAGTCGCCAGGATACTTTTCAATGGGTACGTATTAGCCCGCAAGACACCCTTAACGGCGAATGAAATCGTTTATTGCTTAAATATAAGTATAAACTAGGCTCATATCAAGTATTTGAGAACATATTAGCATACCTGTGAGTTTGTGTACAGTTTCTGAGTTATGAATGTGATGAACAACCACAAAATCGTTACGAAAATTTGGAGGCAGAATAATAAGTTGGTACGAATAATAAGAATACGACGACTCACAGTATACCACAAAAAACTTGCCAACGCAAATGACAGTGCCGTTTGTATTAAGGCATTACCAATGTGTCGCAACTTAACATTGTGCATCTGCGTAGCATATAACTGTGGGTTGAACCGCCATTCTGATACATACTAGCTAGTTCCAAAAGAGTTTAGGATCGTCTCTGTTTTCGTCTCTGTTTTGTAATTATTCATTATTTTGTCCTTACGATCCACAATTTTAATCATGCATGTGTAAGTCTGAATTTAATATCATCAAATCCTTAAGAATTCCAATAAAAATTTTTTTGGAAGATTGCGTGATGATGCAGATAACTACAGAATTCTTATGTAGCTTTTCCGTAAGCGAAAGGACACATCATGTAATCTTAAATTTTGCCAGGCACTCAAGAACTTTATCAAACAATCTATCTTTCCATTTTCCGTTTTTCATCTTATTTAGAGGCCATCTTCGGCGCATTATTTCGGCGCAGAGGTTTTCTTCTTCCTTTAAGAATTTTATTTGCTCCTTACGGGAATTCATGAAATCGCTTTTCACAGATTTATTTACACCAATCTCAAAAACTTTTTTTTTTCACGATTCGCGATCGCCATCTTCCTACGGTATCGGATCTAAGTCTCACTTTCCTCTCGCAAATAAGAACGGTGCGTATCACTTTCGTCGTCAAATATAATCGCCAATCCGATGCGGAACCTTATTTTTTTCTTCCATTTTCCAGTTTGAAAGGTCTATTCCATTTTCTGGTGCAAAATGAATTCTCTCTCTTCTCAAAACGCTTCCCTGCTCCGCGCATTTTCTCCTCGCCTATTCTTATCGAAGAGCCCACCGATGCGATTCATTCCCAGCCTCTCAAACTCACCTCTCTTCCCATTTTTTCATTCGACATTCCCTTTCCATTTACTCCTCCGCGACTCCTTGATTTACCCCTCGCGAACTCACGCCGCGGTGTTCAACTGTTTTTGGAGAGAAATGTTGGAACGGCATACTGAATAAAGTGATAAAACTTTTTGCACTGTCTAGTAGTTAATCAATAATAACAACACGTTTCGACGCTTAACGTCATCGTCAGGTCAAATGGAAATAATAAATGAGATTGTTATTTGCATTTGACCTGATGATGACTCTAAGCGTCGAAATGCGTTATTATCTATATATATATTTATAAAAGAGATTCTTCGAAATGTACCTCGACGAGGTAAATAACATGAAAATACCCCAGGTTGGGCAGAATCACAGGACACAAAAAGAGATAAAACACACTCACAGTACTAAATTTTCGGTGACACATTACCACCTTCCTCAGAGTTAGGTTTAGGTGCTTCCTCAGAAAATTTAGCACTGTGAGTGTTTTTTATCTTTTTTTGTGTCCTGTGATTCTGCCCAACCTGGGGTATTTTTATGTAATTTATAAAAGAGGATGTACGTTTGTTTGTCCGCTATGCATTTCCATACAGCTTCACAATTTGCCATCAAAGTTGGTAAGTTAGTGCATCACACGCTCCTAAAGCCCTTAGTGCTACTTATGATTGTTTCCAACTTGTACTTTGCGTCGTTTTCTCATTACCGTTTCCTTCGTCACGTCATACAACTTCTGCGGCTGGGTATCCTGCAGGATAGGCTCACCTCTTCACTCGATCAAAGGGAAAGCATAACTCTAAGGATTCTGCCCTCAACTATTCCTCTACGTGCACACCTTTTTGCTGGGGTATCCATTCACACGGCGTTTTTGGTCTACACACTTACGGACTCACATTGGCGGTGTATAAGCTGATCCCAAGCGCAATCAGTTTTTCCATTCTTTGCTGTTACATATGTAAACCATCATCACACCTACTTTACCTTTACCCTTTGCCTAAAAATGCTTCCATATGATCATGAATTGCAAGTTCCAAGTTTCCCACTTCTGTGGGTACTATCCTTCCCGAGCAACGCTGGGTGGCCTGCTAGTAAAATTATATAACTTGTGGTACTGTCCACTGGTTTGCTAATAATAACTACACGTTTCCACGCTTATCGTGATCATCAGGTCAATTGGAAATAATAAGCGAGATTTTTATTTGTATTCGACCTGATGATCGGCTTACCAACGAAACGCGTTGTTATTTTGAAGGAATATTTCTCGGGTTTCCCACCGGGTGTGGTTTTGGGTAATTGGTACCAACGTTTCAAAGGCTGAGTCTGCCATCGTCTTCGGTATTCTTTATTGTTGTAATTATTGATATACCAATGGACAGCACAACAAGTTTTATCGTTTTATTTTCACTGCGGTGATGTTTGCATTACCGAGTACAGTATTTCATCCGCACACTTGTCTCCGCAGCTTATTGAAATTTACAAGATATTCAGTGCAGATACTCTGGGGTCAAAGTGCAGTATGCTAAAGCCCAATTAGTAACGAATTAATTAGGCTTAACTTTGATAATTACAATCAAGGGCAATAAGCGAGATGTTCCACCAATCATAAACAGGGAATGCGGCAGAGATCATCAAGACCTGTTGGCATAATGGTGCAGTAACTCCTTGATTTACCCTCTTGATGATGACGCGAACCCTCACTGCGATGATGATTACTTTACCAAGTATTGTATTTCATCCGCATACCTGTCTCTGCAGCTGCTAATTTATTCATTTTTTTCAATGCTGTGGTCGTTAACTCAGACCCAACATTTTATTTCATTACTCGGCGTTTTAAATTTTCTCAGCAGATGGTATTTATAAATTTTATAGCAGAAATTTATTTAAAAAGTCTAGTGTATTCGATTACATCTTTTGCCTCCAAAAAGTAGAAACTGAAATAGGATAAAAATATTGAAAAACACTCCTTTTTCAACAACAGTTAATCATCATCAATAGTCAACAATCCTGAGATTGGTTTAACGCAGCTCCCCATTTCTCTCTCCTATCCGCTAACCTTTTCATAGCTACATATTTCTTCCCTTATACATCCTTTATAACCTGTCCTATGTAACTCATTCGGAGTCGTCCCTTGCCCTTCTTCCCTTCCACCTGTCCTTCAACGATTGTCTTCATCAGACCATCGTGCCTCAAAATGTGGCCAACTAAGTAGTCCCGTCTTCTGCATAAGGTTTTTAGGAGGCTCTTCTTTTCTCCCACCCTTCTTAGCACTTCCTCGTCACTTACTCGGTCAATCCATTATATCTTAATCATTCTTCGGTAGCAATACATTTCGAATGCTTCCATTCTTGACTTCCCTTCTGTTGTCAACGTCCAAGCCTCGCTTCCAAAATAGTTTATAACGTACTAAAAAGTAAAAGAGTTATTCATCCCTCGGAGAATAAATCGTGGTAGGTTATTAGGTTCAGACCTAAATGTTGCGTGCCAAACCTCCTCACTCATTCCTTACAAACCTAATCAATTCCCACGCTTAATTCTCTCTATTGATGAAAAGCTTATTATTTTCACATTTTAGTGCATGCCATGCGGTTATTATAAAAGTGTCTTTTTTTACACCTTGTTTTATTTTATTTCTATTCTCTCTTTATTGACGCATTATATGCTTGAAACTTAAGCTATCGCCTTATCTACAGGTTTATGAAGAAAACAGAGTTAAGTCATTAATGTATATTTAGTGAATCAGTTTGTATATTAATACTTCGGTTCGTGATCATCGTTGATTCCTGTTATTTTTTTGTTCTTGTCTTGAAAACATGATTTAAATGAATGTTTTTGGAAAAATCGTGTTTTTTTATCTTTTTATTTTTCTTCTTATGAAACTCCGCCTTTCTTTGCCACCCGCCCACTTCTTCAAACGTCTCCTTTTCTTCCCACTTAAGACATTTGAAACCATTACCAGCTCACGTCACCGAGTGCCCGGGGTAAGTGCGTTCAAAGCTCCCATGGCCATTTGTGTTACCTCTCCAACCTTCTCCTCTCCTCTCTCCTTCTCTCTCTCTCCCTCTCTCTACTCCTTCATCCGAGCACTACTTAACCTTTTAGTCTCTTCTTACCTTCCACTTTCCATCCCTCCTCCTCTCCTCTTCCCAGCATTCTCTTCTGTCTCTCTGATTCTTCCCTACCCCTTCTCAACCACTCTGCCTTGAGGTGGCTGTAGTTATCCGACCTCTCCTGCAGCGACGAATCTCTCCGATTCCATTTCCCCGATGATGGTTTGCGGAGCGTTTAACCTCCTCTCTTCCCGAGATGTTTACCTCGTGAGGAAGCCGAGTCTCGTGGTCTGACGGTGTGCGCATAGATCCGAGCTACTATCCCGAGAGAAAAATCTTTGAGCTATTCCTTCTGTTGGAAATCGGATCGAAGTGATGGGGCTACACGAGGTGTGTTCAGAAAATAACGGGAATTACAGTTTTTTTCCCGTGAAACTCGGATCAATTAGTCCAGCAGCGACGCGAGTGGCGACTTTTGGAAACCCATTTAAATGCGCGGCGGTTGAAAAGACATTTTGATGCCGACTTGAGGATCCTCTTTTGTAATATTCGTGGTCATAACCATCATTCTCTATTTCATCATCATTATCATTCATGGTTAAGCAATCTGAAGATTTGTTTTGCATAGCTCTACACTCAATTCATCGATGTTTTGATACTAGTATAATTCTTTTGTTTTACGTCCTTCATCAACATGTATCTGATCCTAGGCCACCTTTGGCCGTTCTTCCCTTCCGTCTGACCTTCAGCGATAGTTTTCATCTGGACGTAGAGTCTTGTGATTTATCTGTCCCGTCTTCCACCCAAGGTTTTCAAGACTTTCTTCTCTCCTATTCTTCTTGAAAATTCCGCTTTACTCATACGATCCATTCAATTGATCTTCATCATTCATTATTTGTCAAGTCGCAAAATAAAATGCATTGATCAAAACAGATCACGTCTCCGGTATCTTTGAAATAATAATAATAATAATTTTATTACTTCACACCCAAATTACATGACAATAGCAACATTGAATAATTTTAGGTCGAAGGATAACCTGTTTGAGGCTACCAGCCAAAATAATTATACATTATGCTTTACATATAGTGTAACTCATTTAAAATCAAAATCGTTTCAGGATTGACCTGGTGGAAATGCGATATATCCATGATAAAAAATGTATAATGCAAATAGTAATTTTCACTCTTTAATGCAAAATCCTTCTGCCGACCATGGTTTCGACCCTTGCGAAGGCCTTGAAAATGACACAGAGTGAATTTAATGAATGATTTTGAATGAATGATGATGAAATTTCCTTTTTATGTGCACTAGCTGGTGTCCTAACACCCACTGCCACTCGCTTTTTAGGCGGCTTGCGGGGTAGTATATAGATGTAGATGTACATGCCACGTATGCATTGTTTTGCATTCTTAAGATGATGGATGACATAACGGCAAGCAAGAGGAGTGTGCGTCGCCATGCTTTCATTTATCTATGCATTCAGTTGTTTAAAACTAATAAATAATGTTTATTAAGATGATATCAACTGTAGATAATGAATGATAATAAAGTATTCTTGATGAGAATAATTTCTTTGTGTAATCGTTGTCCATAAAAATACTGTCGCAAAACCCCATGGTGCACATTTGTGTACCACACTGCAAAATATTTGTTAATAAATGTAATATTTCGTACGCTGCCGAGTGAACGGTGAAATATACAGGAATTGAGAAAAATTTCCGCTGGACCGGGAAACGAACCACGGACCTTTGGCTTTCCGGGCCACTGCGCAGACCACTACTCATGGTACCAGGTGTTAGGCCCTCGCGGTCCATCAAGGATGGTCGCGCGAGGGAGAAAGGACTTCCAAGAAGCCACAACCGGTTGAGAGCCTCATACCTGCGCTAAAACCGCGCAAAGCGGTATGTGTAATATTTATAACGCTGCCGCGTGGACGGCGGTGAAATATGCAAGAATTTCCATGAGAAAAAATTACCCTGGACCGGGAGTATAGTAAATATTTCTTACAAATTTCACTGTGATGTTATTTTTTTCCACCCGCCCTGATTGTGAAAGGAGCCTGAAACATAAATAAAACAACTCAGAAACTCAGACGTTATAAACTCAAGTGTGGAAATTACCTTTTGTTGTTTATGCATGA
Source organism: Ischnura elegans (assembly GCF_921293095.1). Taxonomy (NCBI): domain Eukaryota; kingdom Metazoa; phylum Arthropoda; class Insecta; order Odonata; family Coenagrionidae; genus Ischnura; species Ischnura elegans. The sequence goes on from NC_060249.1 coordinate 47,965,517, forward strand.
CCGACCATGGTTTCGTTACTGCGTAACATTATCAAAGTGAGTAGTTACAGGTAAATTGACCAGTAGGTATAGCAAAAAAAGGATAGGTTCCGGGTGGTGTTGGTTAGGGGAGGGGGGGGGGTTTGGTGACGAAAAATAAACCCAAACCAACAGCACCCCAAAATTTCCCAATCCATCCATCCATTTTTTGCTGTACAGACTGTCCCACAGGTCGTGTGTCATTTTTGGCCTCTAATTTTAGTAACTTCATCTCGAGCAATACTCGTGAAAATAGGCGTACTTACGGGGAAATGTCCTATATTTTGTTGAGTGTGTGCAAAATTTTACAAAATTTTAAAATCTTTGTTGCTATATTCCCCGCGCTTTTGACGAAGTCGCGTTTTCCACCATTCCTTATCGTTCTTATATTATCTTCACTCTTCTACTTTCCTTTCACATGCTGCAGTTTCCCCGAACCAGGAAACCGGTCTACTTCCTCCACCTTTTCTTTCTTTCTCGAACCAATCCTTTCTCTCCTCCTACACCAGCAACCCTCGGTTCTTCACCCCCCCCCCCCTCCAAGCATCCTCACCCCCTCTTCCCCTTTTAACCTTCCCCAATGCAGGCTCTGGGCATGGAAATTGCCTTTTATCCCCACGGCGACGTGTCAGGGTTGCTCAAAATCCTCCCAACCCTCTCTCTTTCTCTCTCTCCGCGGTCCGCACTGCGAAAAAATGTATTCATTGCATAAGTGAGCCGGGCCTTCGGCGTTTAATGCGTCGGCGGCGGAGGCAGAGAAAAATGAGTGGGTGGGTTTTTTTTTGGCGGGAATTTTTTCTTTTTTTTTCGCGGGAAGATGGGAAAATTGGGATGGCGTCGAAGTGGGCGGTTTCACCGTTAGGCAATGTGAATGTCATTTTCTCCCTACTTTGTTATGCCTATTAGAATACGTGGCACATGCTCGTTCAATTGTCATGTTAAATAAAAAAAATTGTCGCCGCGTCAATTTAAAAAAATATATCAACTGCATATTAAAATCAATCATGATGCCGTGTTTGAATTCAGAAAATGTGACACCACAATCCACCATCCATCAACTCACCTCAAGTTCTCCTATTGTGGGCAATGAGAAATTCCTTAGGAAAATCCAGCAATATTTTTAAGCATTTGATTCCTGGTGAGTTCTCAGATTCCCTTGAGAAAGGCACCAGCATCGGTCGGGAAACGTTGGGGACACCCAAAAATTGACGCGGCGACATAGCCAAGAAGTTTGTATTTAACATGACGAGTACCCGCGAAAGTTTTAACGAAGTTTTTTCTTGTTACAGGGAGAAACGAATACATATACAAATCCGTTCCGCAAAGTATCGTCGTCTAATTTTTTGTTGTTTCCATAAAACCTGGAAATATTGATTTTGCGGGTCAATGGTGATGTCTCCATGTCGCTCTGAAAGATATCTATTCCTAATTGTTGCATTAATCCAAGTCTAGCATTGAGTATTACCAGCGGCTCCTAAACTAATCCGTGTAAAAAAATGGTGAAATGTTTTGTAACGCACGCAATTCACTCGCATACTTGCACTTGATGTTCAGTTTCTCTCTAATTTTTGGTCTACTTGATCAGTCAATTCTATCATAAATGAAGGTTATAGTGAACGAATTGTCAATTCAGTTTTTATTTTCTTGATGGGGAAAATTATTTCGTGAAATTCGTGGATACTTGTGGGGAAAATAGTTTTGTTTTTCCTTTGTAAGTTCCAGAGGTGACACTTGGCAACTCTACTTGCCTACCCTTGATAATGTGTTTTACTTTAGTTGCTGGTCTATTTAACCCGCTAATTCTCTCATTAATCAAGATCATTATAAACTAATAGTGATTTCACTTTTTATTTCCTTAGTGGGGAAAATTATTTTTGGCTTTTGCCATAATCTTGTGCTAAATCCACTGCAGCGAAAGGCATTGGCAAAAAACAACGAAGGATGAGATAAGACGACTTTAAGAGAAGAGAGGAAAGGAGCCGTTGCAGGAGAGTTTTTATGTGTGCGGGAATCGTTGTTGCTTTGTTTTATTTTTTCTTTTCGTAACTCGGCCTTCCTCCTGAATTTTCGGGTCTCGTGTTTATATTTTTTTTATATCACGACGGAGGATGTTGCTTTTATTTATTTTTTTCATCTCTCTTCCCCTCTTCCATCCTTCCTCCTGAACGCGAATGGAAGGTCTCCCTACGCGACAAGCATCCGGGAGCAGTGGAGGTGGTTCCTAAGTGGTCCTTCTTCCTCGCCCAATTTTTTCTCGATAAATGCCCGGATGGGAGGAAAATTTTTGGGAAGAATTTTCCGCGGGACCTATTAGCGACAGGAAGATTCTTTAGCCACTTAACTGGGGCTTTATTTGATGATTCTAAGAGATCTGTTTTCTTTTTTCTCCTTCCTTTTTTTTCTATCTCCCTCCACTTTGTGTTCCTCTTCTTCTTCTTCTCCGTGTAGGGAAGACGCCGGAAATAATTGGGTTCGTAAGATTAAGAGAGATTCTTGCCGCTTTTTCCTCTCTCGCTGTGTTTTTTTTTGTTATTTCAGCAGGGTGTCTTAAATAGGGTATATTTGCGAATTACCCGGATGGCGGTGTGATTTATAAGTGATTGCCTCGCTCTCGTAGCCAACGTTGCTATACTGATAGTTAGTGTTAATTAAAGGTTTGTGTATATGGATGATATAGTTTGTGTTTGGACACATGGTGGATATTATGCTGATATGTAAGTTGGTCATATATGTTTGCGGATAGTCTCGTCTATTCTTGAAATTATCCTACTGATGTGTGCACTAATGATCGAACTCAATCGCAAAATATTCCTTAAATCATGAGTTCAGTGCCAATTAGTAATATCTAGCGATTTGATCGTTAGATTATTCTTCCTCATTGAATAATCCTCTAAAATCGCTGGCACAGTAATGGTTTTCCAGGTTTTGCTAGTGGTAGGACACGCCCGCCTCTGTGACGGTGCGGGATTCCTCGTCCCTTCCCTTCCTTCCCTATCCTGTCCCAGGAGGCGTCGTCGGGCTCCTATCGCGGCGGCGCCTCCTTCCTTTTTCCTTCCTGTCCTCCCCCTTCTGTGGTGCAGAGGTGATGAGCTTTATTGCTTCAGACTTCGGCCCAGGAGAGTAACCCCGCGAGCCCGCCCTAGGGTTTCGAATCCACTGCTAATTAGTAATCATTGGAAAATTCACGGACACAATTTAGTTTATATTTAAACAATGATCGGTATTTTAAAATTAAAAAAATTTGTACTCCCATTGCGGTGATACTTTATCTCATTATCAATTATTTCTTCTTAGTTTCTATAATATTTCGCGTGTATTTCGGCAAGCAAAAATATCTTTTGCACTCGTCCTAGTTATTGGGTATGCCTTTTGCCAATTATATTCCTACTCTGATATCTTTTTTTCTTATCCGCTCCATTTCTAGTCTACAGCAAAAATTATGAGCAACCAAACTTTAATTTCGTAAGCAATTCAATGTAAAAAAGTTTATTTGCTGCAGTAAGGTGAAATAGGTTAATATTTTGTAAACCTAGAAATTCATATATTTCAGGAATAAATCGTCATATATGCTTTTTGGATGTGCCTTGAAAGACGTCCATTCCCGGCTAAAGTGGGTTTAAATTTTGCCGTAATTATCGCTTATTAATTGTGGCCACTTTTTTTTTAACCCTTACTATCCCTAAGTGAAGCTTCTAAGAGAAATTCAATTTGAAGATTCATTGTTTTAAAATTTTCTGCGTTTTCATCTCAAATTTAGATACGATGTCAGCTATACATATTTTGCTATTAAATTCTATAACACTAAATAAATTGTAGTTCAGATCCATCTTTGTCAAATCTGATCATGCATACTTTTTTATTTGACAATCTTCGATGCTGTTTTAAAATATATAGATGAAGAAACACTGTCTTATAAAGGGTTGAGTTCTTCCTCCCACCAAACAAGCTTCCATGTTCCTGCCAGTTTTTAAAATTCGATTTAGCTGTTACGGAAACGACCAATTCTCAAGACCCCTCTAAAAGATTGCATTATCTCCAAAAATAAATCGTAAGAATCATTCATCGAGTGCCGAAGTGGGAGTTTGTCGTTCGTCCCCGTTAGCACCCTTGGAAAACGTGACGATTTTTATCGCAAGGGAAAAGATAGGCGGGTAGACTTCGAAGGTGGTTGCCAGGTTACACGTGCAGTCCGTCTCCCAACTTCCCCTGAAAGCGTCTATTATTTTTTAAATGTATGAATCTCGTCCCGCATCAAACCCTTCAATTGTTTTTTTTCCATTTCCCGACCCCTCACGTGCTTTCCCATCGCTCTGTCGTGTGTCCATTAGGGCGGATCGGAAAAATCGATTTTTTTCAAATCCATCTGGCCCAATGAAAAAAAGTTGTGGGACCGATCAAAAATAAGGCCTGAAAATTTTGAGACCTCTAGGTGAACCCCTGACCCTCGCTCAAATGCGATTTAGGGGGGGAAGGTCGAAATTCAAAAAATGTAATATTTTATGGTCATTCTCTATAGATTTTGCCGAGTTACTGCCCTTCTAGGGCAAAAATTTCGTGCATTTTGACGTATCTACCACCGTTTAGCCACAAAATGCCTATTTTGAGTCCGCGTCCGCGAAGAAAATATTCCAACGCCCACGCAGCGTCGCGGAAACAAGAGCGGCTGGCCGATCCCTTCCCCTCCCCGCTCGCTTCTCCCCCTCCCACGCCTCGAGTGCAGCAAAATTCATCCCGCGTGTGCTTCTAGCAGGGCGTTCATCTTGGATAATGTAAATCGGAAGATGGTAGAAAGTAAAAAAGGATGCGTCGTGAGACGACTTGTTCCTTATTTGGCGCCTCGTCGGCGTTAAACAAATCGATATTACCAACACTTAGAGAAGTGATGAAATATTTTTAGATCCGAGAACGCAGGAAAGGAGCCTACGGTCTATGAAGAGGCCTCTCGAGTGGCTGTGAAGGTGTGCGAACTTCGGATATATGCTTCTATTCCGGTATTGTCCGACAGCTGTGGCTAAATGGATTTTGGGTGCAGGCCACTCGCGTCCTCTCCCCGCTCGCCTCTACCGCGCCCCAAATGCACCAAAATTCACACCAAGTGCTTCGTTAGTCTAACTAATATTTGATGTTTCGGCTTCGTCTTTGAGGGAACAATCACGATAGAATTACTCAATTATCTGCTTTCCAGTCTATATTTCTTATGTCAGTGTCATTCCTCGACTTTCGCTTTTGTCAACAAAGTTTTGGTGAATTCTTTCACGAATATCTCGTCCGCATGTATAATAAAAAGAATGTTTAACTTCAAATTTGAACATTCATCAATAGACTTTTAAATTTCCACAGCGCTAACGTCACATGTAACCGGAGGTACCGTGAACTATCTCCAATATATCATCAGTGGGTAGTCCTTTACGTCTATATTAAAATCCAGCAATTAACAAAATCTCGGATTGGTCGTCAAACGCATCCTTGCAACAACGAAAATTGGGTCCCTAAATTGCCCTCCCAATGTTAATGTCGCAAATCTAAGTCAACTTAGTGCAAATAGCAAGACCACTGTAAGGAATGAAATATGATTTGATGCTTTCCCGGCGAATAATGTGGGTACACTCTTCTCGGGATTCAACATAATTTATCCCTGAGATTGATTCCCGAGTCGGAGCTTGAAACGTTGCCCATTATGGAAGAATTAACCCGGTGAAAATCCCGAGAAGAGTTTACCCACACTACAAGGGATGTTGGAATTATGCTTGCAGCAGAGGGATGATGCCTCCTTTTTCGGCGGTACTCACTTGGTTCCATCACATTCAAATCATTTTTAATTTTGTTCATCTAGTTTTTACTCGGAAAAGAATCGAGAACCGCAGATTTTATAACTTTTGAATTAGCAATCCTCCTACGGGGGAGGCAGACCCCCAAAAGTGGGTCCCTGTTTCTTCAACTAACACCACACATTTCCCTCTACACTTGCATTGATAATTCTTCTTGCCTTTTTTCATCAGACAAAAGTATAGTCTTTCACCCCATTAAAATGTAGCCCTTTGATGACACCCTTTGATACCTCTCTTTTCGTATTCACAATAATTAGCATCTTTTTCTGTATACGTAAGTAATTCTTGCAAACCACCTTGGATGTATCTTACGAAGTTACTATTTTTGCGTCAGCTAAAGTTGCGAGGACGATCACTGCTGTTGCTTGGTTCTAGCATATACCTCTATCACAGTTGCCCGATGCATTTTCCTCGCAGAAGTTCCAGTTTACGTTTAGTCCTTAATGCTTATGTCATGAGGAACGTAGAGAAACAAATCGGCAGATACCTCGTAAGTTTAATTTTCTTCGGATGAATTGATGAAGATAATTTTTGATACTATTTACCCATACAAGACTTGACAATGTTGACTCAACGCTCTCCGACGATTCCATTTTTTTCCTCAGTTGCCGAGTATCATTAGGATTCAATCCAGCAGCCATAATCTTTCGTTTCGTCCGCTTATCTCTCAAAATACTTCTTCATTAGGGAGGAACCTTTTGCTCCTTCTTGCACTTAAACGCAAAAATATCGCATAATTTCAAATGTTCCTTTAAAAGCGTTTGAGTTTTGTACTTCAATAAAACTCAAATTTTGGCCTATTTGCATTTTCCGTACGTCCGTTCCGTTTTAGTCTTCCTGTGGTACTGCTAAATCCATTTAGTCACACACATAATGGAAGAAAAGCACAGTTCGCACACCTTTATAGCCACTCGAGAGGCCTCTTCATAGACCGTAGGCTCCTTTCCTGCGTTCTCGGATCTAAAAATATTTCATCACTTCTCTAAGTGTTGGTAATATCGATTTGTTTAACGCCGACGAGGCGCCAAATAAGGAACAAGTCGTCTCACGACGCATCCTTTTTTACTTTCTACCATCTTCCGATTTACATTATCCAAGATGAACGCCCTGCTAGAAGCACACGCGGGATGAATTTTGCTGCACTCGAGGCGTGGGAGGGGGAGAAGCGAGCGGGGAGGGGAAGGGATCGGCCAGCCGCTCTTGTTTCCGCGACGCTGCGTGGGCGTTGGAATATTTTCTTCGCGGACGCGGACTCAAAATAGGCATTTTGTGGCTAAACGGTGGTAGATACGTCAAAATGCACGAAATTTTTGCCCTAGAAGGGCAGTAACTCGGCAAAATCTATAGAGAATGACCATAAAATATTACATTTTTTGAATTTCGACCTTCCCCCCCTAAATCGCATTTGAGCGAGGGTCAGGGGTTCACCTAGAGGTCTCAAAATTTTCAGGCCTTATTTTTGATCGGTCCCACAACTTTTTTTCATTGGGCCAGATGGATTTGAAAAAAATCGATTTTTCCGATCCGCCCTAGTGTCCATTCCGTATGCCTCAGACGTATTCTGGTCTCCCCAAAGTGTTGACGAGCGGGCGGCGCTGTTCTTTTATTCCCTCATACTACGCCCTCTCTTCGGCATCCACAAGCTGCACATCACATCCGAATTGTTATTCCATTACGTACGTCGATTCCGTGCCGCACGTCTTTTCCTTTCTACGCTTAAGGGTAGCCCCTCTGATTTACCCCTGTGTTTTCCTCTCCAGACAGAAGGTTGTATGTGTAGTCGGGGCTTAATTCTTCCCTGAAATCACGAATTTGATGATGGCTTACTTATTCAACGGTGCAATGCATGGTTTCCATCATTGGAAAAAACATCGATGTTCCCAATCACAGTGGTGATTTCCAAAACGTTACTCGTCCACTTGGCTGGATTCAAGAGTGAATTTAATTATGTAGAATTCTTCAGCCGTCACATTGTGATCGTCTATGGTACACGGAGATGATGAAACCGTTTGGAGAATAAAACATTTTGGAAAAGTGCAAAGTTTATCTTTTTCAAGTGAACCGTAATCGTATTTGTAGTTTTGGGGCCACTAGACGAATCTAAACCATGACTATTTGCAATATTTTGTAAAAAAATCTATTCATTGAAATAAGTCGAAGTCATAGTATCGTTAGTCATTAATAGACACTGTTAAAGAAATCCTCCTCAAAATTTTGCTGATATATTTACTGGTGCTAATTTGGAATTGATGGCTTCGGTCTCCGATTGATATTCTCGACTTTATCTAAAACGGTTTTATTGTTTATGTGGTCGTTTTCCTCGCCTCGGATTTCTTCGTCTTCGAAAGAGGACAGACGAAGACGCCGATAAAATATATTCTTGCCCTCATTCATAAACTTCGAATTTAAACAATTTCGATCTTTCGCCGTAATTAAATCCAACTGCAGGTAATGTTTGAAAAATTCCCGTGTTTTTTTTATTGATCAGGTTTCGTATAAAAAAACTGCAATGAAGTCCGTTATCTCAAGGAATTGATTCATCATACTATCAGCTATCCTAATTGGACACTTGGCTCCTTATTTTGTGTTTATGTACGACGCACCTTACATACGCATATAAGTGCGACTTAAGCAGTGCATTCTCACTCTTGAGACTATGTGAAAACTTCTGGTCATCAGTGGACAAGTAGTTTTAGACTTCCTTCGAGGCTGCTACCAACAGACTACGAGAAGAGTAGAATACCTTAGCTCTTGTGAAGGGAAAAATGAACCTCACGTAAATAATAGAGATCACCTTCACTCATTTGCGGCCATTAATTTTAGTCCATACCATGCTATTTATAAGGTTTTACTTTATAAAAAAATTCTGGCTTCCATCTAATTCCGACTTTTTCTGCTACTGTAATTCCATAGCTCTCACCAAGTGTGATGGAAAAGGAGAGGCTCGGCATCTCTCATTTTGTGCCAGTAATTTTTGTCAACAGTATACTATTTATATGGTTTCATTTACTGCCCGCTCTAAAATTAAAAACATTATATCATGAAATAAATGTTAAGACTTGCCAAAGACTGGCTTTTCTCAATAGAAATAACTGAACATTTACTCTGATCTTATTTCTTTAAAACACTCATATATTTATCATTTCATTTTCTTTTATTGGCATACATTTTTTTTGTTTGATGGTGGATGACCTTGGAGACCACCTAAAGCTCCTTCTCTATATTGTTTGTTATGACAAGTTATGGTTTTCATCTAATTCCGACTCTCTAATCAAGGGAGATAGACTACAGCTGTTACCCTCTCTGAAAGAAAATTTTAACACCATATCAATTATAAAGTTCGGCTTTTCTCATTTACTGCCAGTTCTTTTAGTCAACACCACGCCATTTGTATGGTTTTATTTTATGACAAATTAAGCTTTCCATCTAATTCGGACTCTCCTTTCGGCAACTCTAATCAATGGTGTCGATTTCTATTCGGATTGTGGTAAAATGACTCGTAAAATGCGTTGCTGAAATCGGATAAACCATGATCCACGGGAATCGGTCGGCAAAAAAAACATCACGCGAATCACGATGAAACAATTCAAACCCTATCGCAACAATCAACTATTTTCGTCTCGCAATACGATTGCGTTACATCCAGGCTCAGTGGCGTGTTGAATATTTTTTTTCGGACGATTTGCATCGTGCCAGCGAGTGTTCGTTTCCGACACCGAAAAAATAATCCTATCCTATTACAGCTTTGTTCTCTCGTTGAAAATTAGCCACTAAAAATATATTCGGCGGACAGAGTTTAAACCGGAATCAACCGTTATCCGCGGCGCCACAATCGCGACCGTAATGGACCGATATGGTGATTCTGTATTTTTTTGGGAAATAGTTGGTTATCTGCGGAATATCTATTTTTCCTTTCGACTATTTTCTTCTTTTGTGCATATATATTTTATCCCGGGTTTTGAGTTTTTCATGTAGTTTTATTTTTTGGCGCAAATTTTGTGGACTATCAACCTCTGATCACCGCTTGGTAGCGGTCGTAGTACAACAATGGCGGTGATTTTTTTTCACCACCCTCTGAAGCGGTAAATTTTACACCGTTTTTGCTGTGATCTGTATTCTTTTTTTACTCTCTATCTGATAGCCTTTCTCGTCCCGGGATTTGAGTGCGTATGAATGCGACAAATTTACTCTTTAAACTACCATCGGATTCCCCGCATGACGTAATTTTTTTGCTATTCATTTTTATCGCTTGACCTTGGGGGTGCGGTGTGACCCACGTAAAAAAATGTTACGGAGAGTTTTTTTTTCAATGAATCAAAGACTCTAAGCGTGTGTAGTTGTGTGACATGGAAATATGATCGTTGCTCTTACGAAAGAAATAACAGCCAATATTTTGGTGGAATAAAATTTTAATATTTTGATGAAATAAAAAATAACGCTTAAATTAAAGCTTTAAGCGTGTCAGTCTAATCCTTCTGTAATAAAAATTATCTGCTCCTCCCTTCTCTCTCTCCGTTGACCGTAATTCCTCCCTTAATATCCGACGCCGAATGTTAATATCATGACACGGTGTCCAGCACGTGTAGGGTGTCGAAAAGGCTTTTGCGATCTTTTTTTCGAATCATCAGGGAAGGGTGACGAAGGAGGGTAAAGAGGGAATTAGTGTAATGAAGTCATTCACGCAGGACCAAAATGCAGTTCATTTTTTAAATTCGCGCAAAGCATTGCATTTGGAATCGGATAACGAGAAAATTTTCCACCGCGTCCGGGATTCGAACCCGGGCCTACAGGAATGGAAACCAAGATTAGAGTTACACCTACCTGCCTATCTACTGAATAATTTTACGAAAGTGTCGACAATCCATCGGTAAACAAATCTTATCCGAATAGGTGAAAACCTTGAAAAAAGTGAACTTGAAATGCTGTCAAAAATTGGATCAAAAGTGTGAAAAATATTGTAGTAAAAAATAAAAATTGTCGATTGTGATACAGGATCATAAATTTTAACCTTTATTTATCCTTTTTATCTGACACATAATACGCCCTTTTTTAATTTTTAGCAAATTTGATGTATATTAAAGCAAATAACAGGCATTTCGAAACTGTACTCAGAAGTCTTTTGAAACTATGTATCGATATCTTTCAAGGCGACACGGAAAATATCATCTTAGAATATCAGTATATTTTTATGTTCGACAGAAACGGTAAAATAATAGATAACCCGAAAGAGTAGGATTAGGAATTCTTTTTTCCTCCGAACAATGAAGGAAGGATGCTGGAATGGACTCAATAGTTAATTTTTTTAAATTTTTTTTAAAGGAAGAGAACCACGTACAGAATATACTAGCCCTTTTATAGTGGCCAGGTAACAATACGTAACAATTTATGCATTGTTACCTGGCCACTATAAAATGGCAAGTATATGCTGTAGTATGTGGTTCTCTTTCTTTAAAATAAAATAAAAAATAAACATCTTCAAATCGCACTTTTTACGTGTAAATTTTATTGCATTCCTGTTTTGATCAACGTCTGATGCCTGTTTATCGGGCCTGCGGGGTAGTACGTATTTAGATTTAGTTGAATGCTGTTCATTCAAAGTTTACTAGAATTTAACCTTGTCGCTCATTTTTATTCCTGTCCCTTCTGTTCCTATCTCTCGAAGGGTACGTTTTGATCTTCCTCTTTCGTGAAATCGTTTCCGTGAGACCCTTTCTGTCGCTATCCAAAAACAAGCTGCCGAATAGTTCACAGTTCATCCCCCATCTTTTCGGCTAGCTATCCTTTCTCATCACGATCGCGGCAGACGCTATCGAGTTAAGAAAAATGGCAGCATCTTATGTCTTCATTCTTGTCTCATCGCTGGGGATGGGGTAGACGGAGGGAGATATTCACCTCGTCTCCCTTCGGAAGCCTTTCTTTATCTTGAAAAGACAGCACCAAATTTTACAAAAAGTTTGCACTTTTGAAATGAAGTTTTATATAAATGAGCAGCTAACGGAATAAATTAAACTTTTCAAAAGAGTTTTGAAATGTCTGAAATTTGTTTTAATATTTATTAAATTTTCTGAAAATTGAATTGAATGTCAGATAAATAAAGGATAAATATTGGTCTTCTTATTTTTTACGCTCTATCGCGATGGACAGTTTTAATTTTTTACCTACAATATTTAAGACACAGGAATAATTATTATTGTAGAATATATATGCTGACGGGATATATTCCTTGAATCAAATTTAGGTGCCATAGGGAAGGATTGTTTCGAGAAACAATTTTTGGGTTTCTCTTTACCCAATTGATGAAAAATAAGAATGACATTGAATCACGCGCTGATGTTTTCCAGATCCTTTTTTTTTAACTTACAGACTTTCCAGATAATTGGATGAAATTTATATGAAAGCCTAGAAAAACTGATTCTGTATTTATTTTGTGGATAAAATTTGGAACACGCTTCGTTCTTTCCAGGTAATAGGAATAATATATTTAAAATATGCAATTGAAATAAAAATGAAATGAAAACAAATAGTATCGTCCAGCCAATCAGATGTAATACGTGGTTTTGGAATTTACCATTACAACGTTGGGCGTTTGCACAAAAGCAGAAAATCGCTATTATTTTTTACATTTTTTTTCCGGAAAACACCCGGACGCACTTTAAGATGAAGGCCCATTGACAGTACCACGGATGCCTTCTTCGCCGCTGCAGTATGCGCGGGAGCACGTGGGCAGAGGTGGATCTGAAAAATTCATCGTCACTTCCTATGGTGCGAGCTTTATCTCACCCGCGTCCCCGGCCAATCGCTGCATTCCGCGCGGGAGAAAAAATGCATTGGGGAACCGCGGCGAGGAGAGAGAGAGAGAAAGAGCGACTCACGCGGGCGGAATACGGATTTGTAGGCTGGGAAACACCGCGTTTTTGGAGGGCGTGGAAGGGCTTCTCTAAGAGGACGCACTGTGTGCCGGATTATTTCCTCGTTCCATCTCTTACATTTCGAATTCCTATTTACGAAAATTGGAGACGTAATTGAATTGAGAATCGTTTTTTTTCTTCTCATAGCCTTTGGTGTTTATCCTAAACTTAGTCATCATGTTTTAAATTGATTTAGGACGGATCTCTCCCTCTATATTGATCTTTTAACGCGATCAAAACTCGTTTAAGAACACACTTTCATCGTAAAGATTTCTCACTGATGATTGCTCACTTAACATGGTTAGATGTGCAAAAAAAAATGAAGTACTCTCCCGAAAAAAAAACTATGACGTTGCGCAGTTGATGATTTGGGGCCTGGATAAGTCTTCATTTCCTAAAATCCAGATGTGAAAGGGTTGCAAGGGTGGGCTAAACATCACAGTCTTCATTTTCCAACTTATACGTCTTCCAGACGTCTCAAATTGATTAAAATTACGCCACCTATTGGGATACTTTTAATAGCACCAGTAGTATAAGGCCCAAGTTTATGCCTGTTTTTTTCTATCATCCATAGAAGACCCTTTTTAACGTTGACCTGTATCTTAAATTTGCAAATTTTACTCCTGTATTTTCTCAGTGCTAAAATTTTCATATTTGAGACTTTTATGAAAATTCATAAAAACATATCCTATAATTCTGATGAAAATTTCATCACAATAAATACCAACTTAGGAAATATATGGCTTGGTGGTGTAACTCTTTAGCATACCTGACCGTCAATTGAGAGGTCCAGGTTCGAATTCCAGCTATGCCAAATACTTTTATAATTTAAAAGTGAGTAATCAGTCAATCTGGACACGTTGTTTAATAGAGGAGATTTCATGTGAGCGTTCTTTTCTCGCTCACTTCTTCTTTCACATTGCTCACTCGGTCGGCTCCATTGATTTTTGTCATTCTTCTGTTGCATCGCGAAATATTTATTCATCTTAAGGAGACGAATGGCATGCTTTGACCGGTTAAAGTGAAGGGTGAGGGATTCAACAAATTATGGTATCGCCCAAATTAGATGTAAACTGCATTCACTCACTATTTCTTTATCGAACGGTAGAGGTAATGGCAGGAACAAAGCGCGAGAAATTCCGAGCACGTCTATCAAATGGTTGTGATCGGATACATTGTAGTCGCAGGAGCCAATTTCATGTAAAGCACGAACGACGACATGTCTAGACAAACGTATGGCGTCTGCAGTGAGAGAAAGTGGATTTGCGAGTCGATCAGAAAGAATGGGAGCATCACTGGGGTAAGATCAGGCTGTTTGGCGCGAGATTCATGGGTTCGATGGAAAGCTATGGGGAGGAGATTTTGTGAAGGAGCTCTGGAGCTAGGCTTCGGACGAGGGCGAATTCAACTGCTGTCATCAATGATTCCTCACTTTAGAAGCTTGTATTAGCAAAAAATGAAGTGCACCTATGGAAAAACACAATAACGTTGCGCAATCGATAATTTGGGGTCTGGAAAAACCTTAAAACGCTGAAATTCCCTAATAAACCTCTTGTCGCGTTTGGAAAGGTAGCACGGGTGGGCTTATTATCACAGATTTTTTTATATTTATGTCGAAAGTAGCCACGGTGATAAATTTTACGGGAGTCACCCTCAATGCGAAAATTGGGCGAGAAATCCACAGAGAAAAAATCATTCGCCGTGACCAGGATACTGGTCAAGATGAACGATGTTTTCTCTGTGAATTTTTCGCACAGTAATTATCACAGCTTTAATAATTGGCAAGGCCTATGCCTTCAATGAATATAAATAAGACTCCCTATCGGGAGGGAGTTTAGTGGCACTAATGGTAAAAGGGTCAAGTTTAATTCAAGTCTTTTTTGTATTTAATTTTTACTGTACCTATCGGAAAGAAAATGAGGATGCTTGAAATTACCAGTACAAGAATTACCTCCGTTACTTAATATTTCTGGAGAAGTTATCGACGTTATGTGGTTTCATATTTATTTTCGCCATATTATTTAAATTGGTAGGGTATTAAACTCAAATTTCTCTTCAACTGTGATGTTATACGAGAAAATACCGCTTTCTTACGGTAGATATCAGGAATCTCTGTGGACGCGCGTATTGATTCACGCCTTTAGTCCATTTAGAAATGAGGACGTATTTACGACTACATGAGTTATTAGTAGAATTGTTAAAAGTATTTTCGGTAGACTGACTTTCAAAAGGACGCGTTTTCCGATTTTTTTACATTAGCAATGTTGTTCAAGTTCCTCTTTGAAAACTCCAAGGCCCCAAGTTTACTAAGTTAAAGTGCTGAGCCTCTGAAACATTCAAGGTATTATTTGTGTTATTTCATTGGGAGGTTATGATTCTCTCGTAAAATTCAAACATATCCGCGGTCGTATGAATTTTTGTGTTTTACGTTTAGTTATAATTGCGAGGACATTTTTCTAACCTGTATATCTCACGTTACAAGTTCGCCGTTATCACTAATAGTAGAGGACAAGGGCGGATCCAGAATTTTTTCTGGGGATGACAGAAAAACGGTATTTTCATACTTGAGATTAAAAACACCATACCACAAATTCTGTACGAAATTGTCTCTTTATTTT
Organism: Ischnura elegans; assembly: GCF_921293095.1. Taxonomy (NCBI): domain Eukaryota; kingdom Metazoa; phylum Arthropoda; class Insecta; order Odonata; family Coenagrionidae; genus Ischnura; species Ischnura elegans. The sequence continues at coordinate 47,980,889 of NC_060249.1, forward strand.
AATATGAAAGTTGTAAATAAGATATTAAAAGGTTGAGGCTCTAATACACTAAACATACCGATCGCAAAGGTGCGTCTACAGTGTGTAACATGTTATAGATATAAACAAGTTACATATAACATGTTTTACGAAAAAGTTACAAATCCGTGTAACAAGTTACATGTAACATTGTGTTACAAAACCAAAATTCGTGTTTTATAACAAGTCTTTGGCTTCCCTTACGAAGTGGGAAAATGTGTAACATGTGACAGAAAAGAGGTGAAGCACATGGTGGGGATAGCCAGTTGATGGGTGGGCTAGGACTGAATCTGTAACATGTCACTTGTGCATTTTAGGTTAGACAAACGTACCTTGTGTGAGTTCATGATTATCCGCCATCAATTATAAATTCATTAAGTAATATCAACTCGTGACCTGCTAATAACTTTCAGAATCCAAGCAGCTCCATTTGTAGTCAATTATCCGTAGTCTCCTTCGTGGAGCCACGGGGAAGTAATATTCCAAAATTTCTCCGAATCTGCATGCCCGGAATATCTTTCGAGATGCGGCTAATTTTGTCGATGAGGGAGGTTTGTTTGTGTATGCGCGTGCCTTGGGACTCGATAGCACCTTTTGGAAATTGATTCGAGAATTCCAATATAGTGCGGTATATCCCTTCCCCGCGGTAGCGAACGAATTTGGGATCACATTTTCTCTGAGGTTTGCCGACGCGAATTTAATTCTGAGCATTTATTGCTCAGTGCTCACGCCGAAAAGTCTCTCTACCTAAGTCTCGATCAACTCACAACAATAAAGAGAAGCAGCAGCTTTTGATCATTAATTAGTGTGTATTGGTTATGATGACATTTAAGGATATACTTTAATTACTGTATATATTTTTACGAAAATCTTTGCTTTTGTATCGTCACAGAAAAGTAATTAAACTTCCACCAAAATTCCACTCAGTACATTAATGATTTATCATAGTGAATATGTTTTACTTTTTTGCAGCATAAACAGGACTGACTACAATTACTTAATATATATTTATTCCTGCCGTGTGTTTTCAATATGTCCTGATTATGGCTATGCAGTGACACATGTTGACTAGAATATATTAATAATATATTGAGTGTAATGTTGAAAATCATATTATTTTTCGGTGATAATCGTGTTCCTAAAGTATCAGCCGCTACAATCAGTTTTTTCACTTGCTTCCTATTCCGTTGAATTCGATTTTTGACTTCCGAAACTACCCTCGGATTTGAAGTCGAACTCAAATGAAAATGGAACAAAAATCTGTTGCCATATGTTTTCAATATTAACATTTTTCGCGTGCAATCGCCATCAAAGCAGAAAAAGGATTCAAGGGGAATTAAATTGAATTTGTATCATGCATCTCAAAGCAAGAAATCAAGTGCATTTTGCTCAAGCATCGTAGAGGGCAAGCATAATTCTTCCTCAGGCGGCGAGGAAATACCAAAAAAGCATATTAATTTAGGCTTATGTTTTTTCTTGAAACGTTAACATTGGTACCACATGTTGTGACTACATGTACACAAAACATATTTCACACGAGTGTGGCGCGCTAATTGATATCGACATTCGTTTCGGAAAATGGTAACGTTTTTAATATATTGGATCCTGATCTATCGCCTTAATTCTCGTTCGTGTAATTTGCACAACTTTGATGCCGGTAGGCAATTCCCTGAGTTTTCTTCTGGTGCACTATCTCCTTTTTTCCTATCAGAGCTCGGTATAATCCGCAGGCGGCGCCGGCTAATAATAACTTAATTGGATCTTATCTATTGATAAACTCCTACCCTGGGAAAGAGCGAGGCAAGCATCAATTATTAGCTCAGGACGTCTTTTTTTTTCTTCCTCTTCCTTAGCTCCAGACCGACTACTCATTTTATGCTCCCCATTCTTATTTTTTTTATATATATCGCTCCACGCGAGCAAATTAAGGAGCCCGAAATCCCCCTCCCGATCTTTGGCTCGTAAATTCTCTTCCGTTTTCTGTTATTGCTTCGTTCAGGCCTTTCCGTGCGTTTCGTTTCGCGGCCTTCCTTCGGAGCTTCTTGGATTGGAAGACCCGCGTCTACGGTTCTTGCAAAAGCATACACAGACGCACCGTTAGGGACGATTTTATGGTGCAGAATAAAAATGAACATATGCGATTTACGGCTACTGTGTTTGCGACAAAGATTGAAATTGCCGTTTGGAAATGGCAAGAAGTCTGAGATCACGTGATGGGCCTGATTTACTCATTAGGATGCGTCGTCGTGATTATAAAATTTTTTTCAATGTGTTTCTTCTAACCCCGATAGTTTTATCATCGCCGGGATTTGAACGCGGACCCACTGGAAGAGAAGCCAACCCTTAAGCGACCACACTAACCTAATAACCCAGGTTCTCCAAGTTACACGATATTAGCACGCATAAGTTAATGTGTTAGTTCATAAGTTTTGCGTGTATGGCGTAACTTAAACAACCTGGGTGATCGGGTTAGTTATTAAGTAAGTTTATGTGTTAGTTCATTCACTTATGAACTTATTAGTTCATTCTTTTATGAACTAACACTCTAAGCTATGTGCATTAATATCGCGTAACTTAAAGAACCTGGGTGATCGGATTAGTGCTGGCCTCTCTTCTAGTGAGTCCGCTTTTAATGCCGAGGATGGTATGAATTTATCCGATCCTTGCTTTAGACATTTGTGGTCGCCACTTTAAGTAAAGAACTCCGTCTGTCTGATTGGACGTAAAGCCATGGTCCCCTTGCCGCCTTTCTTTAAAAAGCAGGCTAATGCCGACAACAGGTTTCTCTCCACCCTTCCTTCCTTACCCTTAGTAATGCAAATGACCTCGGGTGTCGGTCCTCCAAATAAAATACAATACAAAACCTAAGGATCTTTGGAAATTCCAACTTGACGTCCATCCCTCATTTTATTCTGTCATTTCAACTTCGGATACGTATATACCTACAGAGTGTTTCAGGAGGGATCTGCAATACTTCGGGTGGTGGTAGAGGAGACAATTTTAAGAATTTTTTTGTCCATAAACATGACGTCACAACTCCTTAGTTACTGAACTATGGCAACGCGAAAATGTTTTTGGATGCACTTTGCAGTTACCATGAAAACGCTTTTTCTTGGGGATAGCGCCTTTTCGACATTTTCTTTAAAACATTGAAATTTTAAGGACATTAAATAATCAAAGTTGGACAAAATTGGGCTATAATAATTTTCGAAAACAATATACCTTTGAGCACAATTAAACGAGAGCAATCGCTCCTTACGGGAATGCGTTCTGATTGGCTGATAAGGGGTTTTAGTGATGGTATCAGCGACGGTAAAAGCGACCAGACGAGTGATGAAAAAAGGGATGGGAATCCTCATCATTGGAATGATCGCGAAAAACAATTGCCGGCGACGATCATTTGCGAGTGATCATGAAGGAAATTAATTTTGTTTTTTATATTTCGGGGGGGGGGAGGGGTCGGGACCCCCCGGACCCTCCCCCTGGCTATGCCACTGCTCCAGGATCACCCTGAGTTATACATCGAATGGTACCCCTTAATATTTGGGATAGACTGAACTCAAGTAGGGATTGGAATCTAAGGGTATGGCAAGAGATTCTCCAACATTTGATTCCGCCCGAGCCTATTTTAATGAAGCGACCGGGGTTTTCGGACGTAACTAGGACAACGCGACCATTTGATACGAGGAAAATCCCCTCGAGTTGGCCGGATCGCTGGAGTCCCTTATTTAATCCTGTGCCGAATCTTTTTACAGGTCCCAATCGGAGTATACAGCTCCTTGCTACGGGACCCGTTGGTCTAAAGGGCAACTCCCCAATCGCCTTTTGAAATCGGTTTCTCGAACTCCCTTTCACCACTCACTCCTTTCTTTCGCTCATACAGGGAGTCTACTACCTCCCAGAAACTCGAAAATGGTCAGGATTTGGAGTCGGGTGATCATCTAGCTTTAACAAGAGCTTATGGTACTCCTTTTTTGTCGGATTTCCGTTTGGATATATTGAGGGATACGCAAAGTGAACAGTCCTCATTCAAATGGTTAAAGATTTTCCGTACATAGTCATCTGAGCGTTTCTTGTGCAGCATCGTATGTCATTTTTCTATTTAAAAGATATCAATTTTTCGTCACCAATATCACTTTCGACCCCTTTGGCTATATAGACGTGATATTGTTTGGATATTAAAATTTGACAATATTGTAAATGACAAAAAAGTTATGTCGGAAAAAAAATCTGTGTATTAAAACTGGAATTCACCGCTATTGATGAAATAGCTGTGCCAGCATAAAATCATCAGGTAATGTAATAGTAATCGGCCAGTCAGCTTATATTTTTAATAGCAGTGTACCGAAGAAGTTTTCATATATTGAAGACGAAATTGTTTCTTTATTATTTATTTATTTATTGAATTATTCAAAAACAGCCAAAATGGCCTTTATATTGAATAGGCAACATAAAATCTGCAGCTTTAACAAATATAAACTATTAAAAAAACTATAAAAAGGTTATAAAAAAGAAAAAAAGGGATTCAGAAGATGGCTTTTCGAAGCTGCCTCTTGAATGATCTGATCGGCATTGAAATATCCAGGGAAGGGTGAGTACTCGAAATGGTATTGAAAGAGGTAGGGAGTCTGTAAAAAAGTGATCTCTGAGAGAGAGAAAGACGGAATTTAGGTTGGTGTAGTTGGTGGTTATTACGGATTATGCTATTTAAGTGATATCTATCTACATAAAAAAGGTACTACCCATGGATACCTAGTTGGTGAATATTACTTCGGTGAAAAAAATGGTGCTAAGAAGATGTCACCTGCGATATATTTTTGACGTAAATTATATCAAAATGATATCACTTTGCTGCTTGGGATTAAGCTAGAAGGCGGAGTACCTATCGTCTTCAAGTGTCTTGTCAGTCACTGTGCTCTGCGTCGAAATGGAATGAATCACTTGCAATGAAATGATTCCCGTCCCTTTGTTCAGTGAGTCCCCTTTAAATGTGAAGAGGATCATTGAAAAGTCTTAATTAGAATTCCTCAGACGTCTTGCGGCGGTATCTCATAATCTAGTGCTTCGTGTTCTCCTCGGGTGGTCTTTAAGTCACCACCGCATTCAGAGATGGTGCTAATCTTTGCGGAGATTAATCATCGTGGGTACAGCTTGAAAAAGCTGTCCTTTGTTTCTCAGGAATTTCACGCCTGGGAATGTATTCTTTTTGGATCTTTGTCATTTAAATCAACGACCTCATTTGGGAATTTCATCAGTCATCTCCATGATAAAAACTACAAATGGTGATTTCCAGGCTTAAATACAAAACTCAACTACAGACCGTGCTTTCGACATTCCAGGTCATTAAATAAATTACATTCCAGGCAATTTTTTTTCTAAATAATGGCCTGGAATGTCGAAACCATGGTCGGCAGATGAGTTTTATATTAAAGTCTGGAAATTAGCATTTGTAGTTTTTAACATGTATGTATCAAATTTCTACCAAGTTAAGCCTGAAACGATTTTACACGTTCCATGGTCATCATCTCTATTATTTTTATGGCCGGTTAATTTGTATATTTAATAATAAACTACCATTCTTCTACCTTCTCTATCGTAATAGCCTTATTTTTTCTTCTGTTATTGATTTAATCACTTAAATCCTGCATTTTTGCGCAAGAAGCTCTTGTATCCGAAGAGGGTACATTGTAGTCATATCTCAGAGCGATAGTGTTTTCGACCTCATCGTCTTCAATAATAGTTTAATGTTTTCGAAAGGGAGGTAAGCCGCGGTTTTTTTTCACCGTAATTATTCAGCTTCTGCTGAAAATTTTGAGGCATCTTAGGTACTTAATTCTTGGCTGAAGTTTTCACAGTATTCTGTGACCTTAATTACCATTCGATCCATTGCCATAACTTAGACTCGTTTTTTTTGATAAGCTAATGAAAGTTGGTGTATTTTTTTCAATTCCACAGATAACACTCCTAAAGAACCGCGCGGCGAGTCTTTTAGACCGACTTGAGCGCCGCCTATCGGAAAAACATTCGCTTCGCCGAGTTTGAAAGCCTGGGGAGCGACCTCTTCAGAATAGAAAAATAACTTTGAAAGCATTTTCCACGTTCTATCACGGGACTTCTTTCTCGAAAGCGGTGTAAAAATATAAAGAACAGCTTTTTTATTATTTTGTCTGTGGGAAAAATGCATAGTCATTTTTTTCGGTTGTGTACAGAGGATATTTCTTATATGTTTTGACCCAGGGGTATGAATCAAAACAGTATTGCTGTTCGAACCAAAGTTTTTTTCGATTGCGATATACGTATACGGTTGCTGTTGATCGTAATATCAGGGTGTAGTTTAGAATTTTTTTTTCGGCTCGTAAAGCGGGTCGTAAAGCACTCATCTTATATGCCAATGGGCATCACTGCTAGGGTTTATATCACACGTGAGCAATGGAGTATATTCGATGAGGGTTATAGAACGTTGTACGGAAAGTGTCTGTCCTAGATGGCCTGGTAAGATCTGCCCTCATTTCGTCCTATGAAAGTATTTGAAACAAATCTATATGCAATGAAACCCACTTCCGACCTCTGACTGATACAAATTCTTGGGGTGAATGGGACAATATACAACGAAAATTTCATGGAATAGACCCCCTCTAAAGTCCTCTGAAATCCTAGGTTAAATTGGCGAAACACTAAATTGTCTTTCTATTACATTGTTGCCGATTGCCTCAATGCCTCTGCTTTTTGGGGGAATTTGGGGGTCAAAAAATCTGGTTAGGAAAAATAACATCTAGAAGCTAGACTAGTCTTGAGAATGATAAAGTGTATCTAAACTAGTTGACGACAGTATAAGTATGTTTGTTGAAAAGTAAAGTTGTTATTTTTCCCAATTTTATAATAGATTTCAACAAAGTTACGGCCTCAACCATTCAGTGGGTCAAAAAATCGATGGTTTTGAGGAATTTAAGCATAGATGAGAGGCTTGTGGCACCAGTCATTATGGAAGCTGTTAAACACACTTCCAACCATTGACTGACTGACCGACTTATCCTCACAAATCTTTGTGCTGAACGAGACGAGATATGGCAAAATATCACTGGATCGACCCCCTATAATATCGTCTGAAATACTTCGAAAAATTGTCGGAACAATAAATTATCCATCTATTACTGCGTTTCCAACTGCCTATATGCCTCTCATTCTGGATAAATTGGGGTTTGGGGACAAAGTTTTTATTTTTCTTAACCTTATAATAGATTTCTACAAAGTTAGGGCTTCAACAATTCAGTGGGTCAAAAAATCGATGGTGATGAGGAATTTGAGCATAGCAAAGAGGCTTGTTAGTGGCACCAAGCCATTGTGGCAGCCATCAGTTAACAAAAGTCAGAAAGCCTGGAAGCTAAGAACTTTTCCTAGGATTCAATTTAAGTAGGTTAACGCCGAATCACCGAAAGAAACGATCCTTAAGGGAAAAATGGCAAAAAGAAATTGTGAGAGTGATCAGAAAATGCCGCAGGCCTTTTGCGGGAGGGTCTGGGGGGACAGAGCCCCCTCCCCCTGCGAGCGATAGCGATTCAATACCTAAAATGTTCTGTTAAAAAAAATTAATTCGGCACTCACTGCTTTTACAATTTGTCCTTACCGTCAAGCGCTCGTTAACACTGCTATCCATCGGGTATTAACAGGATTTTATGAGGTCTGTATAATATTTACTACTGCCTTAATTACTGAAGACAAGCTTTTGGTCAGGGCGTTATTGGTGAATAAATAGCTTGCAGGCTTTCTACCGAATGAGAACCCTAGTATAATATGGAATCTTGAGAAAAAAAACTTATATTAATCTAGCAAAAGAAATTTTTTTTAACGGCTGGAATGTTTTGCCTTCTTTTCATGTTGTCCGCGCAGAAAGCAAAATTTGTGGCTGTAAAAAGCAATCTTCAATGTTTTAGTTTAGCAAAGATTTTCTTTGATCGCTATTAAGACGTAAATGTTTATGCTCTTAAAAGTAGTAATTATATGGTCCAAGGTTTAGTCGCAATAAATAAGTGCTAATAATCAAACATTAAGACGTAAGAATTTTTTAGGTAACTCTTTTATTCGATCTCGAACCTAGAATAAGTCAGTAACATATTCAGCATTCATTTTTTCGCGTTGTGATCGATGAAATCTCGTTATCGAATACGTAATGAAGAAATATTCTAGTTCTTTGCGCCTTTGTTGAATTATCCGCCTCGATAGATATCGTCTTTAATAGGCAAACAATTTTAATGCATGGGCGACAAGTATTTCCTTGAATGTTTATAATACACCTTAATTGAACTTTTGAAGTGTTCAGTCTTCACTTCACATTTCTATATTGCAGTTAAGGTTTTGGAAAATCGCACTCATCCATATCAAATTTATAACTTTTGAATGCTCTTCCTCGCAATAATAAGCAATGTAATGCAAAATATTGGAAAAAATATTGGATCGCATTGCACTCATCACCGCGCCGTGGACATTTTTGAAAACTGATTATAATGAGATCGAAGTGGATAGTGAAATCAGCCCCTGGGTAGTATAAAACTCACCCAGGCGGGAATCAAACCCGCGACCTTTAGCGTTGACGTTAACACCGCTGGAACCGAGGCTGGCATCGATAGCGCATATAGCGCAGTCGCGAAATATCCCACCTTTCAGTGCCTACGTTTCATTGTTCAATAGGGCGAACTCCGTGTAAAATAAAAGGGAGACGGGCCATAATTGGGAACGCAGACATGCTGAACCGTGAATTCAACCCTCGAGATTTATGTGCTATGTGGCGCTGCTCTCAAACGTCCGATGTTCCAATGGAATGGATGTTTCGGGAGACTTCGCTCTCTCGCCATTAATTGCCCCTTGATTCGCGCCCTTTAGGATAATCCGTGCGCATTCGTGGTCTGGGGACTGGAACGGGCCTATCTCGATTGGCTTGGCGTGGCGTGTCAGTTCGTCCCCGACATTTTCGTGGTCTGCAATTATTTCTCAGTGAGTACCTATTTGAAATACTGAAACCAGAAGCCTGAGTGTAGCCGGGCCTATCTACCGATTCGATCGATAGATTTTTCTTCCTCATAGGAAAATCTACTAGAATTGGTAGAAGAATAATTGCGTATGCTTGGTTTCGCTAGGTAGGGCCCCCTTCGCTTCTATAGCGCTGGGGTGTTTTATCCCTATTCCCCTCCCTTCCATTCCTATCCTTTTCCTTAAGAGGGTTCGCCTTGAACCCTCAGAATTCTTCTTGTAGCCGGGCCGTAGGTTTTAATATTAATGTCTCAATATGCGAGCACCAAATCAAATTTCATTATTGGTGAACAGTCATTGGATTGAGAAAGATCAAAATTAATCAAAAATTGAATCATTCATTGTATTGAATTGAAAGTTCCAAAAAATAAATATAAAAATTGAGAAGTAGTGATTAAACCTAATCCTTGGATTGAAACTAAGCAGGGAATGCAAACCGTGAAGTGAAAAAATAGCAGGAAGAAGGAGATAGCAATGTCCCCGTATCAAACGGATATAAAGGCCTGTCTAAGCACAGGAAGCAGAAGGCCTGCGATTCGTTACTGCTCTGAAGACGATGGAAGAGTGAATTCGATTGAAACATTCCATTGAAACTTTAGGCACAAATTTTCTTCCTCGGCTAGTAACCCGATAATTATTTATTAATATAAATCGTCGAGGAAAAACGAATTCTTTTTTAATCCTCGTAAAGGCTTAACTCAGATCTCCTCTTATCAATCCTTTTCGCTCTTACTTGGTTCTTCACATACATCCCCTCGTCCTTCCATTTCATTCGTGGATTTCCTTTGCTTACTGATAAAAACGCAATGAAAAACACTTTGGCAAAAATGGCATACTATATCATGAGAAATATCATTGCTTTTTTATAGAAGTTTTACTTTTCGAGTAATAAAAATCACTAGCCCCTCATCTCCTAGCGGTATTATTGTACATACTAAGTTGTTTATGTAATACAAGGCATATCCATAAAGTAAAGGCCGTTTGGTCACAGGAAAAAAATGTACTCATATGAAACACATTCTATTGGCACTTTAAGTTGGCTACAAACCTACTTCACTTCTGATTCAGGCGATGTGTGGAAAAGTGCTACCATCTTTTATTTAAATACTTCATTTCTCTACATAATAGCCATTTACTTCTTAGCATTTTTCTTATCGCTGCACCTGCTTCTTAAACCCCTCTGCATAGCAACTCGACGCCTGACAGTTGTACCAATTAACCTTGACGCTCCTGAGTTCCTCCTCGGTTTCGAAACGTTGTCCAACGAGCTACTGTTTAAAATTGATTTCACGGCACTATTGTCTAACCTTTCCTTCACTCGTAAGTGTAGGTCCATAAACTAGGCATAAATCCGGATGAATTTCAGCAGCCGACAATCCTTTTCCATACAAGAATCGTTTGACAGAACGCACTTCACAGCTGGCGGGATCAAGGATTGTCGCGGACATTGTTGTTTGCATGGACGGCTGCAGGAGCAAAACTGTGTTCAGAAGCGCCAATATTTAAATATAAGCAAACGGCTCTTGCTTTGTGAAAATGCCTCGTACATTTGAATGAAATCATACGCTACGTAGTTGAGCATTTATTGAAGCCTAATCCAGCCGCTACATTTCTGGTCGCAATAAATAAGTGCTAATAATATAATAGCCCATTTAAAAAATTAAGTTTGCTCGGGTGTTCGATTTCGAACCTCGAATAAATGCCTTACGATATCGTGTTATCTTCTGCCCAAATTTTTTCGTCCCCGCCGCACTCATTCATTGTTCTTTTTTGTGTGCGATGCTTTATCATTTTTTCAAAATCGCCACATTCTTTCCAAAAAAATAATAAAAAATAATGCATTCCAGTCACTTCCCATCCGTCGTTGGTCAGGTTCGCCGACGCGAAATGACAAAAACGAAGTATCAGGCGTCGCTTCGGCGGCTCTGGAGAATTCTGCCCATCGCGTAAAAGCGGAAGCACGCCTACCGAAGCGCTAGGCGGCGGCGGCGCTGAAATCGCGATAATATCCTCTCCTCCTCGATTTGTTTCCCGCGTTTCTGCGACCAGCCAGCGCGCCCTTTTATTCCCGTTCGTGTTCCCGCCGATAGTGATTTCGCGTTTTGGCGGGAATTGCCATCGCAACTGATCCTTGACTCGTCGCGGCTGTTCGCTGTGTCCGGCTCGACCGCGCGAGGGAAATCAAGCAAAGGAAATTTTATTTTTGGTTTCGTTTTGAAGCTCTTTCGTTCACTTTTTTGTAGTTATAAGCCGTGAAAATTACTCTATAAGTGCACTTCTTTGTACGTTAACTTTGAGCAATGCAGATTGTGATTTAATGTGTGATGTGCAGATGTGATTTAATCAAATAAATTTGTTTTTTATATTATTCGCAATCAAAATTTACCTTCACTCAATCCATCGGAGAGAATATTGATGAGCTTCCCCTTTGAAATGATTAATTCTCATTCGCGACATGGTCTTGCATGAATTATTCGTGGAAGATGCGAATTTAGATTAGCTGTGAATGTAAATAGTTGGCATCGGAGATGGAACGGCTCTATCAGGTATGAGGACTAATTATTATTGGTTGTAGGTCGGTGAATACTCGGTGATTACCAAGTTTTTAATAATTTTATCCGCCGCGAACCGAATGCAAGGGTTCACTTCTGTTAATCACTTTTTGCTTCAATTTCTTCGAACTGGTTATGCCATGATGATTTGGGCATAGTCTATTCAGACTCATCATCCACATTAAGGTTGATCATCGAACTTTCTCTCTTTGTTCAGAGATGAGATTTTTTTCTTCAGTTTCGGTATCATGGGGTGAGTTATTTGCTCAGTGGTGCATGAGGCCGCTGAGGCAGCACACAGCTTGCTCTATAGAACGAACGACAAATTGCTGTGAGCTTGTGTATCTCTTCATTTCCTCGCTCTGCTATTATTCCCTTTTTTACCATCCGTTATTTTGAGGTTTCAGGGGTTGAAAGGAAGGAGGAGAGCTCTCTTCCGGACGAAATCGACAAATAAAAAAAATATTTGAAAAGGAAAAAAAAGAACTAGCCCATTACGTTTTGCTTTTCTCCTTTTTTTTAAAACCCGGACTTGCCCACCCGCTAGGGGTAGCGACACTGTGCCGGCAAGCGCATTCGAACGTGTGGCACTCCTGTAAATGTGGATAATTTCCGCCCTAAAGGAAAAGAATGCACGGTGGAAACTCGGACGAGTGGACGTTAGGCTCGGGAATTTATGCCCACACCGCTGCGAAATTTAACCAAACGTGACTGCTGGGCGGTGAACAACTTCCCTTCTTCGGTGAATTTCGATCGCTCTCAAATCGTCATTGAGCACAGTGTCGTAACTAGGAATATGCTTTGGGGGGAGGGAGGGGTTGAGAGGGGATGGCGAAGGGGCCCTCCCACTTACCCCCCCCCCCCCTTTTAGGAAAATTTTGGAAAAATTACATGCCTGCAAATACATTTTACATAATTTTAGCGCTTAAAATTAGGTTTTCGTTAAAAGCTTACGTAAAATTTACTATAAGTCAAAACTAGGCAATAGTTTTGAATATTATTTTTATTTCTCTTAGTCTTTGGGGGGGGGGGATGGGATCTATCCCTCTCATCCCCCCCCCCCCCCCGATAGTTACGCCACTGACTGAGCATTATTCGCGTTTTGCATGTGTTCTCATGGTTTTATTTTTGTCTGGTGCTTTAGAGGATTGCCAACAATACATGTATTATTGGCTTTTGATCAGTTTGAAGGATTTTTATGGGCGCATTGTTTATATTATTGCGCCTCTAAAAGCCTTGTATCAAAAGCATGCGGTTTAGGGAAATAAATCTGTACCCTGCGGGCTCCTGGAGGCTAATCCTGGATGCTGCAGATCAACAGTCGCATTTATGAGGGTACTTCAGTCATTTCTGTGTTATGAAGCCGTCTTTACAAAGCCCATGTATTAAGCAGACGATCCATCTCCATAGTAACCATCTCTGAAGGATACAATTCCATCTCTATTACGGTTTTTCTGTGATGGGAATGGCTACCTTATCTTTGCGAAAAATCACGCTTGAAGTAGGCTTCGAATTATAATCCACAATATATAGCAACTATTATATTAATTCAGTGTCATAGGAAAAGTTCTTTTCATGTCAAATTTCCGTATTTCTAATCCGTCTGCTTCATTCCTCCTCCCAATGCAGTGATATTTATTATGAAATACTTTTAATTTTCCTAGTTCAGTAATTGATGATACCATGCAATATGCTTTTAATATGGTAGGTGAGTTTTTGTGAAATACCACTCTACATATGAATGTCAATATTTTGAAAAAATGGCATTTATGTTAAGGTTTGAATTATTGGTGAGGCATGTTGCTCATTATAGGCTTTCAGAGCTTGTTTTTATTTAGTGTGTGACGATGCAGACTCTGTTATGAAAATCTATCAATTTGCATGAATATTGTCAACTTTTTGACGGCAAATTATCCAATCGCATAAATATAAGCGTTAGAAATGTGTATCAGGGTGGATTTATTGAATTTTAATTGAATTAAATACATAAACTTTTGGAATGATATATTGTTTCATTGTGTCCAGCCAACACCGAAATTCGGAAAAGTCTTATTCGTGAAATTATCTCTAAAAATTAATAAATCACCTCCAGTTCCCCACCATCCGCATCTTATCTTCTCGTCAGGGTTTCTATAATTACTTCTCATCTTTGCCGCTTCACGTTTAAATTAGCTTTGGTGTCTCATTTCAATCCGACACTCAGGGCTGCGCCTCTTATTGCCTAGGAGATCGAAGCTTCGCGGGGTGATGAGCTGCCTCTCTCTTCAAAGTTTGCGAATGCTTATGAAGGGAGAGGGCGTTTTATGCCATGGCGTTGCTTTGTGCCTCCCTCTGTGATTCACCGCTCGCCCGAGTGTGATGTTTGCCGCGGGAATTAACTCCGTGGGCTAATCTGCAAGGAACTTTGCGGAGACGGTGTTCGCTCTCAAGGATATGACGTGATGAAGAGGACGTTTACTCGCTCAAAATACGAATTTCTCAAGACTCTTGCGAATTTGGAGGAATTTACTACCCGAAATCTAGGTAGTTCCAATGCAATAAGTTTGAAATATTTGTCTTTAGCTGTTGAGAGGATCATTTTTCAAACCTATTGCCTTCTATACTTTTTCCATTGGTATGAACGCTTTGAGATTCTACCTTGCCAATAGCCCACTCTAATGTCACTTGTCTTCGCCGTATCATTCTTTGCCTGGCTATATTGTTTCGCTTTATTTCTCGTACGACTTCTTCGTCAAGCTTGCTGTTTCCTTTTTCCCCCAGAAGAACTGAATATCTTTTATTTCTTTTCCTTCCTGTCGAGCATACCCGTCTAAGTATTAATTGTGTGTCTAAATATTTTTACCGTTTATTCTTGTGGTGAGTTTTTTCTTATTTCCTTAATTTGTTAATGTGTACTGTGTCGCTAAATAGAAGGCAGCAACGATAGCAAATAATAAAATAAATAATTATGACGCAGGGTATCATTTTACATCCCCACCATCCAGGTAGTGGGTTGAAAATCAATTACAAGATTCCGTCTATGAAATAGACTAGAAGACGAAGCAAGTTAAGAAAAAGAGCATTTATATCCCAAAAAAGAGGTTTAAATGGTACCGTTGAGTATCGAGTTTTTGAGAGATACCTGATTGTGGACAACTGTAATCAATAGACAACGCGGAACTGAAAATAGTTTTAAATAACATTTTTTATAAAAACTACGTTTAGTTAAATAGAAGAAAATATTTACCTACCCCTTAAATTATTGAAAATTTCAAATATCATTGATGAGAAAGTAAATTAGGTTTTAGAATAATATTTCAGATATCAAAAACGAAAAACGTGGTGCGCATGTGAGATTATAAAATTAATAATTGCAGGTCAATATACATCAGATATATCTCCCAGCGAAAGCAAATGTGATATTATCAGACATGCGCCCCATGTTTTTTCTTTTTTGATACCTGAAATACTCTTCTAAAACTTATTTTACTTTTTCATCAATCATATTTAAAATTATCAATAATATAATGGGCAGTAGGAAGTTATTTTCTTCTCTTTAACAAAACGCGGTTTTTATAAAAACGTTATTTTTATTCTTTAATATTATTTTGAATCATAAAGGTGGTTTTATAAAATATTTCAATGATCATGTTACTTTTATTCTCTCTCCATCCAGCCATGTTTTTTTATTTCTAATAATTCTGGAGACGTATGATTATTTCCCTACATACTATGCCGAAGATTAAGGCGGAGCTACGAAATAAAATCATTTCTCGCCCCAAAACAGATGGAGAGGAAGACAAAAAAATGAAAACATTCACGGTCATGCGATTTTTCATCTCGCGAAAAGAGAAAGCATACGGGGGTGGTCTGAAAGCATTAAGTCGTGAAATTTCAATCCGTCTTCCTTCCCCGCGATCGCAATGAATAAACCGTCACCTCCAAGTGCCACCGTTTTAAACGCCGACCGTTTTGTCACGCCCGTTTGAAGTACCCATTCCCGTGAATTCTTGGCAGAGAGGAAGGAGGTCTCTTTTTAAATTTAAGTGTTGGAAGGAATATGGAGGGGGAGATATGGGCTGGTCTATACGTCTGGTGTAGGTAGGTACCTGCAGCCCTCTCGTTTCGCATCAAGAGATCACCCGCCGAGTTTTCGCCCGCCGTGTCATAAATCCCGAGGCCGATAGCGGCGCTTGTCGTCTCCATCCGCGGCCGCCGCTCCGTCTGCGAGTAGTCGAGGTGCTCAGTGCATGCAAAACGCCCTATCCCTCTCAGCACGCATTAAATATTCCGACCGCCCTGCTATGCCCCGTTTTGAAATATGTCTTTCGCTCCTTTCGACCGGAAACGTTATACTAAGGTTCCTTCATCGTACTTCTTCTTTTTCTCCTCGACCTTAAGGTTGGTGGGTTTCCAAACTTCTTCTGACCATACTTTGCAAAACGTTTTTTGGGAAATATTATGTTACTTTTATGATTTATTGGCACTATAGTTGCATGTGATTTTTTTTTTTGGATTAATACAATATTTAGTTAACATAAAATAGCAGCTGTAAAACATTATTATCACTGACCTCATTGAAAAATTAGCAGTGCCGGAACGCACTTTCCTTAACTTTATTTGCAGGTGAAATATTACTCCTTAAGTTTTTTTATTACAAGTTATTGTTTAAATTTTACAATTTTTTTTTGTTTTGGTTACGAATCTGCATTTTGGAAATTTGGAGGCAACGAAATTGATAGAAGTGTTTTTTTGACTATTGTGTCTTTTGCTAACCAATGCCGGAACGGCGTTCTGGCGCGTCACGGAACAATGACACCACTGATTATTATTGGAAAAATGATATTTAAATCATCGAAAATTATAGTGAAAATGATTTTATGTTTGTTCAAACCTTTTCTTACAGTGCACATTACTCTACGGCCAGTCTCTTTACCATATTATACCTTCAAACTGCTTATTAAGTTACAGAGTTAGATTTTAAAGGAACAGAGCAGAGGAAAATTAAACACAATGCAGCTCAATGATCCACAATTTATGGCAAATATTATAATAATTCAGTTTCATGGAAAAGGTACTTTACATTTCGAATTTCTGCAGTTCTAATCCGTCTGCCTGATTCGTCCTCTCAATGTAGTGATATTTATTTGGAAATACTTTTAATTTTCCTAGCTTAGTAATTGATGATGAAGTGTACTTAGAAAATGGTACTCTGCATAAGGAAACTCTGGTCGGAAAGAATAGAGCATCATGTGGAAACGGAAGTTTAATTCCTTCAACACCTACAATAAATAAATTTCACCAAGTCGCGCCTGCTAATATTACTAATTTATTTATTTATTTCCATTACCACATAAACAGCACATTTATTGTTAATTCCCCCTTTACAATGCCTTTGCCAATTCTGCAATGCCAATTCCTTTAAAATTTGGAATTAAGAATTAACAATGAAGGAGGTTCACACACGCCCATGCCCTGGATACGAGTGACTTACCCAGGCGGGACTCGAACCCGCGACCTTCGGTTTGGCAGGCGAGGACTTTACCCCGCCGCCACCGAGGCCGGCAGTGTTTTTATAGTAATTTATAAATGGTAAATGGCGTTTGCCGATTAATACTCAACCCCTGCCAAACACCTTGAGGTAGCTCGACGGGTAATGCTTAGAGAAAGGTACCTCGTTAGCTTGATCACGAATTGTCCGGAACGCTAGCACGTGGGGCAATGGGGCGTGCTTGAGATAGCACGGGCGGAGGGACCTCTCCTATCCTGTGGCTAGGCTTCAGTCGTAGCGGAATTGGTGTTCCGGAGGGCGGTGCATCCCAGACTAGAAGGGACCGCAAAGGCTCATTAATATCCGCGTGAAAGGAGAGGGGGGTGGTTTCAGGGTTGGTTTCGTAAATCCCTCGAGCATGCGTCATTGGAGAGGGGGGGGGGTGAATCACGCATCCGGGCCTTCCTTGCACGCTGCACCCTATCCATCCTCAACATCTGAGCGCAACTCCCTCTTAATGATTCGGAATCGGTCGCTTAGGGCCATATGCACGCCCAAGCGGATGTACCCTCGAAATGGACCCTGTGTCAGTGCTATCTGCATCTGAAAGAGTACCCAGCTTCCCTATGGTGTGAGTTTCGGGTTACCGTCTATGGAAATACACGAAAATATAATGGAGACAACTTGAATGGAGGGAAACATATGAATTTTAGTGTAGCGGGACTAGCCACTGTGATTACTTACACGGAATCACCCTCGACGGACAAATTTTGGGAAAATTACACAGAAAAAAAATCATTTGCCTAGACCAGACAGCCAGCCAGTTACTGGGCTTTAGCCAGTTAAGCTACCGAGGCATCATCTCCTTCCGTGGAAATATATGTTATAATAAAGTAATAAATATATTATTAGGAAAAATATGTTATCATTCATACAAGGTGAATTTATCAGTTGCATTTTTTAATTAAACGGACTAGTAATGTATCCGTCGGTTCACCTGTTATTCCATTTCTTGTTTAGTTTTCTAGTCGGTTACTACCCTGTTAGTATGCGTAACGTTTTTTGGACCGTGTGGTGTGCATGTGGGAATCCAACTGCTACTGCAAAACACCCTGGAGGTGGCTCGTAGGGTATTATGTGGATGTAGATCTACCCTCTTTGTGCGCTTTGAGCAAAAATACAGTCAACCAAACACCCCCAAAGGTAGATTCCAAGGTATCCTGTAGATTTGCTTTAGCTTGATTATTGATTTCCTTAGAATTTTGTACCGTGGATCTATTAACATGGCATCACCTGAAACCTTGTGTTACACTGCAGAAAATACTAACCTCTTGCCAGGCATCGTAGCGGTGGCCTGCGGGATACCGTTCAGACGTGATTCAATTAGTTTTCCGAGAGTCTTGCTACGGAACGCTTTAGAAACCTCTGTATCATTATTCGAGACCCTTAAATGTTTGTTCCATGTTCCATTTAAAGCTTACGGGTGAGGGTGTAAGGGACTCTCGTGCGGCTACGGGGAGATAAAAAGATTCGTTTGAAAGGGTCTTCTTCCCACCAAGGGTAAGCGGTTGGTGGGGACGCCACCACGGTGGGTGTGTCCCCTTGATATTCTTCTGTAAGGGGCGTTGACGCAACCTTCCGGAAGGCGTTGATTGGCCGCAAGGATATACTTGAATGGAAAAGATATTTCCCCATCGTGATGTCGGATGACAAATGATAAACGACTTGGGCCAAGCGTGTGCCTTGTCGTACCATTCACACATCGGTTTGATGAAGGATGAGGCAGTACGAGAATTGTTCGGTAGCACTTGTACCCCAGAACATACTATCGTTTGGGAGGGATGAGGGAAGAAATAGATTGTGTATTTCGCTATATTCCTCTAGGAAATTCCGGAAATAGAACTTGTTATCGTCTCGTGGTGGTTATGTAACCTAAGGCAAAAAAGGATAGAGATATTAATACGGTGTGCTGCTATATCAACTCCGATTTCTCGAAAATTCCCCGTTAGAATCAAGAGTGATAAATTATAAATCAGAAAGGCGGATGTTTAACGCCATTGATGTTCGTGTCCATATGCTGTACCCCCTGCGGTGAAGTTCTTACTTAGAGTCTGCGATACTAGATGAAGTCCTAGCAGCATAATCCTCCCGAAAGTTCAAAATATGAATTTTTTCTCAATCTTTTAAGTGGAATATTATCCTCGGACTGGTTTCAATTGGATGCCCTCCATTGCAGTCGGTCTTGAATACCTATACTATTATTTGTATAATTTTTTTCCAGTAATTTGACATTTTTCTTGACTTGTTTCTGAATTATGTATCTGCCTTTTTAATAATTTTCCTAGGGGGCAGTTTCGGCGTGATATACGCCTCAACCAAGCTATCTTCCGCTTATTAATTTCTCCCAGCCTTTACCGTTCTTCTGTTATTGTCATGAACACGGCCACTTTCATGTTATTCGTCTAATTTATCGTGAACATTTTTCTCCTCGGCCACATTCCCAAAGTACCGTTTTCCTTTTGTAATTACGTTTAGTCTCACTGCTTTAAGTCTCTGATTTTCATGCAAAACATTCAGCCAATCCCTTACCTCCGTTCTTTTGAAATGCTACATGCTATCACGAATCATCTCATCTTCTCAAGTGCTCTTTCACCAAAAGCTAATACCTTGTCTTACTTTCCGGGTACAGTTTCCATTTTCAATCACTGCAAATCCTAAGCACTGAAATTATTTCACTAGTCCGGTGATATTTCCCTCTAAGAGTATATTTTTGAGTGGTTCATTCCTGAAGATGGTGGTTAACAGTTTTGTCTTTTCAGCATGAATGGTGATGCCAGTTTTTTTGTTTCCTGTTGATGAAAAAGATGTGATTTTATGGCTACTTTTCTTAGACTAATGGGAGAAATTGACTTCTCCCTCCAGCTGATGCCTTGGTGCCAATGACTGTTCTCAATCTTTGCAAGTAATCCTACTGCCTGTAATTAATAGAGCAATGACATGCGAATTAACGTACAAAAATATTAACACCGTTTTCATTTACTCTGTAATTTAGATTTTTTGAGAAATTTTCCCCACGTGGTGACTACCCGCGACACATATGCTAAGGAGACTACTTGCCAAGGGGCACCTGTAGTCTGGCACTCCAATTTGGATGTAGTTACATTTCATTATTTCTGCGAGTAATGAACGATGAATTGAATTTAACTTCTGTCACTATACATACGAAACATACGGCTGATATAATGAAATTTATGGTTTTACTTTGCGTGCAAATTGCCAACAAATATAATTATGTGCAACATTAAAGCTCCCAAGCATCCTCCGAAGCAAAAGTTTTGGCTGTATACCTTATTATGTTGTGATAAAATTTACTTGAATAGAATATTTACAATAAAAAGTAGCCTTTACATTACCTGCGTAGTGCAGAAAAATGAAACCACCCTGTGGGAATGGCCGTATGTCACCAGGGAAATGTTTCATCTTAACACATTTCCCGCCGACTTGAGTAATTGCCCATCTCCTATTCATTTCTTTCGCAGCCAGTAGAAGCGGGAAATGATTCGTCCCTTTCCATTAGTCCCGCGTCCGTCCGCTCCGGCGCCACCCTCGCGCCTTATTGCCGCCAGTCGTCATGGCGTCGGGGGATTATTCTCCCTCGCGGACGCGGAAAATTGCAAGTCCCGGCTACCGCAATGCGTCTCCCATGACGGGTGCATAATGAGGGAAGAATTGCGTAAGAGAACGTGTGAATAATAAAGAAAAAATTAAGGCTAGACACACGTAGACGGAGCAGACGCAGGTAGCGAGTGGAAAGACCGTGTGTTGCAGACTCCACGGGACGAGTTGGGTTTTTAATTTAAAGCGTTCGGATTGCGCGGAATGGGATACAAGTTCTGTTGACAGCAACTCCAGTGCATCTTGTCACGATTAAAGCCCTTCTCATCCATCTACTTGTACTTGCGCACAAATTAAACATTCCTTTTATTATTTATTTTGCTGCTAAATACGCTATTGCACCGACGCACACAATGTCTCCGGAAACAGATGGATTAGTATGAGGAAAAATACGGCTCTAGTTAGCATTACGTTGCCAGGAATTATTTTTTTGTTTTCATCTGCCTTTAGACCTTTGCTTTCTTGGAAACTTGTCGTTGAAGAGGGAAGGAAAAGGAATTTTTGAGTCAAAGAATCGCTTGAGGCAAGAAACGGTTCCTGATGAAAAAATAACATTGTTTTGGTTACAATGAATAAAAATCCATTAAGAGATTGTAATTTTTGTGCGCTGTGCCGTAATTGATGAAAGGTTAGTGACATTAGTGGGGCAGAAAAACTGTTTGTGGCTGTAGTTTTGAACGCTCAAGCAGTTGGAGAAGTTCCGAAGGAGGAAGTGATAGAAGCTGTGGAGTCAACGAAAGACATCGTGGGATGAAACAAGGTTCAGAGTGATCTAATGTTTACAGAAGTGTAAGTTCACACTTACTCAGTCATCCAGTCCGAAAATTTGTGTTCTAGATATTTTCTAACTCTTTTTATATTCTCTCTTTTGCACTACTAGATATAACTGTTTTAACTGGTATTTCGAGGAGGCGATCGACAGCTGAGGTCATTCGCGCCATAAGGGAAGGGTATGAAAGGAAGGGTGGAGAGAATCCTTGCATCAGCATTAGCCTGATCTTAACGAAAGACGCCATGGGGATCATTGTTTTACGTCCCATTCGACGGACGGAGTTTTGCGATTAAAATGCCCTCCACACAACATTCAAGCAGGGGTACGGCAGTCTCTGAAAATATTCTGCTGCCACCGGGATTTGAACCTGAGTCCACCGGGTGGGAAGCGAATACTCTAGCCACCACACCAACCCGATTCCCATTCTTTTTATAGTTAGATATTCTATTCCGTTGACATAATAAAAGGAATGGTCAATGAATACATCGGGAAGAAAGTAAGAGGACATATTTTTTCAAATGCCAATGTTGTTGACTGGTAGTGTAACTTGCATTGCATAGCAATATTTTCAAAAGGTTCCTATTGTTCGAAATAATTATAGTAACTATCCCATCATTATTAACCGGTCATTGGACTGATTTTTTCACGTGAACGTTAAAAGAAAGCTTGAAATATTTGAAGTTCAAATTACGTTTCCTACTTGACTTTTACCTCAAAGTAAAGTCACGTGTGAAAACATTATTATAGGAAACAATGTTGAAGAAAGTTGTAAACAAGCATTTGCTTTGTATTGCTATATAATGTTGAAAACTGCTCTAAGTATTTGGGGTGGAATCGCTCTAGTCCTGAATGGATATTTTCAACTTGGAGAAAGGTAAAAATGGAAAATGTTTTGATTTCGCAATTAGAAGAATTCAAGTAATAAAGTGCCCTGCTCGGGGGTTGAGAAAGGTTATATGTGATAAGTAGAAATAAGTGGTTTTTGTTATCGTAATTTCGCGTAGTCAAAAATTTTACCAACCTTGTCTTAACGCTTAGGATATCAGTTCGACTCAAAAATGTTCTTTCTTGGAAATAATGATCTTTTTTATGATGTATACTTTATTTTATAAGTCTCTTTGAGGTCATTTCAGTTTACTCTAATGGTCTTGGAGTGTTCTGGCCCCTTAAGCATTTTTTATTACATCTGCCGATATCTATACATGCAGCCACTTATTTTTTCATGCATTGCAGAGAGACGCACTCACCGTAAAGTCCAAAATTACGAGAGTTTGCAATCGATAATCATGCAAAATGCTAATTTATATTTATTATGGGTCTTGATTTTCCTTTAATGTTGAAGTTTGCTTACGCTAGGCAATCTTTATTTATTCAATGAAGCAAACTAATTTTTCAGTGTAAGCGGAAACTTTCGTGACCTTCTGATAGGAATTCTAACTGTGAAGGAAGAATAAAAATTCTCTCAGCTCTGTCCATGAAAAATAATCCTGCGAGACGTTATCCTATCAATTAATAATCAGCTTGGCGTGCAGAAGAGATAGTAATTGGGAAAAGGCTTCAATATAGCCCGTGCAATTCAGTGTGATGACGTGTAAATTCCAGTCTCATATGATTCACGCGATAAATTTTTATTTCGTGAGCGCTTTTTTCGTAACAAAATTGCTTGAAAGCCCACATCATAGCAAAGTATTTCTGGGAACTCGACGAAAATGATAATGTCTTTATCCCTTCTGGTCGGTGAAATTGAGCTGCCTGTACCCAAAATGGCCACGTTATCGTTTGCCTCTTGGACTGAATCCTTTGGTAAAATTCCTCCTCGCCTTGAACTGACCCTTGATACCTCTGTCGTGGCCTTCAGGGGATTTTCAATGGAGTAGGAGCAATGGAAACCTCTTTATCTTTCTGACCTTTGCACCCTTTCCTTTTTGAGAACTATTTTTCTTTTCCCTTATCGCGTCACTCCCTTCATCGTGCCCTGTAATGGAGGTATGATCTTTTTACGTTAGGTATTTATTTATTTAGCGGTATAAGCACTGCATGAGGTTCTCATGAGGTTTAAAGGAATTGTTTTTCTGCACGAACGATTGCCAACAGCTGATCATGTTGCTTTCCATGAACCAGGACTTAAAAATTTTTATTTCGCCGAAACGCCGAGAAATGTGCTGGTTTTATAATGCTACCCATGGTAGAGTTAAACTACTAACCACTTTAGCTACCACATGTAGCATTTTTGAGTTTCATACCGTACAAAGATATATTTGAAAAAAAAGAATCATTTTACGCAGATGTACTTTGAGTAATTGTATGAGTAATAATGACCTTTGGTAATGTATTGGGGAATGAAGTAAGATGTTAAAAAATAATGCTACCAGCAACAATACAAACCACTTTTGTGGTATTTTCTCTTTTTCTTGCGTAAGAGCCCAAACAAATCAGTAGGTTGGTGTTAGTGGTCGTTGTACTGTAATCTGATTTCTGGAATGAAATGTTGATGCCACTGTGTAGAGTTAAATCGTAATACCCTGGATTTAAGTTGGTATCATTTATTGGTTGTCGTCGTTGGCTCTATATTTAGAAACTGCTGATTCCTGTTCTTCATTCTGAATAGAAGATGCATTTTTCTAGAGTAAGTTTTTTGTTATTTTCACATACTGAGGGTTTTCAGAATTAGAATTTTCGGAGTAGCCAGGAATTTCGTTCCGGGGGGGATCCAAAACAAGGGGGGGGAAATTTTTGAAAAAAAAGGGTACTACGTAGGGCGTTTTAAACTAATTTTAACTCTTTTAATAATCGAAAAGACTTCATTCGTCAAAGAAATATTTTGCAAAATCATGATTTTTTCAATATTTTGTTTCATTTATTAAGAAAGTAATTGTGCTTTTTGTCCCCGCTAAGTACTCGCTCCAGCCATCCCTTCTGTCTCCTCCGTATCTCATCTAAAAGCTGCCTCTCCTCAGCCACCGTGTCCAGCACTTCGTCGTTCCTCCTCCTCTCTGTCCATTTCACCTTCTCCATTCTTCTCCATGCCCACATCTCGAATGCCTGCAATCTTCTCTCGTACTCCTTTAGTGTCCATTCTTCCGCACCGTAAAGCGCTACACTCCGGATCAAACTCTTCACTAACCTTATTATTAAACTAATGCTTAATGATCCTCTCATAAGCCCCTTCCTGTTCATGAACGCCTCCTTTCCTAATGCAATTCTCTTTCAGATGTCCTTACTGCTATGTACGTTTTACTCTAACGTGCTGCCTAAATAGTTGAATTGCTCTACCTGCTCAAGTTTTTCTCCACCCACCTTTATCTCCAGTCTCATTCCTCGCTCGGGATGCTTTACAAAACCTCATAGACAGCTTCTGATTTATTTTTGTAACCATGTAAAAAGGCCTTTCACGTATAATAACCAATACCGATTAAAAATATCAAAATGAAAACATTACGTAAATATTTAAAGCACTGCACTTCATTGATGTGCGTAGTGTATTCATTGTTGTATGATTTACAATGAGGCGTTGCTGTGGCGTTTTAATCGATTTGGGAACCCTGGGAAAAATTTCCTTAGAGCACCGTCAATTTTCTCCGAATTAAAAACTTCCCCTCCCATCTCCCCGCCGCCAATCCCTTTTCCTGTGAGGAGGAAACAATTCGGAAGAAAGCGGAGAGGCGAATAACTAAGTTTCGACTTTCCTTATATAGCCTGTTTTCCTTTCCCATCCCCCGCCAAACCAACCCCCCCTTCCCTCCGAAAATTTTCTTCCCTTGCCTCCCGATTTGCATTTTTTTTTAATTCCCCTCTTCTTTCTAATGCAATTCCAGGAGAAGATGAGTGGGAAGAGGGGAAGGAAATGTAATTTTTTCTTTTTCCACCACCAAGCCCCATAAAGACTCTCCCTCTTCCAATTCCCATCCCTCCTTGACACCCCCCTCTTTTCTTTTAAATCCCAGTTAACTTCGCCACCTATTTACGGATAATTTTATTTATATACATTTTTTTAAGCCTCTTCCTCCTCATCTTTGTGGTCGTATCTGTTATTTCTGGCTTTTTTTATTTCCACGAGGAAATATTTTCCTTGCCTCAGCCACCTTTTTTTATTGGAATCGAAGAAGCCCAATTACAAATTAATATATACGTACAAGGAAATATGTTAAAATAAATAAACTGAAATTTTAATGGTGTTGATAAAATAATATTATTTGTATAGAATAACGATATGAAAAGCCCAGAAGTAGCAAAACTGAAGGTCTGTGTAAAGAATTCTCGGAATGTAAGTGCTAGGACAGTAATGCAGTTTCTAACTCGGTGGTGATCCCGATAACTCTATAGGTGGTAAATTCGCCAAGGAAACGATAACTCTTTCTTCAAGCTGGAGGTCTGATATCACTGCAAGGAAATATTGCTATAATGTAGATATACTTAATCTTTTTTCTTACTCATATTCATCTCTGTTGCATCTCAACAGAGATGAAAATGTGTAAGTAAAATGAAAAAAGTAACTTTAAGTAAAATGGAGGTGTTCCCATTATGAGGTGATCTCTCCCTCTTTGTTGCCAAATAATTACGCTGCATGATTCGAAGATAAATGGTGTCAGTTAAAAAGTGAACTGAAATGCTGAATTATTTTTATTTACTCTGGAAATACCAAATAGATTGAAACACAGCCTTCCAGTATCAAAAGGTATGCGTTTATATGTGTGTACTTAACCGTTTTGTGTACGTACATACATCGAATTTGTCCGTGGCTTACGATCATTAATTTAATGAATAATACTAGAAAACTCAAAGGAGACCGGAATCGGCTGCGAAGTGAGAAAAAAAATTATGCCGTTCTGTTAAGATAGATATTTTTATTTATTAATTTAGGACTTGAAGATATCACTATTTAGTTTTAACTCTTCCTTTAAACGTTTAGTTTCCAAAAATTAGTTTTAGCTCTTCCTTGAATCGAATTCATGAAACGGATTCCATTTCTATGCATTTTTTCTATCCTTTATTCAAATTTTACTCCCTACTAATAAACTTTCTTCTTTTTAATTTGATTTCAAAATTGTATTCTGCCTCTATCATAATATTGTTTTAAATTTCGCACCCAAATGTTTCCTTTGTGCATTTCTATAACGAATAATTAAATGCGTATCGTAATTTTCAGAAACATTTTCAATATTGCAACGCTTTAACCTGGTGACCTCGTCAAGGTTTTCCACATGCTAGTACGCGATTATTTACCAAGAAAAATATGACCTCATTGCTTGGTCCTCTTAGTGTTCCAGTGTCAGGTGCATGGCGTCTCAGCTCTCTAAGTATTGAATTTTTCTTTTGATAATTGAACCAATTTGCGTAGTCACCGGTTGCATAAATGTAAAAAAATGTGGAATGTTGCAAAGTATATTTATTAAATAATATATCTAGCACCTCTTAACAAGAATAGCTGATTTATAAACTGTGATATTTTTTTCCGTTCTCTCTCGACCTCGCCCTTGCTTTAAGACTCCAATTTTCTCGGAAGTTCTTTAGTTAAAGTACCATTGTTTCTCTCCGTGGAGATTTCGTTTGGGTTACAAGAGGGAACTCATCCCATCTCTGTGTTCAATGACTCCTCTTGCGTTGCGCTCCGGAATACCTCAGCCCGCACTAATGGTAAGACCGTCCTTCTCCCAGAGGGCATTAGGCTCTTGAGAATACTGTGTTCTCCCTTCTGTGCGAAACTGTGTTCACGACCGCTCGACTTTCCACGAATCGGATATCCATTAGGAGACCTCTTGAATTACAGGGAGTCTCTCTGTGCCTTCTTATCCCGCAGAACTCAGTTCATCGCTTTCCTTCGTGCTACTATTGAGAGGAGGCAGTAATCGAAGTGAATGTACCTTCAATCAAGATCTCTTATCAACTCAGATAATATATGAGCTCTATATTTCTGGGGAAAAAAGGTGTTTCCAGATACTAACGGGAATTTTAGTTTCTTGAAAAATGTTAATTTATTCGTATACATAAATGTTGTCATTTTCTAAATAGTCCCCATTTCACTACCAGTTCATAACCAATTATTTCACTTTTTCCATTTTTTCGTCGGTTGATGATGTGCTGGGGCGTTCGCCATCTTCAACGCGTCTTCACGGCCATCTTTGAAAGGATTATAGAACACGTAAACTCTGGTTTTACTCATAGCAGACTCACCATAGGCCTTTGTTAACATTTTACTCACTTCTTTATCTTTTATTTGATAGTCGTACTTTGCTTTGTGATCATTCTTGCATCAATTTCTTTGAACAAACGAAAATCGCCGAGCTCATAAAAACATGTATACCCTTAGCGGCTGCCACGGACAAAGTAAAAAACAAATACAGCTGAAAAATTTATCGTACTTCAGTGTTACGTAGGTACACCAACAAAATTTTAAAAAATGACAGACTCTCCATACCTGAAAATTTGAAAATTCCCATTGTTTTCTGAACACGCTCCGTGTTCAATTGGCATTGATTTATTGAATTCGATTTCAAAATTGTATGGGTGAAAGATATTTTAAATAATATAAGTGTGGTTCTTTATGGAGCGTTGAGATGGCAAACTATACTTTTTGAGTATGTTATGAGTAATTAACGGCTGAATATTGATTGGATTCGCAGTTTGCCGTTCGGGTTCGACCATTCTTGAATCGTCATCCACTTTCCTTCGTAAACTCAATTAATCATCCTGGACATCAAATCTCCAGTGAGTGACCGTGTTCTAGGTCGCTCCTTGACGATAAATTCCGCTCTGGAATCGACTCTCATATCGGATTTTACGAGTCAGCGTCAAGGCCGAGGAGAGTAGCCATAATGGAGACAAGAAAAGATTGTTGGTGACGAAGTGACGAATAGGTTGGTAATTATCAGACCTTGACAATAAGTCTTAATTGTGTTTACCCATTCTAGTTTTTCGGAAGGATATGAAACGAAATGGATTATTTATGTTATTTTAACTAAATCATCTCTTAAATGTAAAATAACCATTCAAATATAAAATGTATTGGATTTAACAGTGATCGGTGCGCATTATTGTCGAATTGCGCTCTACGTGAAGGACTAACTGAGAAACATACTGTTGTTGAAATGGATATATTTTCTGCATCTATATTCAGCGTTTGTCCGTAGCCATATGCCTCCTCTTTAACATCTATTCGATCAGTTATTGGTCTCATCGCACAGCTCCCATATTTAACTTATGTGCGTGCTCACTGTTGCTTTTGAGTTTAGTTTGTAGGCAAGATACATTTGAAATAAATATAAAATATTTAAAAAAAATGGCATCTTTCACACCTTAGGAAGTGCTATAGGAGTTAATTGATTGTTAAAAAAAGTGACAAAAAGTAAAGAAGCTGGGAGTTCATTTAAAGTATTAGCTGACCTATTTTGCCATCTCCGGCTAACTAACAAGTAGACCACCGAGTTGGAATCTGTTTCACTCAGTTCTCGAGAGCTCGGTAAATACGCCATGATTGACCATCGGGAATTTTCAAATACGAGACCCTCGGGCTGAGATAGGAACAGAAACCGTCCGATCGAATCGAGTTCCTCCGGTCCTAACGACTACCTCATCTACTCACTCAGGTGCTTACTTTGTGCTGCAACACAGATCGTCTGAAATACCAAGTAATTCTGTTCTCTCCATCACTTCTGTTAACTTTTCTTGTTAGTGTGGAGAAGCTAATTTTTGTGTCCCGGAGTAGTTGCAAGGATTCAGTCCATCTATTAGTGTCTTATTAGTTTTTGGTGCCATTATTTGAGAAACCTATTGTTTGCATAACTTTACAAAGTAATATTTTTAACGTCTTCAATAGAATCGTTCATTACAGAAACACCAAAACCAACAATTTGTAAATTTTCGGGAAAACAATCACAAATTTACTTACTCCTGTGTTTTAAGGGTTTCTGTACTGAACGAATAATGTGTTGCTCAGTCTGAAGGCTTTAGTTTAGACGTAGTCGTCTAGTTTCTGTACCAAACCATGCATTTAAATTGTGGATTTATAATGCACCAAAAAGTCAAAATCGAAAAATATGTCGGTTATGGGGTTTCTGTAATAAGAGATTCAACTACATATAGAATCAAGCTTTCATGGCTAGATACTCATGAACTCGAGCGTCTACAAATTAAGTTTTTGATAAATTGGAAACACACGTTATCCCACCGGCATGGAGTCCCGCTCCAATTCTTTACCCTAACCCGGAATGTATGGGAAACGAAGGTTAATTTGCTTTCCCAGACACTTGTAAAAGTCGACATAATTTGTTTTCAAGACCCATGTAAGTGCATTGTGGATTGAATTCTGATAATTTTACGCTTTTACAGATTATTTTTTTCATGATAAAATAATAAGAATAAAATTTTCGTGATAAAAACTTTTCATAATAAAATGATTCTTGGAGAATAGGTCATAGGTTATGACCTATACTCCAGGAAGTATTTTATCATTAATTAAATGAGGTAAAATAAGAGGAAAAAGGAAATCCAATTATTTTTTTCTTTTATTAGTCGCTAGAAATTTATAGAAATGCGTCCACGAATGATTTGTAAAATATCCTGCGATTAAACAAGCATCAAACAGGCTTAAAAATTATGCCTCCGAAATGACCAACGATTTTCTTGGCTTCTCGGCAAAGCTCTGGGTTTAAGGCCTGCTAACGTATTTATCCCTCGGCCACCTCGTACTCGAAGGATTTTGGTTGGGGATGTCCAAGGGAATGTCCATTCAGAATTTGATCATCAATCAGCAGTCAAGCGCTCTATCCACTAGGCTACCACGCAACCATGTAAACAGCCCTCATGGTAGATCCCTCGCAGGGGCGGATCCAGGATTTTTTCTGGGGGGTACACGAGGGTCTGGCAGGTCCTCTCATATTAGAGATTAAAAACAAAATACAGCAATTACTGTAGAAAATATTCTTATCTAGCGATTTGATCGTTGGATTATTCTTCCTCCTAGAATAATCCTCTAAAATCGCTGGCACAGAAATGGTTTTCCAGGTTTCGATGATGGTAGGACCCGCCCGCCTTTGTGAAGGTGCGGGATTCCTCGTCCCATCCCTTCCTTCCCTATCCCGTCCCAGGAGGCGTCGCACAGTGGTCCGGATCGCGAAAAAGTTGGACAAAAATCAGATTTTCGTTGGATGTCTTTAAAAATTGCTCCCTACATGTTTTTTGGCGAGCTATTTTCATTTCTGCAGTTATTTTTACGAAAAAACTATTATTTCATGCGATATCGTGGATTTTTAACTTATTAACTGGCTAATTGTAACGCTGACTGCATAGATAAACGGTAATCATGATAAAATATGAAAATAAATGATAATTAGTTGTATAGAATGAGTTAATGATCTTTCAAATTAGTCAATAAACAAAAAATCGGCTAAAAGTAGGGTTTTTGGGTGCATTGACTTACGTTAAAGAGGTGCGATTTCCAGATTTTGTGAGATTCTTCTGTATGGACTAAAAAGTAATTACTAAATAAGTGTCAAAATAGTATTTAAGTGACTCTTTTATTCTCATAAAAGCATGATTAATTCCTCATAAATTTACAATTATGTATTATAATTGTTCAGCATCAGATTCTTCTGAATCCTACCCATCCTCCTCTTCTTATTCACTCGAGGAATTTTGAGACTCTTGCAAGACCAAGATATCACGAACCTCCTGCGGAAGATCTTTAAGGCCCCGGTATTTGCTTAGTTCAGTTCCTAATGTGCTAATAAAAGGATCCGATATTAGGATCAGTCTCCGGAAAATATCCTCATTAGTGTGAAGTCGAGATATTTTTCTCGCGTTATGCTCGCGATATATTCTAATGTCTTTATTGCGAGATTCCTGGGCCTCCTCCGACAGTTCTCCAATAGGAAGAAGAGCCGACTCGATGACATCTGCACCATGTATTAACACTTTGTGCACTGTGGGTGGCATGTAAAACCAACCATAATGTCTCACAAAATTTTCCGCTGTATCCATACAGAACTTTTTAAATTTTACTGAATCAATCAAAAATCCGCAAGACAAAGACCTTAAAATTGTTGAGAAATGAAAGAATAACTCTTCCTCTACTCCTGAAAATTAATTAACTATGTTATTTCATGTGAAAAGTACTGCATAAAGCAATAATAAAAAGATGTTATATTGCAACAATGAATAGAAAGCATTCAAAAATATCGACCCTCGCCAGTAATTTCAGCCGATAGGCGAGAAATTTTGAAGAAGCGCCTAGCTGAGTTTCCATCACTGGATGTGCCATATTTTGGCTTCGGCACATCAACTAAAAGGCCCATTCTCTTTTTAAATTCGTAGGTACCTATTAAAAAATAAGACTACTAGAACAATATCCAAGGGGACCCCATATCACCATTAGAATACAAGGAAAATACGAACCTGAGGTGCTTTGAAGGTTGCGAAATACAACATCAGGGAAATCAACAATTTTGTCCAACCAAGTGCAATTCCTCTTCAAAAAAGAAGAGTTTGATCGCGAACTAGCTCGCCATCTTCTCTCGTTGGAATAAAAAAAATTCATCTTTAAAAAATTATTAAGCTCTAGTTTTGCCTCCTCGTCTTCGTGTAATCTGAAACAACTCTCTAGATATGCATTCAAATTCCTTTTTCGAGCATCCATGGTTTTCTCTTTTTTCTCCATCATTTTTTCGTGCAGTTTACGCCGTGTAAATGCCCATGACATTGCTGACAGTCAACAATAAAAAACACAGGTTTGCAAAAAGCTACACAACAGTATTCTTTCTAAAAAGTTTAAATATCAAATAGAAGGGAAAATATAGACAGAGCGCTGGCTCGTCTCAGACCAATTAAAAAAAACGGAAACAAGAAATGGAAATAAATGAAACATAGTACACCTGCTCCATAATCCTTATTTATGTGGTTATCAGGAACTAATAAATCACTTAATCACAATTTTTTTAGCTATCACAACACTATAACTTCTTTGCGAGATCACTGTAAATCACAAAAACTGTAGCCAAAATAGGACTTCGCAATTAGTGATGGATATGTGTTCACATCGACAGAAAAGTTGAAACTGAAGGGTACCAAAATGTTTCGACCGAAATTTGGATGGGGTTAAAAAGAGGAGTAATCTTTACCAATGGAAATGTGGGTATTCCCCCGGATAACTTGTTGGGGTAGGGTTGGACCCCGTAAAGAAAATGTGATATGTTTGGATTTTGAGCGAAAATACATACTAGCGGCGGACCTGCAATAAAATCCGTCCAAAAGGAAGCGGGTGGAGGGTAAAGACCTCATCTATTAACACGTGCAGCTTCACTTGCAAGCCAGACAACCCCTAGAAAAGCAATAAACTCAAGTTGGGTGGTGCGCCAAGTGGCAAAATAGCAAAATGACAAAAGATGGCAAAATGTCCCGGCTAAAGACCCCTTCCCACTTCCCTGAGGTCCGACACGTGTTCGGATAACGGGTATCTTGCCCGTTCGGATTGAAAGAAAGGGAAGGCGGTTGTTGGTTTTCCCGGTAGCAGTGCATGTAGCCTGTCGTATTTACTTCAATCTATTACCAAATCGCGATTGAAGTCGTTCTGAGAAGCGATCGAAGAAAATATTTTATCTCCTCTCCCAGCGTCCCAACTGCGCTTAACCTAATTCAAATTGTTCCGAAATTATTCTATTGGTCCACACACAGATAAAGTTTGGATGATTACAAAGTATAAAATAGGTTTTAAAATGCAAAAAATTCTTATTTTTGTGATTCTGGCCCATGAAACATTGGGAGACACATTTTACCATGTGCCTACACTGCGCTGATGCTAGCGTGTCGACGCTCACGTCTATCGCGGCTAGGAATATAAATCGTTGTTGTTCGCTAACTCGCACAGATTTGCAGCTGATTTCTTTACTAATATCTTTATAATACTGTACTTTATTGTCACCAATAGCCGAATTTGCGCAAATCGACGTCACTTTTTTTATAACTCAACATTTATGCGAATTTTTCCTAAAAAAATTACTCCCCTTCAAATAATTCTACAGCAATCATCAACATCTCTATAAGGTTGAAATATATATTTTATGACAGTAAAATGTCTATATTACTATAGTGCAAAGTTAGTTTACGAATATAATCGGCGGCGTAAAGCCAAAAATAAATCTAAAATGCGTAATTTTCGAAAAACGGAACAATCAAGTTTCCATTAGAAATAGTGCTACTTTGACGCAATATATCTTAGCAAGCAACTTTTTTTATAAAAAAGTAAGCATGAAAGGTGTTACCCCAGACATATTACTACATAACTTCTATAGTCTAAGTGAGTTTCAAGAAAGTCGAAAAAATGATTTTTGTCCACCTTTTTCCGGATCCGGACCACTGTGCGTCGTCGGGCTCCTATCGCGGCGGCGCCTCCTTCCTTTCTCCTTCCATGTCCTCCCCCTTCTGCGGTGCAGAGGTGAAAAGCTAGCGCTTACAGACCCTGCCCCAGGAGTGTATCCTTGCGAGCCCGCCTTGTAGCCTCGTTCCCACTGTAGAAACTATTCTCTTTATTTAGACATGAAAGTTATCAATATTAAATTAAATGATTGAGGGACATAATACACAAAATAAAACGAATGTAATGATAACGGTATTAAAAACTTGTCTATTTTTTAAGCTTCTGGGGGGGTGGGGGGTCACGTGCCCCTCCCAAAATCCGCCGGGGATCGGGTTGGTGTGGTTGCTAGAGTGTTGGCTTCCCATCCCATGGGCTCGGGTTCAAAACCCGGCAGTGGCAGAGAATTTTCAGAGACTGCCCGATCCCTGCTTGAATGTCGTGTGGAGGACATTTCAAGCGCAACACTCCGTCCGTCGGATGGGACGTTAAGCCGTGGTCCCCTTGGCGCTTTTCGTTAAGAGCAGGCTAATGCCGACACCGGGTTTCTCTCCAGTCTCCACCCTTCCTTACCCATCCTTCCCCAATGGCGCAAATGACCTCAGCTGTCGGTCGCCTCCTCCAAATACCATACCATACCTAAATCCGCCTGTGATCCCCCGCATAATTCGAATATCTCTGCCCGTCTGTGACGCTAGTGGTGATTTTAGTGAACCATTTAATGGCGAGGAGGTTGTCAGCATAATTTTCGGTCTACTTGAGAATCCTCCACTTTAATATTCGTTTTCGAAGAGGATGATTGTTCTCTGCGGGCGGTGCATGTCATCTGTCTCACCTGGAACTAGGTGACACAACTTTACGCACAACCCTTCGTCCTGTCTTCGATAACCTCAACCACCTCCATTATTAGGGGAGCCACGGACGTTCGCTGTCCCCGGAGGGAACGCCCCATCCTTGTAACAGCTCTTATGGGTGACTTGACGCGTGAATGGCTCGTACAGGAGACGAACTTTTTCATTGTGCTTTCCCACATCAGGGATGAGTAAAACTGCCGATCAATATCAAGGATAGATTGACTGAAGGGCAGTTCAGCTCTTACTAATGTCTTAAAGGACCCACCTACCTTCTCTCCTCCCTCAAATCAAAACATTCTCTTTTTAACATCAATTTAAAATCAATCCTTTATTCTATCTATGAATAAAGGATATTTTTGTGTTTGAAAAATGAAGGATGTTTTTTCACTATAGCATAGTTTATTAAAGGCGAGCAAATTTGTTGAAGATAGAATTTCTCCGTAGAAAGAGAAATTCGGAGAGCTAATGATATTTTTTTCCGTCGATGTTGATGCTTTAGAATTGTAATTATTCATGATTCTGGTAGCCTTTTAATTTAAAGAGACATGCACTAACCACTCTAAGGTAGGTTGATGAAGAAGTTGCTTGAAATCTGTCCTAGTATTTACGTATTTTCCGGTGAAACTCCAAACAAATCTTTTGGCATTAAAGGCTACTGTGGTGAATTGTGATAATTGCTCGAGGAAGAACGAAACTTAATAGCTCGTGTTTTGAAAAATATTGTTATGTGATACTTAATTGATACCGTCAAATAATTAAGTCGTATTGTTGGGGTCGACCTGCTTTTGAACAACATTCACGAATTTCGTGCTTTAGGATTTTCACCGAAGCAAAAAAAACGCCATACCATTAACTGTTCGCTTGCACGATGGATGAGTTTTTTCTGTGGATATCTATTCCAATATGTCGTCTGAAATTCCATTTTTTCTTCCCTCGCCTCCCAATTCATATCTTGACCAATGGGGTGAGAAGATATTCTCACAACAGGTGTGTTCGATTAATCACTGATGACGTCTGACGGGCTTAATCGTTTTCTTTTATCGGCCCGAGTACGAATTTTGAGAATTTTCCAAGAAAGTGAGAAGGTTTTCTGTGTTTAATGGGTTTGAAGTGGAGGATGCATGGTGGTTGTTCTTCGTTACTTTTTTTTACGAGCTTAGCCATTTGACGTATGAGCTATTAAAGAATTATATACTTGTTTTCGCTTGTTACCTCTTGCTGTTTTTACTCAACTCTTGCGTATTAGAGAAAGATGGAAATGAATCCCTACAATTTTCGTCATTGATGCAATTTCAAATAAATCGAATACATAGGAGGATGGTTGCAGCCCTTTGCAACCAATCTAAGGATCAAGATTTTAGATCTAGTTAAGGTTTTTGTGAACACCCAACAAAAGTTCAATCGATGTGCAGTGGCCCAGAGAAAATAAAATCACTATTCCCTGGATGTGTGAAAATTACTAGTCTGCGGCTCAGTGTGGTGTGTTGTCTACCCTGGGTTCTCTAAACCAAACTTCGGCTTGAGTGAATTAGTGATTTAATAAGTGGTAATTGACTTATTAAAGTCATTTTAGTCAGTAATCAAAAGCACGGATGCATTACCAGCTGTTTTAAACGGACCCTTGGCTTTTCTCAGATCTCCTCTTTTTCATTAATTAATTAACCTTTTATACAGCTTAAGTGTGCCTTTTTAATTCGCCATAATTTTCTCCATGAATCTTTGCTTGCACCTAAAACTCATCATCATGATGCAGGCATTGTTTCAATGATGCTTGATGTCTTCAAATTAAAGAAAAATTATTCAACTGCAAGATGTTTAATTAAATATTTTTTTGTATTCGAAATGATATAAGCATTAAAAAGTGACTGTTTCTTTTTATTGAAAAAAATTGTTTTTGAATTAATTACCTTTAGACTTCTAGACAAACGAGTTCAAACACTGAATTTAAGGAGCGTTGAAATCTCTTCCGTAATTGCCTTTCAGAAAATGTTACATAATGGTCGGCTATGTCTTAAACTATATATAAGCTATAACTTAAATTATTTTTCACCAACATACAATATTTTCTAATTCATTTTGTTTTATTTTTCAGACGGAATTATCGCAGAATCTACAGCAGCTATCAGAGAAGGCTAAATCGACGACAGAATTCATCCAGAGACTTAAAGGAATGGCAGAAAAAGTGAATGTAAGTTGAAACGTTTTAATTTTTCCCCACTTTCAACCCAACCTGAGTTCAAATAGAATAAAATTAGTCGCGCCAAGTTTTTGTGGATTTCCGGTATATGTTTGAGGAAATAGGGACGTCATTTCCCGTGATAGTCAATTGAAACATTTTCTTGATATATCTTCGACCCCGATTAATATCACCTAGTATCACCAGAAGGAAATCTTTGACAAGAAAATTGTTATATTAGATTTGAACCTTGGACTGTTTTTTATTGAAATTGAAATGCAAGTTTTGTCGGATTTTTGGTTTATTTATCGCTTTATGAAACCATCATCAGGACTTGAAATGAGAATGAAGGTGTTATTTTGGTACATAAACATAACAAAGGGTTACAACATCTTTTTTACAATAATATTATCATAAAAAAGAAACATTCAGTTGTAAATTTAAATATGTAAGATACTAAAATTTTGACATGCCTTTTTTGCTATGTTGATTGTTCGTAACTCGACTGATACAATAGATTTTGTTAAAATTATCTATATCTGATCTTTTATTCCAGCTATTTTTGGATTTGGATATTTTTTATTTATATACAATCTATTTTAATTATATTTTTGTTAAATTATTATCGGTAACTTTTTTTAGTAAACTATATCCATTTTCTCATACTCTTGTTGGTAGCCGGAACCATTGGACAAAAAATTATTGGATGCAAATCGTTATTAAAGAAATATTAAAAGGAGGACGTACCTATCATGATAGGAAGAGATTAAAATTGGAATGGATTGTAATTATGCGAAATGGAATAATCTTGCTATTTTTATAATAAACTCAATCGTCGTGAAAGCTTATGTTTCAATTTTAAGACTTCTCCCCTTGATTCAAATCTAAATTATAAGGTTGAGGTCAGAAGAAGAATGAAGAACTCACTTTAAGAAATGTATTTCTGCGAAAAATCCACAGGGATCCCGGTCAAGGCGAATGATTTTTCCTCTGTGGATTTTTCGTACAATTTGTGCATTGCGGGTGACTCCGTAAAAGTTATCACGGTGACTAGTCTCGGGTTACTTAAATAAATGTATTTCGTAATAAATTGTGAGGAAATTCCTTCCCCGCTTCCCCTTTTTAGGATATTAGATGTAATGGAGATCTCGGGAGTTATCTGAGGTTCTTCCTGAGAGCCATTCCCGCTTTCAGCAAGGCTGAGAATTCCTTCCTCTTTTTTTTTTTGCCAATATGCGCACGCACTCGTGTATATATTTTCCAAGTAAACTCGGATACATTCTGGTCTATCACGATTGGTGTGTTGAGTCGCTTGGACTCCTGGGAGAGGGTGAATATTTCCGATTTGGGAGAGAGATGGTTGTTGATTCGCTCAATCGGTTCAAATCTGGAGAAGCTTTTACTCCAACGGCCGTCAACCTTCCTCGTCCTCCCGCTTCGGGGGAACTCCCAAATGCGCACGGAATCCGGAAGATATTCGGTAATGGCTCCATTCTCCCCGCTTTATCGGATTTTGCTGCGGCGTAAAACCATTTCGCCCTCCAGTCAACGATTTTGCAGTCGAGTCCGCCGCGGCGAGAGGTATTTAAAGGGCTCTCCTCGCTCCCGCTGCTGCGCGCTGCGTGGTCGTCCGTTGTTTTCTTTCCTTCCTTTTGGGGATCGGCCGAGTTTAGGAATGTATGGTTTTCCTCCTGTTTTTGTTTTTCGTATCGGACTTGTTTCTGCTTTCTACTCTTGACTGAGAGGGTGGGAAATGGGATTGAGTGATGCAATGGTTGGCGTAGGATGTGGGATGCAAAATTAGCTTCCCTTGAAATTCCAACAGCGAGGAATGGTGACCGGAAGAAACTGATTTGTCCCTTGTTTTTTGACCTGCATTTACTGCCGAAATATAATAAAATTACTCTCTTTTTCGCAAGTGAAATTTAAATTTGCATGAAATGACCAGTTGAGCGAAACAGCATGGTCTTAAAAAATGTTATTTTGGAAGAATGAACTTGTTTAATCGTCTAAACTTCAACTAGGAGAAATAATGATTTTTCCATTTTTTACAATGATGAACTAGATAGACTCGGATATTTATTTCTTTAAAGAATGGTTTATTGAAGTTGAGAAAATATGGTGAAGACACGATTTTTCTATGAAAAAAGCAATTCGCAAAGGTAATAATAATAATTTTAATAATTAATTTTAAAAAATTAATAATATTTTCGTCGGTGCTGACGCTTTAGAATATTGGTATTGCATTAATCTAATAGCATTTTAGTTCAAAGAGACATGGAATAACCAGTTTAAGCGGACAATATTCCACAAAAACCCTGCAACACATAGCCAAAAATTACTCCGCTGTTAGCAAGGGCGATGTGAGAAAAGGGAATCAATTCTCATACTAGTAAAAAGCGATCAAGTCACCTTAGGAGGTTGTCACCGTCAAAATCAATCGTAGATAATGAGAAAGAAGCGTTTTTTATTTCAAAATTAATCAAGCGTTTTAGGGTTTGTGCCGTGCAGCTGTCGATAGCTGTTGCGGTCTCCTCTCGATTGCAACCCCTTACACACCAATTTATTTTTATTTTTCCTCGCGGAGAGGGCAGACAGGTGGAAAAAGCACCACTTTATGGTTTGCGAGGGAGAGGTGGTAGAGAGGAGGGATATTCACGCATGCATCTTTTTTTCCTCCACTCAAAGAGGCTTTCAGCTCGATACTCTGGGGGACCTCGCCCCTCTCGCGTGCACTCACAATTTCGCACGCACCGCCTTCGTCGTTCGGAACTCCCTCCTTAGCACGCTCGCCGCTTCTCTTTCCATATCCACGCACCCGATGGATTTTTATTAAGGGGGCTACTACTGGAGGATGCCCAATTCCATCCGAAAGGAAGATTGATTCCTATTGCCGCATTGGTCGCTTATAAATCGGTTTTAATGAATGTCTGCAGCGCGACGAAGATTTCGCAGAGCGAGTTCCTTTTGGTCTCAGTATTTACTGTCATTATGCCGTAAGAAATAGAATTGAGAAGTTATGAATTTGATAGATCACATATAGGCATAATATAAATTTCAGTTAGCAGGCGGAAAACACGCTTTACTCGTCAGCGACGCCAATGTCGAATTTTATGTACCTACCAATTGAAATACGCGGAGGGTGACATCTATTGACCGACTGGTCGTGTGCATATCGTCAATTGCTTAATCACCTCATACAGTGACGAAAAGTAATGTGATATTTTTGCGGTTTTTTAAAGCAAGTAAACAAGTAAAATAAATTGTAATGTAAGCTCTGATAATAATTAGTTTTTATTAAAATCGTGATATTCCTCCTTTCGATTGAGCGTTGAATTTGATAAAAGTTACATTTCCAATCGAAACAGAAATGTAAATTATCGCTATCGTTTGATACAGCCAATCGGCGATCTTTCTAGACAACAGTACGTCGGTGATGGAGGATCACATGAACGTGGTAGCCTTAGCAACGTGTGCACAAGGCAAAAATCGTTCCAGTTTCCATAAAGGGCCATATTTCAGAATGTGATTCAACTTGTGATCCCGACTCAAACTCGTCTCACTTGCCACGTTGGTATTACGAGACTTTAATTGAGTCCCAACGCAGATTTAGTCGCCAAGTTCAAAGATAACCACCTCACGTTTTCGAAATAAAAATTCTCTCGTAAAAATACTTCCATGACTGATATTGTGCTCCAGTAATGCTAGATTTTGATGAACATGAGACCGTTAATATAAATAGTTTGTATAAATGAATTGAATTAAAATTTTACCACGGTTAATGTTTTGTAATTATGGTTTATAATTATATTTATGATTGGTAACGATTATTAAAATAAGATATTGTAATATTTCCACTGAGTTTTATTATTACACAACGCGTTTCGTCGTTACAAACAACATTATCACACTTGACAAGTCTTGTTATAAAGAACTTCCACTATATCGTGCCCAACATCATACAATGAGGTACTGTACATTATGTAAGTTTCTAAAATACGTGCTCCAACTCAAACGCAACTTGAGTCTGAGATCTTAGCCACTGAAGTAAAGTGAGGACTCGAAATTGTCAGGTTCTGCAATTCTGCCCTATCTCTTGAGTACGCCACAGCCTTCATTACTCTGCTTTATCTCTTCCTCCCTTATTTTCTCTTTCCCTTCGCTCCGTTTCCCACTTTGACGCCGTCTTTCGAGTGATTCCGGCGGTGGAGGGCGCGCCCCCAGCGGGCATTCATATACACGGGCGGCGGGAGCCTCGCGTGGCCACTAATGGAGTTCACGACACGAGTGATTTTTAGGAGGGTGGAAACCTTCATACCTCTTTCCTCCCTTCCGACCCGAACATAACAAGATGGAGAAAAAGGGGAAAATTTTCGTATATTTCGGGGCCGGTTCTTTGGAAAGAGATTGTATGCGCTGAATCCGACCACAAGCATTTTTCATTTTCGGTTACCACTGCGTCGGTTGTTATGGCAAAGACAGCAGTTTCACTGTAGTAACCCATACGGTTGTGCGTAACCGAAAATGAAAATTTTTATTGCACACTGTTGGAATCTCCGAAGTCACACTATAATCTTTATTATTATTTTTTTCCTCTTCTATTCTTGACCTTGTTTAATACATTTTATAATATTTCTTGGAGTTTAGGTCAATGTAAAACAAGTTATAGCCAACGTTTCGATTTATTGTAAATCATCCTCAGGGCTATGAAGGAAAAAACATGACAAATATAAAATACAAAGATGACAACGATATACAATATTTTTACATAAAAATGTTACGATCGCGTTTTTTATACAGTAATATAATTTAAAGTACACACATATATATATAAGAACAGAATAGAATACACAAAAAATTTTGACATGTATGTCAAAAGCCTCGGTATACCTCTTAACTTTGTACATATTTATTGATGTTATGTTACTAAGGTATTGCCACACCTAGTTACCATTTATCTTTACTCATGGGCAATTCCATTCAAATTCATACAAAAGGCGCGGGGTCCATCTTGGCTATTTAAAAAAATACGTATGTTAGGTCCATATGAATGGTTTAAAAATTGGTCACTTTTTAGTTTTTAGTGTAAACTGTAAGGCATCATAAAATTTACAACCATTAAATGAGCACCAAAAATTATCATTCGGGCGAACAAGGAGAAAATATCCATATTCAAATGTCTATAATTTAGACAATAATGTTAATAGGGTTTTGAAATATCCTTAATCTTGGAGTGACTTCGTGTTTTATCGCTTATTTGTAAGAAAAATATTGTAAGCTGAACGGGTTGCGTAATATCATAGTTGTTGAGAAAAATCAAACTTTTGTTAGCATTGATAATTTTTCATACAGTCATGGAAAGTTCTATAAGAAGAAAATAATTGTATCAGTATATTTTACTGACGTATTTTGCTAAATAATGGCAGAGTATTTGTAACCTATTGACAACAATGAGCTATTGAGCAACAACACATACTTAATGAATCCCACAGAACCAGTATATTTGAGCGGTGATACGAGAACTCAGCCCTGGTTACGAGGATGCATACCTCCTGCTCGAAGGGTATTATGATTTCACTGATTTTAATCACTAAGTAGATGTTTTTTTACTGTGCATTACTTAACTTATTTGGTCGTTGAAAGGGATGGAATATAATTTAAAACACTTTTTTTTATAGCTTATGAGTTAATTGTATAGTTTCCAATAATCATAAATGTTTAGCCTTATGAGGTCGCATGGTGAAAATTTCACGATAATTACTTAGTGTGCTACAGAATGATATTTCAATTTTTTCCTCTTAAATTTAAAAATTTAGCGGCTATATACTCCGTATACGCTGATAGATACACTGTAGAATTTCAGACTTGAAAGTTTCCCATAGTACTGAGACGTGGTTATTAAACTATTTTTTAAAGTGGACTTTGCAAAATATAATTTTTTACGTGATTTAACAGTTCCACCATATCGACCCTGGTAACTTAAGTTATGTGATAGCTATGGTATTAAGTAAATTTAAGCATAAATTAGAATGTCACGCAATAAGGCAAAAAACAATCTAGGAGAGGGAATGATAGGGGCCCTCATAACTTCATTATAGCCTATTTGCGGATTCAATAGACGTGATCAAGAAATCCGAATATGAATTTTCTGTTCGATTGGCTTCGCGTGGAGAATATTGGCTCTTTCGCATGTATTGCTACCTGAATTGCCTTTTCGCTCGGGGTGATGTGACCAGTAAGGTGAAGGATTAGCATATTCATTCGGAGCCTTCGCAATACCAAATGATCCGTCATCCCCGTGCCCACTTTCTTTTTTTATTTCGAGTGGTGGACAGAGGATAAACCACCTTCCTATCGCTCCCTCTGTCATTTCATTGGTGTTACCTCAGTGTTCATTTATTTCCGTATCCGCTCCCTTCAATGTAATTTGCATACTATTGTTTCTCTGCGAAAAAATAACCGACCATCTCGCAGATCAGGTCAGTGAATCAGCGGAGGGAAAGACAGATTCTCTGTTTTGGCCCATTGATTTATTCTCATCTTGTCCCACGAATCTCAATATTGTGTACGAATAATTTACCTTTCGCAGTGGAAGAATTGACGGACCCAACCGCAGTGGGGAAGGGTGTTTCGTCCACCATGAATGAAATATTTT
Source organism: Ischnura elegans (assembly GCF_921293095.1). Lineage (NCBI taxonomy): Eukaryota > Metazoa > Arthropoda > Insecta > Odonata > Coenagrionidae > Ischnura > Ischnura elegans. Next base: position 48,024,428 of record NC_060249.1, read on the forward strand.
GTAAATGCGAAACAAAGATTACCATTGGCAGAAATCTTCCGCAACCTTCTCCAGATTAACTAGCAGGGCGACAAGAGGTATAAATATGAGATATAAGTGCATATTCATCTAGTCACAAATGAATTCGTACTCAAAAGCGCTTCCTTTCTAAACCTTCTGACCACTACCACATGTTTATACGCCAAGTGATTTAATGATCAGAGGGTATGTGCCAACTTCATCAGCCTGAGCGCTACGTTATTTAGTTAGTAAAGTAAAAGTCTTTTATATAGTGCTCCATGTAAAGATACAATTTGAATAAATTCTCTTCATTCGTAAAAAAATATATTTTCGTTCCTTAAGTTGGCTCGTGGAACAAAATAACTTTCCTAAAATTAAAGAAATTGCGCTCCGGAATTGAGATAACTGTTCCTGTATAATTTCATTTAGTTTTAGGACAGGATTTTTATGGAATTCAATAGAGAGTATTTTTTCGTATTGCGTAATAAAAGTCGATTATTTGAGCCGAGTCTTGAACATCCTTCCTGCGTCCCATTCTTCGAGGCATCTGTCCTCTTTTTTTATGATTCTCTGCAGCCATTTCCCCATGTCCCGTCTTTAAATGGCCCACTTTTCTCCAACGAACCCTCCCTGCATATTTTAATATACGAGACTTTATTTTGGGAATCCGGACTGTATCATTTCATGTCCCATATTGTTTTCTAGTCTTCATACTCCTTCACTTTCTCTCCAAGTCTGCCAGAGGGTTGATAGTCAGTTCTAGAAATGTGATCGGTTGGGTCTGTGGAAGGTCAAAGGTAGATTGAGAAAATGTTCGGAAAAGGAGATTACCTATTTCCAGGGTAAATACCCTAAATTAGGTTGTTTTTATGACATTTTGAATCATGCAAGAGTTTTTTATTAAACGGCACAAAACTTATAAGGTCTTATAAAGCTCATGGGGTGTCTTTTAAAATACTTTCTTTTAATACTTTATTGAATTAAAAATTCCATTCGTGAAATATATCCGCCCTTCTGAAAATCTCTACTGTTTCTACTAGCATTGCTTTATCTTCGCCGGTACGTAAAAATGTATAATCATTCATGAATGAAGAAATGTTCATTATTCTCTAGAATAACTAATAAGAGCAATGAAAAGAAATCATATATCACGTTTTTCTCTGAAAGTGAATATCACTTTTTATAAAATTTTCCATATCAGCGATACAACTACGTAAATTTATTAGCTTTTCAAGAAATTATAGCGAGGCTTCACAAGAAAAAAATGCATTGACTACAACACAACTAAATATTCGTTATCGATATTACATAAATATAAGTTTTAATAAATCGTAACTGACGTTAAGAAGGTTTTGATGACCGCAAAAAAAGGAAAATTTAAAGCTTATATTTCGCATTTTAGTCATTAACAACGGGTATTTATGCATTTTGGTATAATTTAATGCTGGTGGACATGACTTTTATCCTGCTTTATAAATCTGGGGTCTCTTCAGATCACTTTCGCTGCTAAGCTTCTATTCTAATTGGACATCATCAATTTAATGCCGCAATGCTGAAATTTAATATTACGTTATTATGTAATAGATCGATCCCGTTGTTGAAACGCATCCAAATAATGAACAAACAGAAGGCTTAACAATACGCCACTCGGTCGCTATGTGCGAAAGGTTAAATCTCTCTCCTCGTGCGCCGAAATCTATGGCGGAATCGGCGTCTGTTTGCGTACGTGATTCAAATTCAAACATAAATCGTGGGGAGGTGCGGATACAAGGAAGGTGGAGGTATCACAACCGTATCCATTTAATCACACGAAACTGCAATGCATCTGTTTGCTTTGGAACGCGTCGCTGCGTTGCCTTGTTTCCATTTCAATGTCGCTTTCCTCCGCCCTCTGCCATGCGGATACGGATTCAATAGGTAACAGTTTGCAGCAATATGGAGCGACAATGTGTTCTATCACAGCCGTTAAAGGGGCAAAACAATTTTTCTGCTCCAATGAATTAATTGCAAAATTGCACACAGCTGCCGTGCATTCAGTTTAGTGTGGTCAATTCTATTCAAACTACTATATATTCGGTGGAAGTTGTGACGTTGCAGTCAAAGCGGGGAAAATTATTGGATAGTAATAGTAAAATAGTTAATGAAGCCAAATTAAGCCAATTATCTGATAGATTTTTTTGTTATGTTAATTCGTGAGTAATATAGTCTTTCCAAAAAAATTGTATTAATGACAGTAAAAAATCTCTTGATTGATCGTAAAAAGTCTTGCAAAGTAGTGTGCTGTTGTATTGCGCTGAAATACGTTAATTATCGTAAAGTATATACGCTGACACGGTTCTAAAATGTATAAATTCAGTATTTACCATGTAAGGTCGTAGCATTCTGTGGGATAACGCGCCGGATTATGAATTCCAGAGACTTGACTTTTCACCAGCAGCTCTGCTAAATCACTTCGCGCGATGTTTGGATGATCCCTTTCGGCATTTGTGTGTCCCGCCATCGTGGCCGTGGTTTTATACTCCTCTTATCTACCCGCACCATGACTTTTCCGCGGAAGAGTAGACAATTCATTCCATTAATTGTGATTGACTAATGGCTGAAATTCGTTTGTCATATTGCCAAAACGTGAAAAAAGTTCAAGTCACCGTCGCCTTAACAAGAAAGTATTGCATAGGGGACTTCGGCTGTCGAGCATCGTTATCTTTTATATGAGCGCTGCGGTACCCATTTTAGGTCTTAGGGTTTAGGTATGTGGCAATTGGAAAGCTGAAATCTGTTGTATTGTCCGAAATCTCAGGGAAGCGTAGAGTCGCTGTCCGGTGGCAGTGCCTTAACGGTGATAACCGACATGATTCCGATCGAATACGAGTTGCTCAATTTTTTATCCACGGATATCAGTTAGTTTATTTTCATATATTTTCTGTCTTAAAGAATCTTCTGTATGACAGAATCTTCTGAGTCTTACAGAATCATCTGTCTTACTGTGAATTTTCCTGATTTAGCTCTAGGAAATATTTTCAAATTTTATTATAGGATTGAGTGGAAATTTAAGCCCAAACAAATCGTAATTATTAAATAATTTAACTCTCAATGCTGTAAAACAGAAGGAAAATACTTCGTTTTTTGTAAATTCTGAAACTCGTAAATGCACTGCGCAGACAGGTCATTACTCCGCGTGTAAACGCCAGAAAGGTTCATTTTAATCTAGCATGAACTAAGTTCAGTTTCAATTTTTATATCCACCTATTCATATGAACAATTTGTCTAAGCAAATATATGAAGACAAAGTTTACGCTGTTAGTTTTCTCAAGTCTTGTGGGACTTATTCCACCATGAAGGATGGACAAATATTATTCTCTGCTCTTGGGGCACAATTTCACCCTCATGAAGCGACCCCTAAATCCTAAAATAGTAATAATTATAAAATAAATTCGTGTCCGCTTTGCCTCAATTACAATTATTTTCTACTTTAAGCATTTTATTTCATTCCATCGCATACCCGTTCCCATTCCTTTCCCCTGTCTTTTTTATCATTGCCTACTGGGTTTACGATGTCCAATATTCTTTGTCGTGGGGAAAAGGGGTTGCGGTTGTTCGTTCCAAAGGGTTGCTATCGAGCGCGTGGCAGATTAATCTTTTGTCGCGAGGCCGGCTGTTTGGTGAGGGGCATTGGCTTCGCGATTGCACTGCGGTCGTGATCTGCTAGTTGACGCGTGAGGGGGTGAAAAAATATCACTCGACGGAACGCAAGGTACCTACGTAATTTCCATTGTGCGTGGTGTTAGGATCGTCCGTTCTCGCTTTAAAACTGGCTACGAGCACCAAAGGTTCTGCGTAAATTGAACGATTTCTTTTTAAATCGTCTCGTACAAATTTTTTTATTATTATTTTCTATTGCGATAGGGTTTGTCAAATTTAGGAGACCCATATTTTTCCGTTTTTCGATTCTTTGCCTACTTTTCAAGCTATTGAGCTTTGAGGAAGGTATTTGAATTGACTCGATTTGTAAAATAGTAACCTTTCGAATTCACGACATTAAATTGAAAATTTTTATCTTAATTCCAGCTGCAGAATTCGGACTTTTGAAATTTTGACTTTGTGTGTAATAGTTAAATTTAGATTTCAAAGCGCTTTGCTCCTATTTTGGCTAGAGAAATTGATGTAGTGTGCCGTATTCAGGAACAACACAAATACTTTAGTCAAAGAAAAACCGTAGCCCTGAGGCGTTTTATGTTTTGATTTATGTGGAGGTAATCCGATATTTGAAAGGTAATGAATATGGACCCCTTTGGACTCACCTCCAATGCAACAGAAACTTGCCAGATTCAGGGCGCAACATGTAAGGCTACGGAAAGTGAGCGCGTGGGTGGTCCTATGTGCGAATTGAATTTAAATATCTGGTCATCCTGAGATAAACCCTTCCCGGATTTCTAAGTACTAGAACTCCGTAGGGAACTTCTGGTAACCAAAAGACAGGTACGTAAAAAAATTGTCCTCTTTCTCCCCTGCTATAAGTGAGTGGAATTCCCTGGTCGATTGCCTCTATTGTCGGCTAAGTAAACTTTCATGGACTGGCGCAATACTTGGGTGTACTGATAAGTTGGTTATGATCCCCCGGGAAATGCCAGCGCGAAAGGTATTTTTAAATAAGTCATTTTTTTTATTTAAAAACAATTAGAATACTATTAATACTTCCGTTAGCAATTTTCATAATCGCATTCAAAAGGTAAGCCATGAATGAGATAAAATCTTTAAATAAAAATATTATACGGTGTGGAAATTTTGAGTGATTGGTTGTTGAGTCCAATATTGAGGATGGAACAAACGTACTCAAGGCCTTTCAATAGTAGTAGTTTTGCGGAGACTTTCCGATGATAGAATGAATGAGAATGTAAATTTCAGTGGAACTGATGTTCTGTGCATCCTCAATTGCTCTTCAGCATATCAGTCATGGAGTGCATGCATAGCGTGACCAATTTTGAGTTTGCCGAGTTGTTGAGGGTGTATTCTTGGTCGCCAAACTTGTCGTTGTTGGATTTCAGCATTACGTGGTTGTAGTGATAGGTTTAGTGATATCTCCCCCTTAGTATTCTGCAATCCGCTTAAATCTTCTCCGAGGAAGCTATCGATGGCTAAGTTATAACAACACGTATCTCAAAAATAGCAACTTTTCATGAGAGCAAAAAAAAAAACGATTTATTTTTTTATTGTACATAATTATTAATTGAAATTAAAAACCAAAAATACATAGCTCTGAGAAAGAAGCATAAATTTGCAAACAATGAGTTGTTTTTGCTTGAGTTTTATTTTTTATTAACAGTATTAACTCGAACCGGCCAAATTCTGAGGTACGTGTTGTTAGAACTTGGCCATCGATATGTTTAATTACCCACAATGGTGAAATGAATGGTGTGATCATAATGAATAATAACTTTTTTCGATGGTAGAAATAATACGGGCAACCATGTAATAGTCCATCAGTGTGAAGCACATCTAACTATACACTTAAATCTACAAGCTAAAAACTGCATGTTTCAAAAAGCTACAAAATGAACAGACAAAAGAAACTACAAAAGATATTTTTTTCCATTTTGGAAAATAATAGCTGTCGGGCCCACAATTCAGGTTAACCACACACGTAAAGTCACTATATCACTATGCCCCAAAGGCATTCTCTATGAGTAACTGTGCAGAGATATTCATTTGGCAAAAATACGGCGATTAATATGAATGCCAGTGGCGGTTTTATATATTCTCCTCAACGATTCTCCGTGATGTAGGAATTAGAGCTGAAGCGATGCGCGACCAAGTCAGGGTTTTTGCCGGGCGGGCGGGGATAGCCGGGAAGGGTTGGAGACAAAACGAGAAACGAATCCCGCCGATTTCGCCGGAAATCCGTCCGAGAGGCGGTCGACGCCGATAGCGCCGCCGGCCGCGGAATTAGCGCTCCCCGCAAGGGAAACTCTCCGAGTCGGAAATAATTGAAAAAGGCTGGAAAAACCAAGTGGGAATGGGGAGTGGTGGGATCTGCATTTTTGTTCGGAATTAACGCGCCTGGGGTATGCGATTGCGTCGCGGCTTTAATGGTGCGTGCTGTCTCGATTCTTTTTTTGTTTTAAATCTTCTTTTTCCGTCGTTAAAAGTTAATAGATTTCGACCCTCTGGTCGCTCGACGACGTTTATGGCCTCGGGCTCGAATCCTTCGGTCGAAATGGTTTGTGGAGATGTTCAACTTTTTTGAGCTCATCAAAGTCAAACAAATAGTTATGCAAACCAAATAGTTATAAATTCCGTGTAAATTATGGTTTCTGCCTTGAGTTTTATTACTCAACCAAGCAGTTACCTGCTAATGATAAATTACTTGCTAGTTTTATACACAAAGAGCAAGAAATTTTTCGGAATCTTTCGGTATGAGGTATAAAATTAAATTTGATGCAAATTATAGGCACGCCTTAACGCAGTTCGTTATTTTTCATTGTAATCACTACCATCTCTGGCCAAGATTCTTAAGATTGATATGAGGAAAGTATCGACTCAATGAATGTATCGACAACGATCAGCTTATATTATATTTACTCCAATGCCAATTTTACCTGCCGTGCAAATGTTATGCATCGTTTTCAGCTGGTTTTCGCTTCAATTTCCGCATATATGTGGTGTTCCTCTAAGTGGTTGTGAATCTTAAAAAGGCCTATTACTCTTGATATTAAAGACTTGAAACGTTAAAGTGTAATTTTCCCGTATAATATCTATTATGACCAATCGGTATGTTTTCATAAACGGAGAATATTCATCGAATCACCTGCATTTTTCTTCAAAAACTCTGATTAATGCTGATTGAAATTATCTGAAGAGTCAAGGTGCAATTTTCCGTATAATTTCATTAATGATAAATCGGTATGTTTTCATATGCGTGGAATATTTATCGAATTTCGTAAATGTTTCGTCAAAAATTCTGATAGTTGCCACATTGAATGCAGTAGTTTCTTTATTCGATTGTATAAGGCTCAAATATTTGGAAGTTAATGTATGATATTAGGTTTTCCCGGCGTATGAGTTGCAGAAGTTTCTCTGTCGTCCATGTCTCCCGACGTTTCGATCAGCAAGTCGCTGAACGAAACGTAGGGAGACATGGACGACATCAACCGGGGGAAAACCCGAGAAACTTTTCTGCATGTGGAAGTTAATATTCGAAAATGAAAAGTAGACTTCCACTGATTTATTCGTGGTATTTATTAAAATAAATCAGCGGAAATCAACGAAGTCTCCTTTTATTTTCCAGTAGTTTCTTATTAATCAGTGCATTTTATTTTTTGCGTAACAGCGGCCACTCTTGATTACTATGACGACTTGATTCTTGTGGAACGACGTAGCTGAGGTCCCGACGGAGCGATTTCGTCCTCGCATTTGGGGTTGATTGCTGGATGCTGTGTTGCGTTTGGGGGTGAAAGTGAATCGGTCCCTGGGTTGGTTTGATCACCACGCCACAGAGGGAGCGGTGGTGTGAGATGGAAGTTTTGCGTTTCGCCTCGTGGCGCACGTGGGTCGGAATCTTCCAACGGAGTGCGCCTACTCCACCGAACATCTCATCCTGATCGCATACCTTTGCCCTCCCCGAGAAAACCTCATTCTGCAGCGGCGGCGTAGGGTGCGGGGAGTCCGCCCTTAGGAAACGGAATTTTCATTACCCCAAGATTACGCATGGGGACCCGGAGATTGCGGAATGGGCCCGACCACCCACCGATCCCCTCTTTGCTCCCAACTACCAACGTCCATGCTAACCAACCCCCCCGAATTCTCATTCCGATGTGAAGTTCCCATAGCATCGTACCCCATCTGTGTACTTGTTTTCCTAAAAATTTGCCGCTTACCAGCCCTTCGATGGTGGCTAGGTCTCCTTAGAAACCGGTACGGTTCTTAGGTCGCAGTTATGCAATACGAATTGCTGACCTGACAGTAGACAGCTACTGGACCTGGGTATTCGCATGACAGTAGCTCAACTCGCCTCTCTCAGTCACACTAGTGCGAGCTGGTGGCGTGAAAGTAGACAGTTACTACACGTGTGCACACGTATCATTTCAGTGTCGTTTCAAACCCAATTCCATGCGAATGTGTTCAATCGAGGCTTTACGCAAATCTCTTTCTTATAATTGGGATTCAAACTATTCAGTAAGTTGGCTTGGTCCTTGTGTAACTCCACTAAACTTTATTTGTTTAGAAACCCATTTGTCTTCCATGTCTCGTTTTTAACCACTTATTTAAACACAGAAATGCGAAGGAGGCACCTGGCGTGGTCCCGGACTAACGAGCTACCGTCATTTCGCATTACCTTACAAGTTGACGTCCGAGTGATATGCAACCTGCTGCTTGTGGCGTGGTGGGGGAAGGCGAGTAAAAACAAAAAATGTTGTAGTAACTCGAATGCGAGTTACTGACCGACTCGCACGTCACAGTAACTCGTATGATGCGGTCACACGGTGGGAGTAGCTGCGCAGTAGTAACTGACTAGGACAGCTCGGACTAGCTCGCACTGTGTAAACTAGGCCTTTTGTATGGCGCAAACAGCATTTCTTACTAACTTTAACCTAAATGAGGCTCAGATTAGCGGTAACAAATTTCCAAAAATGGGAAAGACGCCTCGGTAGCTTAACTGGCTAAAGTAATCGATCGGAAATCCGGAGATTAGGTTCGAATCTCGTTCAAGGCGAATGATTTTTTTCTCGATGTAATTTTCGCGTGAAAAATTTGCCTGAAAATTCTCTAATCCTAGTTTCTGGCTCTTGTATGTACGTTTGAGTGTGGTCGTCAGGAAAAAATGAATTTAGTATCGTGCCCTACTCTTTGTTTACTTTCGTGCGAACAGATATCCTTTTGCCTTTTTTGCCTATGCTGCCTTTTTCTTCTGCTACTTTTTTATTACTATTTCCAGAATCGTCAACTGAGAAACACTCATGTTCATATCGGTGTAAGAATATTGTTAATTTAAATTAAAAATTGATTCAGCTTGTATATTAGTGAATTGATAATGAGCGTTTACTTTTGATGGCTTTTAGTGTTCATTAATTTTGTGGGAATTATTGTTGTTTATTAAAAGTTGCATGTATTTTAATTCCTGAAGCACATATGTCAGCCATTTAGAAGTAATTTCCCCTGTACTTGTTATAATTTCCCTGTTTCACTGCTTGGGGATGGGTAGTTTGGGTGTTTGCTACCTTCTTACTGCTTTCTCGCTGAAAAAAGTAGAATTTTTAACATATCATGAATTTAAGAACACTTTTAGTCCATGTGGGATTAAAAACTACAATGCAAGATAAATTTCAGGAGTATTATTTTAGCCGTAATGTTCAAAGTAAATGATCGGGAAATGAATTAGTTCCTTTCCGTGGAAATACGATGCATTAAAGAAGATATATTTTGAAACCAGGGTTTTAAGGAATTTCGTCTTTAAATGAAGTGGCAAGCGACTTAGTTTTCTTCGATACAGTCTTCATTTTGTAGCGGTAGTTTTTCGCAGCCTGTTAATTATTTCTCTTCGCTCAGTGAAGGGGGCTTTTATTACTGGTTTCAATTGCACTTGCCTTAAGTAGTCATGCTAATGTTCGTGTTTTCCATCGCTTTTAACGAGCCCTTTCCAGAGTGAAGCTCTGTAATGTCTCTGTGTTGGAATGCCCAAAATTTCCTCCAGCATTTTCCTATAAACCTGGAATCCCATCCATCGAATTTAATAGGCATATTCCACGTACTCGCTGTTTTCCTTCTTAGATATTGCTAGTGGATTCCTTTCATTTTTTCCATATTTATTGCTAATGTTTCATGCTTTATCTCATCTTCAATTTCATCTCCCACTAGAGGGCTATAAATTGCCTGCATTTTTTTTAATGCTTTGCATTTTCATTTAATATTGGATATGGCATTTCAAAGCTTTAGAGTTGAAAATTTCGGTCAAATTCTCCATCTTTTACACCTAATTTTAACTTCCAGTTTACCTGAATTCTGCTGGTTTTTCCGGGTATTCTTCCGCGTTTATCCATTTGTAGGACGATATTTCGCCAACGTTCCAGTTGGCTTCCTCAGGTCCACTGAAGTGTTGATGCAGAATTTGTTCATCTTATATACACCCCGTTTGCCGCCTTTTTTCTCGAGGTGTGCCCTGATTGGTCGACTGAATGTGGTGTTTGACCTCGACAAAGGCAGGGGTGGTTTTGGAGTCTCTGCATCGCTCAAGAAAAGCCAAAGAAGATAAGAGCTTCCCCTTCTTCTTACGAAGTTTCTCGAACCTCCTGCTGTCCCTGGAAATTTCTTCCCCGAAGAATTTCCTAAAGTTTCCAAGTAGGCTTCCGCGGAGATTATGATGAATTCTGCTGGTTTTTCCGGGTATTCTTCCGCGTTTATCCATTTGTAGGACGATATTTCGCCAACGTTCCAGTTGGCTTCCTCAGGTCCACTGAAGTGTTGATGCAGAAATTCATGATGCAGATGCAGATGCAGTGTTCTGCATCAACACTTCAGTGGACCTGAGGAAGCCAACTGGAACGTTGGCGAAATATCGTCCTACAAATGGATAAACGCGGAAGAATACCCGGAAAAACCAGCAGAATTCATCATAATCTCCGCGGAAGCCTACTTGGAAACTTCCAGTTTACCGATTGCGTTTGCCAATTTTTTCCCAACCAAAATGTGCCTTCTTTTCAGTGATCGAGGTTGTAAAGAACTTATTTTTACTCTGTTTAACTTGTTTATGAAGTAGTAAATTCATATTGTAAAGTACATCTCTCTTACAATTTTCCTCAAATACCTAAACGTTCCCTAAATGATTGGATTCTATACTAATTTAAGTATACCGGGACCAGCCACGGTGATAACTTTACGGAGTTACCCGCAATGCACAAATTGTGCGAAAAATCCACGCAAAAAAAAACTTATATCGAGGGATCCGGGTACGAATCCCGGTCAAAGCGAATGATTTTTTTTCTCCGTGGATTCAATGCGTTTTGCATAATTCTACCATAATATGCGACATTTTTGGTGATATCCTACGACAGTACAAAACGTATTGAAATTGGTTGTAACGATAATTAAAGTTTTTTTTGGAAAATCGCCTGCAAGTTTTAATATGAAATATGTTAGAATACCACAAGATTAACTCTGAATCAACACTCTTTTAATCCTTTGGCGTATTTCATGTCAAACATTCTGTTAGAATCGGTGGCCATGATAGCTGTAAATATTTGTAAAGCGCCTCGAATTTTTAAAGTTGTTTAATGTAATTTGTGGAATAGTTAAAACTATTGTTACCTCCAATTAGTCGTAGGTTTACCATTGCACATCTTTATACATCAGCAATCGGTATTTCCATTCCTACTTGGGTTGTTTATTGTAAATTCACCCCTTGTGATAATTGTTTGATAGCAAAGAATGGATAAAAAGTAAGTCGTTCGGCCCTCTGTATCAATCCCTTAGCGTATTTCATGTCAAACATTCAGTGAAAATTGGCTGCCGTGATAGGTGCAAATATTTGTATAGTGCTGTAAATGTTAAAAGTTTTTAAATATAGTTTGTTGAATAGTGCGGATTATTGTTACCTCCAAAAAGTCGCATTTTTTAATGGTAAAAAAAACATATTGTGCTGCCCACTAATTTTATTTTAACAGCTTACAACACGTCTTTCGATTGTTACAAAATTATCATCAGGTACTTCATTACAAATTCGTCATCATCGTGTAGCAAGCTGCTAGATAAAATTAGTGGGATGTATCTTTTGTTATCATTCGATATGTTGCTCCACTATATCTCTCCGCAAAAAGGTGACTTTAGTCGCGTTTTTACACATTAAACATCGTTGCACTTCACCAATCTGTATTTCCATTCCGCTTTGAGTTGTTTTTTTCATCCCTTGAGATTTTTTAGCAAAGATTGAGTTACAAGAATGGCATTCGGCAAGTCTTTGAATAAATAAAAGTAAAGACAGACTAAAGAGCCTCAGGCAAGACTGGTGTGGGTGAGTTTGCAAAGTTCTTGAATGTAATTTGTGGAATACTTCCTTCTATTGTTACCTCCAAATGGTCACAAGTTTACTCATTACTCATCTTTGCACCTTGTCAATCGGTATTTCCAATGTTCCTTGAGTTCTTTATTTAGCTCTCGGGTTTTTTTTGTTAACAAAGAATGAATAAAAAGGAAGGCATTCGACAAAGCTTTGGATAAATAAGTGCAGAAATACGCGAAAGAGCATCTGGCAAGGCGGGTGCGTGGGAGTTATCAAAGTTCTTGTGTGTAAATTATGGAATAGCTCCCAACTACCACCAACCATGGTAACCAACCCCCCCGAATTCTCACTCTGATGTGAACTCTTCATATCATCGGTTTTGGACCCCCCCCCTGAACAAAATTCCTGGCTACGCCGCTGCATTGCGTTCAGCATAATATTGTTCCTTTGTGGCAATTTTGAAGAAATGACAATGATTTTAAATTTTTAGCTGCCTCTTTAAGATATCATAACTTTTAGAAGTATCTTGAGACTTATGATCCTAGATAAATGTTACTGAAGGTCATCTATTGTAGTCATTTGATGAAAATTTGATATATTTTGTCTTTTCTCCTCCCTAAGGTACCCAAGGACTTACTTATCGTACCCCATCTTCTGAAACAATTACCACTTACCAGTCCTTCCATGGGGACTTGATCTCCTTAGAAACCGGTACACTTCTTATGTATAGCGCAAACAGCATTTCTTACAAAATTTGAACGCCTACTAAAGTTACTTAAATCACCTATAGTAGCCTGCTCTACTTACCCAGATAGCCGCATGATTATTCATTACACATCTTTCACCTTAGCAATAAGTATTGCCATTCCTACTTAAGTTTTTTTCAGCTGTTATTTTTTTGTTAGCGAAGAATGAATAAAAACAAAGGTATTCGGCAAGGCTTTGAATAAATAAATATGAAGAGAGACACGAAAGAGCCTCTGGCAAGACTGGTGTGGACATGCTTGGGTGGAATGGGGTGGTGGTACGGCGAAGCGGGGGTTGGTGGAGCGATCGGAAGTTTCGCTCGTGGTTGGAAAGCGAAACTCAAGTTGGCTCTCGGCAGAGACCCTCCCTCGACCCCGGTCCGCATACCCTTGTTTCGAAACCCCTAGACCCCTGCGCGAGGGAAAAATTTCCCATTCCATCCCACGCAAAAAAACTCTCCGGGAACCCACTCCCCGATTCCTCCCTTCTTCCTTGGCCTGCCTATTTTCGAATTTAGGGGGTGTCATGGTCAGCATAAAGAAAGCTTGTTGCCGTCTAAGGTTTTTTGTGTTTTTTCTTCCCCTCTCTCCTCTTTTTCTGGAGCTGGGAGGTGGGTGATTGAGAGTGTGCTGGAGATTCCCCTTGTGGCCTCCGGGGGCGGTCGGGGGGATTTTGTGTGGGGGTGTGTGTGTGTCGGAAACGGATCGGTGGAGGCAGGGGGTGAGTTAGTGAAGGAGAATGCAGCTGGCAAAGGGTTTGGGAAAGGAAGAGAAGCGGAATCAGATGTTGAATGGAGTAGAAAAGATTGTGAAAAGGAGGTGATTGATAAATAAATTTATGTGAAAGGTTAAAAAGAGAGGATGTGATTTTAATGAATTGGTTAAAGGAAAACTGTAATAGATGTCGCGAGTAAAAAGTTAATAAATGCATGCGAATGGCTAAAAGAAAGGATGTCATTTGAATGAATTGGTCATGCTGTGCGGAGAAACATTGTGTCACGAAATTTAGCGAAAATAGCTGATTTCATTGGGAACCAAAATTACTGATCTACATGTACATCTATGCATAATACCCCGCAAGCCGCCTAAAAGGCGTGTGGCAGAAGGTTTTAGGACACCAGCCGTTTACAAATAAAAAGGAAGTGCTCTAAGGAAATTGCGACTAGCATTTATTAAAATCCTTTAAGGTTCGGGTGAAAAGCGAATTCATGCGACATTAACGAATGATGATGTTTATATCGCAAACGCACCATTTTCAAACTACGGAAACATTGAGCCAAGCGCTCCGATTGGCCGCGAGTTTGCTCTGTTCCCGGATACTCTAAGAAACTCATGACTTCGAATTTTTGGCCTGCCGGAAATCGCGACGCATCAAAGGTATACAACAAAGGGCAAATTCATGTCCAATCGAAGCGCTTGGATCAAAGTTTCTTTAATTTAAAAATGGTGCGTTTTCGAAGTGAAAATCATCAGCAATTTTAATTCTTTTTGGCTTCAGCTGTCTAAGGTTAGAATTTCGTGACAAAATTTTTCTTCATGCTGTATAACTTGGATAGATGTCGTATGGGGGAGTAACAATGGAAAGAATGAATAGATAAATTCGGTAGTTACTATGAGAGGTTAGTAGGATATAGGACCTTAATGATCTTTGCATTTTTTCGGGTTCTCTTCCTTGTCAATCGGCTGGTAGACAACGGTTTTTTAAGGGTGTAAAAGAGAAGAAATACGTGTCTATGAAAAAGCTAGCTTATATGAAATTAGAATGGCGAGCTGAGTCAAAGCAATCCTAGCATTGTTGGTTTTCTCGTGTGATGGTGTCGATGAATGCTGATGGAGGAGAAACGGATTGTTGATAATAAATTGTCTTCTTGAAAGAATATAGTAATAAGAATCAAATAAACAGTTATTGTAAATAAATCAAAAAGTATGTAAAAGAGAATTACACGAGAGATAGAGAATGATTTGGAGTTGGTGACGAAAAAAGAATACAGAACTTTCACATGGTGATGGGAGTGGTTTTGCGATCGGTATTTGGTGGGAATTTTTTTTATTTCGAATCCGAATTGGGGGTTTAATTGAGGGATTGGTTTTTCTTGAAAAAGGAATCAAAGGAAATACAAGGATAGGCATGCGTGGAGGATTAAATGTGGATGGAAGTGTTGGCTCGTAACTACTAAAAATGGCATTAGTCAACTTAGGATAGTCATAATTAGAGAAAATATTTTATTGAAATCAATCAGTAGCAAGGAAGTTTTTTTCCATCTATATCATTTAAACGATCGTTAATAACTTAAAATCCATTTCACGATTGATGCCTTGTTTGTGTTGTGATTAAAGGAATATGTGTTCCATCGATTTCATGTTATGGTATTTTAAATTGTTGTGAACGAGATTCTCCTAGAGTGATACCGATTCAGGATAAAAGATTCTATAATAGGGTATTTCATTGGGTTTGATATGGGTTGGTGTTTGAATTGGATAGACGTACAAGTAGACTATAAAATACTCCAGAGAGGAAAGATGGTTTCAGTATAGTGGAATGTGAGGATATAAAATCCCTGAGGAATGGATGAATTTCATCGTGGACCGTTATGTCTCTCTTTAGATTTTAAGGCGCCGGCGCGTGTCTCCCTCTTCCCTTGTATGCACACATATCCATTTCCGCTGGCTTTGACTTCCGCCCGCATTTTACATCCCATCTAGAGTTTCACATCCAGGCATTTCCCCAGTGGCCTCTTCGGTTCTCGCGAAACTTTTCCAACTTCGCACCGTTTTCTTGGGGGCGTCGAGGAATTTATGTCGCACGTCAAACGTATCTTTTATATCCCTCCTGTTGTAAATTAGCTTAGTTTTCGCGAGGAGAGGGGATATTTTGTTTGTGAGACGGAGAAGCAGAGGTGTTGAACGGCGACGTTCTCCGTATGGAGGAAGGGAATTTGACACTTGCTTCCGTTTTTTCTCGCTCCTTGAAGGATGGAAATGCCAGCGAGAGGAATCAATTGCGTTAAAGGGGAGAGAGACAATATTATCTCCGTAGATGGCTAATTCTTCCAGTACATGTTTAATAGAGCAGCTGCCTAACTGAATACTTTTCAACTTCAAATACAAGGTGTAGTATATTTCGGTAATAGGTGTTGGATGTAGAGGATTAAAGATGGATGGAAGTGTTGGATGTAGAGGATTATAGATGGATGGAAGTGTTGGCTCTAAGTTACTTAAAATGGAATTACTCTACTTAGGATAGTTATTAGTTGAGAAAATCTTTTATTGACATTACTAGCAGGCAAGTTCTTTTTCTATCTAAAACATTTAAGCGATTGTAAATAACTTAATACCTAATACACAATTCATGCCTAGTATTTGTTGTGGTTTAAGTGGATGATGGATTAAGCTTACAACTATTTTATGATTTCATCGTCTGCTTTTGGGATATTTAGAGTTTTTCAATTGTTTTTTGCGTCAACCATGTAATAATTTTCTGGTTCGATACCCTTTAATTCATATCCTGTGACTTTTCCATTTTTAAAGCTGACGATGGTAAATAATTTTTCCGAAATAGCAATAATATTCATAAATTAATAAACAGTTACGTACCAAACTTCCACGAGGATGCTCTACGAATTTTTTACCTTGAGGTGGTTAAATATGATAGCGTAACGGTGATAAAGATTACTATTTCTCAAATTATATGTACAATGGCATGTTGGTTTCGTCATTTAGATAGGGTTAAAACGGACCAAGAATATCTACATGATATCCATATTATCCATGATAATAGGTTTGTGGTGGCAGATGTTAGGACAACAGTCCTTAGCAAGTATCATTAATTTAATGTAAATTTGAAAAGAATTGTACGAAGGATATAGGTTTTCCCACGAAGTCCCTGCTACCGATTATAAAAATTCTTTAATTGATCGAGGGAAAAACTAATTACCGTACCTATCCGTTCGGCATATATCTCATTTATTTCAATCGTTTTTGTTCGTCTTAGAAACATGGTAACCCCTCTTTTTGTCTTACCTTTAGCTACAAATGAAGCTTGCGAAAGTGTGGAAATATTCCAAATATCTTTTCATTTTGAGTGGGCTCACTAATTTTCACCATCGAATTTCGCTTGCATAAGGGCCAAACTGCAGAAGGCCGAAAAAAATTAAAGTTGCGAAAGGCGTTTCGGAAATCAGAAGGCTTACATGTATAGAAGTTAAGACTGACAAGAGAGAGGAAGCGGGTGGAGAACACGGAAGATGAAAATGCTTTCCCGCTGACAGGTTATGTAACGAAGATAAGTCGGGTGGGATCTTTTGAAGGGTGGGGGAGAGAAGGTGGGTGGCAGAGGGTGAGGACAATGCCAAAGGTGGATGAGGAGTGATGGAGAAACTTGGAGAATTCCCTCCTCACATGAATTCCTTTTAAAAGCATGGAAGATCAGGAAGAGAGAAGACACGTGGAGAATGTATTGCCATCGAGATTTTGAACAAAAAAATTATGCAAAGTGGAACTGTCTCTGGTCCAGCCAATGGGAGCAGGGGGCCATTTGTCAACCTACCGACAGTCCCCATGGCCTGTCAACGATAGAGGAAAATGCGATTGCTTCTGTGTCCTCCAGAAACGTATTGCGTTAATGATGTTTAGATTTGACCGGCAGATCATTCAGCAACATCGAGTGATAGCATTTAATATTATATATTGAAAACAGCGTTTTCACTGACTTTTTCAGTGAGATCGGAAAACCTACGTACACGTCGTATATAAAGAGGGAGCTATAAACCTAAGTTGACGTTTCACCTCCGAAGTTCCTCTCAGTCTAAAAGTTCCCAAACTAAACAGAATTTAAGTGCTTGTTCTCCGATTAATTTTCATGAAAATGAATCACAATTGAAGATGGAGTTTCATGAGTTTTAGTAATGTTATTTTGGTTTTAAATCGAGAAATCACTCTGTAGTACGGTGAGAATGCGATTTAGGTAGGGAGTTTATATGAGGTAACCCTGGATATTTATCTCTCATGATCACTAAAATTATAATGGAGAAAATGTATTAATAATATGCATAGTTTCATTAAAGCTCTATTGTTAAAATTCATAGTCTTGTTAAACTTAAACTGCTTAAAAACTTTCTTAAAATTTACGCCAACTTTATATCGTACTGTACACTAATTTTAGTTTACAGTTCACAACGCGTTTTTCGATTGCCTTACAATCATCTTCAGGTACTGCATGCATTAAAATTAGTGGGCAGTATCTTTTTTTCATAAAATTGGAGAACTTTAACCAAATTAAATCAATTTGATAATTCATATTAGAATCTCTATGTGCTTGGAGAAACAGTGCCTTCGTTAGAGAACTAAATCTTTATTCAAAAAACCCAAACTGAAAGTCTTGGAACTGTATTCTTCTAAAGACGTATAGGAACGTGAAATCCAACAGCATGAAACGCATGGCTCCATCTCCCTTTAGTCCTTCCTGGTGAACCACCTCGCGAGCGATGCGTGGGCATACACGAGTATTCCTTTCTCGTTTCTCCCCTCTTTTATTTTTCTTCTGATCTCCTGTCTCAGAATCTTTTGCGCAAAATCAACTCCCTGAGCTCATGCATCAACCCTGTCCATTTTCGGTCGAAACTCTAAATATTTCCCATTCATTCTCATCCCATCGCATTCTTCCGAAAAATATCCCCCCCCCCCCAAATAAACTCGCCCTCTTTCCCTTATTTCTGTCACTCTTCCCGAATGTGATACGGTTTTGTTCCTCCTTCCAAGAAATCATTCCAAAGATGTCCCATCTTTGTTTTCTACTTAACTTATTTCAGCATAATATTTCAAAAAACTTTCCATCTACCATAAGCTACATTAGGTCTCCAGAGGATTTTTTCCTCAATTTTATTTTCAGTGAACATCTACTGGACACCGGACACCATGCATACCAATTTCTTAAATTGTTCCGTGGGGAATGTCGTTCAAATGGGGTAAAAATAGATCATACACTGCAGCTACTCGCTTTTGCAGATTACAGAGAGATACAATTCCGTTTAAATTCGGGGACTTTACTGTTAATTCTTAAGCGAGGATAGTTTTCACACCATGCATGGTTGCAAATCTTTCATTCCTTTACATTGGTAACTAACAAGCTATTTCAAAACGATGGGATGGTAATTGGAAGTTTTCATCAGAGTGGGTCATTACCAGTGACGTCAGAGCAGAATTAGCAGTGCCGGAACGCACTTACCGTAACTTTCTTTTGAAGTGAAGTATTAATATGCGTGTTATTTTTGTTACCAGGCATGATTTACATTTTATTACTAATTTTTTGTTTTGGTTACGAATGTATAAATTAGAAATTTTGAGGCAACAAAATTGATAGAAATGTTATTTGACTATTGTGTCTTTTGTTAATTAGTGCCGGAACGCCGCGGCGTTCCGGCGCGTTCTGGAACCGTGACACCACTGACAGTGACACCGTGACAGTATTAAAGCTACGATAAACTTATTTATGTAAAATATTCGTTTATTGAAATCAATTATGGAACATTTTCATCGATTGTTTCATAACTCTGTCCATCTTCGATCGCCACTCAAGATAATTCCAGTTCATTCCCATATTTTCATATTCAATAGAAAAAATTTGCCCCATCCAAACTCATTCGAAACCCATTATATCCTTGGAGTCATTCTTTTGTGATAAAATTTTATTTTGCTTCTATTCCAATAAATTATTCCAACGAAATACCATCTCTATCTCCCTCAAAACTTATTTCATGCTAATATTCCGAAAGGCCTTTCGTCCACCGTAAGCGAAATTAGGTCATCCGAGGCATTATTTTCCTCAACATTCTTTTCAATGCCGGGAATATAATGAAATTTTGGGAAATAATATACTGTCAGACTCTCAGAAGTGACATAGGTATTTGGTGCACATATTTTATATGCACGAGATATCACGTAAGAATTACGACGTAACAATACGAAGTGGATGTCTGAAAATTTTGGCTAACGAATACTGTTTCATCGCGGGTTGTGTATTTCAAATACTCCCTCTGGCACTTGCTTATTGGAAGAACTAATTGAAAATAATTGAATAATCTCATAACTGTGCCATAATCTTTGTGAAAAAGTCAATTATAAAAATCAAATTCATTCGATATTTACCTCAGTGAAACTAGCTGCTCCCAAAGCAATGTTCTAATGATTTTTCTTTCGTCTTTCATTTATTCTGTGGAGAAAAATTGTAAATATTTTTATTCAACTTTCTGGTTGTGCAATCTCTGCATTTTCTTTTTCGCTCTTGCCAGGATGTATAGGAATCAATTTTTTTTGCTCAAACTTGATGGTTAGGGTAAACTTGTCCCTCACCAAAACAGCTTCTGAACGTGTCTGCGACGCCAGAAATGTAGCTTTTCTGAGATAAGCAACCGATAAATATTTTTTTCTGATTATTAGCTATGTGGCTGATTTTTTAAATCTCTCTGCTAAATGTCAAATGTTGGAACTTGATTAGTATCATGTAGGTGTAGGTGCAATCGATGTTTTTTTATCGAGGCATCCTCGAAAATAGGGCCCTAATCGAATAAGAACCCTCGATCCCCAGTTCTCTCTCCGGTTTGTTTTCCTCCTCGGCTGCCCGGAAGCATCGGGAAACTCGCTCCCATAACCGTCCCTTCCCCCAACCGTCTGTTAGTCTCCCCGCTCTGAGGTTCTGCAACCTCCGACCCCCGTCCGCGTCCTTCCACCCGTTTCTCTCCAGCCTCTCGGCACACCTGTTACCTTATCCTCCTTCTTTCGCCCCCTCCCTCCCACGACTTACTCGTTAACTCCTTTCCGTGGCCCACTCCTCCGTAAATTATTCCAGAAAACGGCCCCCTCTCCATTGGTCTTCTTCATTTATCCCGGATACATCTCCCGTGCCTTTTTTTCCTTTGCGGAATGTGGAGCAAGTATAGTTGGTTTGTTTTTCTTCCCTTGCGATACTCAACCTACCCTTGGTCTCTGAGAGGGACAAAAAGTATATAAGTTTTCTCGTCCGATTTTTCTTTGTGCCCCAGCTGAGTCGAGTTGAGTAGGTGGGGTTGAAATGGGTGAAATGGGCCGAGAACGTGTACATTCTACCCAGCAATCAATAGTGTGTGGCGGGAGGTGTTAGGGCACCAAATGTATATTATAAAAATTAACGTAATTAAAAAGAAGTGAGCATTGGAGATATTTGACCACTGAGTCCCTGGTTTTTATTTAAAAATTTAGTAATTTATAACAAGTAGCATTTATAAAAATTATTTTATCGATCGGATGAATAACTAATTTCTGTGTCTGTCCGTTCGGCATAATATATGTTTTGTTTTATCATTTCCGTCATACCTAGAAATATAATAACCTCTCTTCATTGGTCTTCTTCATTTATCCCGGATATATCTCCTCGTTCTAAGGCGTCATTTTTTCTTTCACAATGTGGAGCAAGCGGTTCGTTTGTTTTTCTCCCCTGGCTTCCCATCTTTCGCACCCTTTATTCCTTGGTATCTGAGAGGAAAAAGGATAAAACTTTCCTCTTCCTAATTTTCGTTGTTCCCCAGCTGAGCCGAAACTTCGGTGATCCAGTGGGGTTGAAGCATTTCGAGAAAAATTTAGTCATACCACGGCACCTCTCAATGCGTTAGCCGAAAGCGACAAAAAATGCGTCCTAGGTTGGCGTTTTCGTGCGTTGATTCGAATTTTCATCAGCAATTTAAGAGAAATGTAAGGGTTTTGAAGACAAATCAGAATGTAATTTTCTTAGAGGAAGGCTCTCTACGTCCATACCAATATCACTATATTCGATTTTAGTTGTATTAAATGAAATTGTTTCAATAGAACCACTTCGAACTTCTACAGCAGCATCATGGATATCTATATCATTATTCTTTAACTTCAGAAGTTTACTTTTTGAAACTTCCTCAAAGGACACCATTTGAATTCAGAATAACTTTTTTTCCTTCTTTTTGACCATCAGAGTAGACTAGAATTAGCAGTTCCAACGATAGTGATTGATTGTAATGGCATGTTTTTGAGGTCATTCACATTTTATTATACAATCGTGCAGAGTGAAGGCATGACGTGTGACTAGCTTCAATCAGACCTCGGTTGCGTCATCACTATCACTGGCCAATAACTCTAAGATTTGTTTCAAAACAGCTCTCCACTCAATTCTCTTATCGGCTAATCCTTTCATACCCAGTGCATTTCTTCTATTTAACATCATTATTTACCTGTTCCAAATATTTATCTTGTTCAAGGTCTTACTTTTCCGTTCTTGCCATCCACTTGTCCCTCGACGATTGTCTTCATCAGGCCATCATGTCTCAAGATATGGCGTATAAGGTTGCTTCGTCTTCTTATCAAGGTTTTCATGAGGCTTCTCTTCTCTCCTACTCTTCTTAGGACTTACTCATTACTAACTCAGTCGATCCATTTGATCCCCATGAACTCATAATTCAATTTAATTTCAATCAGTGTAGCTTTCAATTCTACATTCTTCTGGGAAATCAAGAACAAATTCCTGAGGTGAAAATTACAGTTTAGTTCTTCCCTATCAATCTCCCGTTGTCACTACTTGCGAAACTGTAGCGTTATTTGCTATTCAAGTTTGTTAGTTTAGACTGCAGTTCACCGAATAATCTTTTAACGAATCTCCAAGTAAAGTGAACTTGTAATTTTTTCCCTGGTCGGTTGCCTCCTCCAAATATCAAACAATAAAACCATTCTCGAGGTAGTTTTAAATAAAATCATATTAGAATACCACTGACTAATAAGCAAGTCTACAAAAAATAAAATCATTCTGCTCATCATTTTGTTTAATATTAACGTAATTTCTAACCACGTCTGTGCTTGATAATCAACATCCTTTTATTTCATCCCGGTACCGTAGCTTCAAAAGTCCTCTCCGAATTCTTTTCCGGGCTTGCGAGAAAGCATTTTTGACAAGGGTGAAAACAGCTCGAAAAGGATACAAGGGAGGATTTTCGAGTGGGGATGGAAAAATTAAAGCGATGCCTGAGGATACTACTTTTCCTGCTAATCAACTTGAGTACCTGCCCGGAAACAATCGCTGTCGCTCCCGTTGGTTGACAATCGTCTTTAGAAATTTTTAATGCCTTTGTTTCAACAAAACTGTCTCTCTCCTGTGTTTTTTTTCTCTTCGCTTAATTAAATCGCCTCGCCTGTTCGTCCGACATGCTTGTTAAAATTTTCAGTGTCTCTTTTCTTCTTCCTTTTTTCACTTGTTCCTTCATACCAAGCCCGCCCGTGTTGCGTTCATGAAGATTCGCGTACATTTATTCCGCGTGTTTATTTTTGGATTCTTTGTCGTTTCGTTTACTGCCCCTGCCCCTGAAATTCCTCTTTCTCTGACTTCGTAGCTCTTCCCTTTTTCACGTCACAAACAATCCTCGGGGTATGTACTACATGTTGCTTTTTTCCAAAGGGATTGCATATTGGAGGCTCAATTCCATTCAATAGAGGGCTGATTTCTGTTGCCACTTCCGTCGCGTTATTATCGTTTTTTTTTTAATGTCCGCGGTGCGGTGGTGAGTGCAATTCGATCCTCTTTTTTTCCAATATTTTGCAGTGTTGTCATTGAAAATGCGAGGAATAGCATTGAAGAGTTATGAATTTTTATAAATTAAATCATCATGAATGTAAGTTCCGGTTTGATACCCCTATTTATACCTAGTTTTCCCGTGAAACTCGGATAAATTTGTCCGTCAGCGACGCGAGTGGCGACTTTTGTAAACCCATTTAAATGCCCGGTGGTTGACAACACATTTAGAGGCCGACTTGAAGATCCTCTTTCGTAATATTTGTGCTTTTTTTCTTTATTCCCGTGTTGAATTCACGTGTCATTTGTTCTCGGGTGTGTGGGCAGGTGGGGAAAGATTTTGGTACATTTTTTACCAGCATCGGAGGTTGGTTATGGATGAGAATGTGCAATCATTTCTGAAGACGTGGAGAGATGGAAGAGATGAAGATTGCGTGGGGAAATTGAACGAGAAAAAAATTCGTTCTTGCGCGAAATATGAGGTATGCCTTTTTTGTACGTGTTATAGGACAGCTTTTGCTACCCATTTCTGTCCTTCATTATGAAATATTTCCATCTCAACAGAGTAAACAATACTTTTGTTTGCTATCTGGCTTTTTGTTATCTTTCTAAGAATCATTTTTTTGCGATGAAGCGTCCACATTGCGATGCATATGTGATTCCGGAAATTCTCTTGCTGCCAGGTGTACGCAGTGCTCCCATTCTGTTGTAATCAAATTTTCCAAGAATTTCTTTATGCATTGTATCAATGTTGCGTACCGTCATGCCTTTTTATTGAAAATAAATGACAAAGTGTTTTTAAATAAATGGAACAAGGTGCGTTGATTAAAAAAAAACATGCCTCTCTCTTTGTTGTCCCATAGAATTTTCTTGATTTTATCTAAAATATGAGATGGAAGAACGTAATTTTGACCTTAGTATAGTTTTAAGGGTTTCACTCATAATACTTTCATTATTTCGCCAATGGACATCTTTCAAAATATTCAGGACTCGTCTTCTTACTACCTCTCAATTATCCTGGAGAAGAAGCAATTAGATCATGACTTTGAGGAGATGTATGTTTTAAATATGTGAAGTACTTTATTTTTCATTTATTGGGGACGATGATTCAATATTATTGTATAGAAATCGATTCATTCAACAGCAGCCATAATATTGTTTGTATTTGCATCACTCACCCCATGAATGCTTTTATGGTGTCGCAATTTTTTCAGGTATTCTTTTAAGGTATTTTCATAAATATTTCCTCTATAAATACATAATCAAATTTACAAAGTATAGAGTGCAGCTCTGAGGGAAATCAAGTCATGATAGTTTGCCATGAACTATAGTAATAGTTAACCATGGCTGTTTAGATGGTAAAACATTCTTAACAAAATGCCATTAATGAGTTAAAACTGTGGATTTCATTGTGCAAGCTCTTGCGTTCCTGTTCCGAGGAATTGTAGCTCTTGTGGGCACTGTTAAGAAAGACGGATTCATTTCCCTCACTAAAGATACCCCTAATTTGGAAAGTATTATACTTGAATGGGAGATAAAATTGAGTAATTTCCAGTCCTTCGGTTTCTGTTTTTAATTAGCATACGATGAGTAATGACACACTTGCTTCCTGCTCAAAAGTTAACCGGCCAACTTTGGCGTAACAGCGGCGCACGGATTTATCGGGAAGACTCGCCCATTATTACCCTGAGGAGGAGAAGCTTAGCCGATATCCCGGAGTAGGTGCATTATTCATGGTAAATGTTCATCTGCAAATCTGGCTTATCCCTCACTTAAGTACCAAGCTCTCGTGCTGGGAGAAGATTGTTATCCTCAGGAGGAAAGGGCATAAATTTAATTGATGATCATCTCCAGTGCTAATGGGAGAGATGTCTTTAAAAAAAAAGTGTTTAACGCTCCAAAATCCTGGGTAGTATCCCGTAACCCCCACTGGCAATGCACTCGGCTGGCGAATTGACCGATGGCCCAAGTAGGTACCCTTAAAGGAGAAGACTACTGCCGGGAGTCTCGAAGTATAATGGGGAGCGAGGCGAGGGTAATTCCATCTCGGGAGCTGGAGATGTGGATTACGTACTGCTCTGGAAAGTACGACGGCAGGCAATGACTCGTCGAGTGCGGAGCTCGAGCACTTAATCTTTCCCTCGCGTTCCTTGAGATCCTTACTCACCACCACGGCAGTGTAACTGCCCAAGAACTCGCGAATTGAACATAAGAATATATAATTAAAACTATCAGGAAGATTAGAATCTTTAGTTCCCTTTCAAAACAGCTAAAATTAATATTTTTATAAGAATATTTTCAATTTTTTATAATAAATTCGCCAATTTTTTTTTACCCCGTGATTTTGTTGGTGCATGTATCATCGTATTTTGATGTTATTCGCTGGTATTTTTGTATTTATTTTATCTCTAACTCAGTTTAAAAACAGCTGTTTAATGATCCAGAATTTTTGTATGTTTGTTCCCAATGTATGTTGAAATTATTCATTGGAAAATTATGGCAGTTTTATGTCAAACTCCGTTGAAAAACGTTCATCCAGTTGCTTCCTATAGTTTATTAATGCATGCTGAAATTATCGGTTTGTTTTTGTGTCATAGCCCATTGAAAAGATCTGATTTTAGGCATGATGTTTCTGTTTATTCCTGGTGTATCCTTGGCGGGATGGATAACTACAAAGTGAGTTGGCTAAGACGGCCATTAATGATGACGGATCATCATTAATGGCCGTCTGTGTTGAAGCATAAGCTTCGAAACGTTTGGAGCTCCTCCGATTTCGATTTTCTGATTGAAAATTAAAAGAAATGCAGAGGTCGTTAGCAACGAGCGTTTCTTATAACTCAATAATAGTCCGGTCAAATTAGCCCAAGAAATAGGTGTACCCTTTCATTAATTCCCTACAACCTGAAAATTAACAGGAACTTTATGAATGCCACTCTTATGAAATCCTGAAAATTCCCCATCGATCCCTTGCGTCAAAAATATTATATTCAAGGTCAAAGGTCACAAAATAGTTTTTTTTGCATTTTTTGGCCTAACGGTTAGTTTTACGATAAAAAGTTTTCCGACTAAAAGTTTAGATCAGGAAATTAACTACAATATTGTTTTTTTTTTCTCTCTAAGATTTACCATTCCTGAGAAAAAGCCATTAGAAAGTTAGCTGGAGCTTTATTCTCCGTAATGTGCATGGCTATATTGTTGCGCTTTCCGAGTATTATTGGACAGCTCCAACTTTCGAATGGCTTTTTCTCTGAAATGGTAAATCGTAGAGAAAAAAGTATCGTGACAATTTTTTAGATGATTTCCTGATATACAATGTTGGTCCGTGCAGTTTTTATCGTAAAACTAACAGTTAGGCCAAAAATTAAAAAAAAAAACATTTTTGCGACCTTTGATCGTGAATAAAAATTTTTGCACACTCGGGATCGATAGGAACTTTTCAGGATTTCAATAGAGTGGTATTCCTGGCATTCATGCAAATTTTCAGCTTTTTGGGAATTTATGCGACGGTCAATGTTTGTTTTGACTGGGCTGTAAATGAGTTTCATGGTTTACACTTTATTTCTAACGTTTCCATGGCTCTCACGCTTCAAATTTTTGAATTTCTGTTCTTACTGACTTCGGAAAAAATCTGTGTCCAACGAACATCAATAATCGAAGGATAAAAAATTATATTTGCCCATTTCTCCATTTTAGTCGAAGCGACTTTCAGCCTGACAGTCGCGGATACCGCCTATTCCATGGTGGAAGCGGAGGAGGGTATGCGTTTGCTCGACGGGGTAGTTGAGAGAGTGTAAACTAGTGGTCTCTGCCTTCCCATGACCTAATTTGACCCGCCTCCCGCATCGCGTCGCTTCCGTTCGTGGGTTGAGACAAATTGCAGCGCGGTGGGCGAGAGTTCTCCCAAAAACCGTCTCCGAATCCTTCCATCCGGACCCAGAGGTGCATTATCCCGTCCATCCTTCCCTTGCACCAATTACGCAGTCGCTAGATACCCCCCGCACGGCTCGTAAATTTAGCGGAAAATCCTCTGTTCGCCTATAAACGCACCTCTGAGCGGCCGCTGAAAATCCTTAGCGTTGGCGGGGAGATATCGCCGAACATTCTTTTTTTGCCGTAACAATTGTATTTTTTTTACGTGTGCGTTACCATGGCTCCGGTGCGGAGGGCACTTCGTCACCCAAATCCTCCGCGTCTTGAAAGCGCGCCGAAATTCATCTCACCAACTTCCTTTTTAGTCCATCGTCGCCCTATTCCCCCCTTTCGCGAGAGGTTGAATTAACGGAGCGGGTTCGAGTCATTAGGCAGGGACCGCGTTTAGTACCGCTGGCTCCGAGGGAGTCTTTAGTCGGATAAAGCCGCGATTTCTATGCTAAGGGAATCTGAGGAATTTCGCTCCCAATTTGTTGAAAGTAGGGTCTTTATTTAGTCGAAAATCCATTCGGCTGTCATCGCTCCATATTTCCTACACATTAGTCATTACAAGAAGGGAACCATGCTCGATTCTAGTTTCAATTGCTCTACTTCAAATTACTGAAAAAGTAGCTGATTATATTATTTTTATATTAAGTAGTCGTCTTAGAAATTTAAACAGATAATGCTTTTCGGATCATTGGTTTTCTTGTGATCCTGGTGCAATATCAACGCCATGCATTGCTCGTCCTTATCGACGATGTTATTTTGTGGATCGTAGTAGATATCGATAGTCTAGCTTCAAATCCGTCTTCCATCTTAGCCCTCTGTCTTAGAATCTAAATGGATGTGGATTATAGTTTTCCTTTTCCCGTGGATCCACCAGCATTTTTCCTGGAAACAATAAACCCTTGGCGTGGAGTAAAAAAGAATATTTATCTTACGTCAGATTTTTTGTACGTTGAAGGGTTTCATTTATTCGACACTCTATCCAATTTTGTGGTAAAAATTTAACCGTCTGTATTTAATCTATGAGCATTGTCGTGTATTTATTTAGCAAATAAATTGATGATCATAGGATCAAGTATTCTCTAACAGCAAAAAATCCGCTATCGTATTCTTTCTATTCATCTCTTTTCACCATTTTCTCCCAACGTTCACCATTTCTAATATTTCGATGTATCAAATTATTTTTGCCATCTTTTTTAACATTTTAATTGGTTCCCCGTTCATGCTGTAACTTACGCCCAATGGTGTCATAAGAATGAGTGGAAATAATTATTTCGAAGCCGTAGTACACATGCAGTTTACTTCTATTTTTAATATCTATTGCTGGCTTTCACCTAAACTTTGCAGTTTTAAATATCTCATCTTTCGGTCAGCATTAAATGGAAGTGCACGCTTAAACGCCAATTTTTGTTGGAGTTTAAGGGTTAGAAGTATGATATGCCTAGAAATAATTGTTGTAAAGTTTATGATTGCTAGAAGAGCAGTTAGATGCGAGAGAATTTTTTTGTCTTTAACGTTAAATCAGCATATCACCTATGTTTTTCTCTAAGCTGAATGAAGAAGTTTTCATCCAATCAAAAGCCAAGCTAGCTGTACGCTTGTCTCTCTTGCCATATCATGTTTATTTTCCTACCGCACATAGCTCAATTCTCTTATTTCCTGCTCATATTTATAATATCATTTCAGAATGTTCATTTCGATATGTGTTATCATTTTTACACTTCACCCTCTGCGTCTGTTTGTTTTCGGCATATTCCTTTGTCCCTCGGGCGGTGGAGGTGCCTTTTTTATGTTATAATTGAATTTTTGAATTTTTCAGCGCACTCACCATTTCTCTGCTCCAAATTTATATTCCTCCCCCCCCATTTTATCCTCTCCCCATTTCCCAGAGCAAAATATATAAAAAACTGTCTCCCGCATCGACGATGTTATTTTTCCATTTCTTTCGTAAGTAATTGGATGCTTGCCTAGGTATTTTTGTTTTTAGAATAATTTGAAACGAGAGGTAAATGATGATGTGTGATGGTTGCACATTCTGTTGTTTGAAAGGTGGAGGTAAAGTAATATGGAAGAGTTTGGGGAAGTAATAATTTTATTGTGATGAAATGTGTAGAAATGGTAGGTGCAATGTGTAGGAATGGAAATTTTTCTGGGATTTTGCGAAATGAATAAACTAATAATGAAAAATAGTAGATTACACAAAATCTTGGTGCGGCGGACTAACTAATTGCAATTACAAAGACAAAGGTGATGCATTCTATTTTCAATCGTCAATCAGTGCCCAGGTTTGTCGCCATGGTGATTATTGTCTAGAATAGGGTTATGTGTACTTACAATTAGTAGGAAATTTTTATGCATGATTTGACTCTTTCCTGGCAAGTAATATTTATGAATTTTTCTCGGGTAAGGAAATTGAAGTCAGCCCACAATGCGGAATCCGACTAATCGCCCATTCACAAAGCTCGACATTTTTGAGCCAGGAAATTAATGTAAGAAATTAAAAGTCTCATCCTGGGATATTAGATCAGCGGTCATGCATTGACGGGCTCTGTCGTCTGTACGCCTTTATGTCCTTCCTCTTGGTGACTTTAAATATTACTCTTACAGTTACATGTACCAGTGATCTAATATTTTTGATTTAAAGGAATGAATATATTACCTATCTAAATATCTTTTATTTAAAATTATTGTGTACATGCTCTAAAAGTACCCTCTCCTAGTTAACCCATGAAGCTTAAATATTTAATGTCATAGGAATGTGTTTATTTTTCAGGGTAACAGTAAGACTGCAATGAGTTCATATAAAATCTGATTTTATTCTCCATCTCACGGGGAAAGCAAACCTTATTCCGTTGTTGGCTAAACGAGAACCACCCTAAAACTCTTATTTATATCTCACGGCCCCCATTGATATATCGTATCACATCGTTTTGAATAGGTGAATTGCTCTTTTTTGCGATGTGTTTCATGTCATTGAAAATTCATTTACTTGAAACTTCATAGGTAACTAAATGAAAAATAGCTTTTCGCCATTATTTTGGAAATGATCTGTGCACAATTAAGTCTTTACCTTAAATATATCGTAAAATTTCTTCTCTAAAATCTTCCCTGAAGCCAAATCTTGGAAGAATGCTTGCAGCTCCTATGTTTCGGACACCTTAATAAGCCATATTTCCTTTCCCGTTTGAATAACATTTTTTCGCTTTGATCCTTTTGTGTCTCATTTTTAAGCCGATTATTTTCCTTTTTCGTATTTATGTTTGCCACAGCTGAGTCTTGGTTCCAGTCTTTGACGAAGATAATGGTTTCTATTAAGGTGTGGGGAATTTAATTTGAGCAATTCTTTCTCATCGAGGCCTCAAACGAAAGGGAAGAAAAAGTCAATATTCCCGCCGACGAGACGACGCTTTTGACTGCTGAGTCCCTCTGTTGCATTTTATGGCTTTGTAGAAAGATATATTGTTTTAGATTCCTCAATGTTGACGGGTATGAATAGAGTATAAAGTCAATGGTTTGCAAGGCTACTTTATGGAATCTTGACACGATAGATTACAAAGTTAGTAATCAAAGTTAATAAAAATTAGTTTAAAAACTAAAAATTTTACTTTTTAATCTATCATTTACAGAGTGTTTCACCTTAAATTTAGTATATTTTTCTTTTATTTGAGCTCATATTTTTCCTATTGGTCTCTTCATGTGCATCGACTTTACAACTTCATAAAAAATTGTTGTCGTTGTTGGTCTGTAAGCTAATCAAATTATTTAATTACTTATTTGAAAAATAAATAAAAACAAAAGTAAAATTTTCAAATTTAAAATTCGGGCAAATGTTGTTAGCGGTGTTTTTCATATTCCCTGATAATTTCAAGATGTTTGCATAAGTTTGGCATCTAGGGCACATATCTTTGAGCTCCCGAATTTCACCTGATAAGTGATTTGCGCCATCTTAAAGCGAACTTGAACCGCTGTATTTCAGAAAACCATTTTATTTGGTGTATAAAAGTAACCTAGTCTACTTTCCTCCGGTTACGCCGCCACGGTCTTTTTAAATTCTTTCGCCTTTAACTTCTTCACTGAACTCTTCTCCTCCTCACATATTCTGCGCATACCTTAATGTTTTACCTGATGATCGATTTTGTCAGCATTTACTACTCCAAATAACTTTGTGTAGTTGATGGTCTGTAAGTTAATCAAATTTTAAAAATATACATATGAGAAAATAATGAAAAACGAAGGTAAAATAATCAAATATCAAATACGGGCATATTTTTATAACGGTCTATTTTATGCACACTAATAATTTCAAGAAGATTGCGTTAGTAGGCACGTTTCATTTTTCTCCCAAATGTTTCCTCGTACGTTATTTGCATCATCTAAAATAAAATTTGAACAGCTTTTTTTCAGAACACCATTTTCCTTAGTGCATAAAATTAACCCTACCTATTTTCTTTCGGTTACGCCGCCTCGGCCTTTTTAAATTCTTTCGCCTTTAACCTCTGCACTAAACTCTTCGCCTCGTCACACATTCTTCGTACGTTCTTTCCCCCTTCTTTTATCTCCCTTATTCTTTCATCCTCCCCTCCTTCCTTCCGCTTCCTAACTTCCATTCTTCTTCCTTCACATTCTCCTCTCCTTCTCTTTCTTTCTCTCTCTCTCTCTCTCCCTCTCTCTCTCTCACTTTATCTCAATCTTACCTTCCGCTCCCTGTCCCAAATTCAATTCTACCTCCCGCACCTCCAACCGTCGCAATATTTCACCCCATGGAACCCTACCGTAGTCTCCACCCCATATCCCTCCTCCCCCCACTTACCTTCCGAAAACAGGAAACTGTTTTTCTCCCTATCTCTCTCTCTCACTCCTACATCCCATTCTACCACAGATTCTCGTTCTTTTTACCTCTTCTTATGTTCCTCAGATACACTTGCTTGGGTGTCAGGTTGGTGTGGTAGCTAGAGTGTTGGGATCACACCAGTGGCGGTTTGCCCATAAGGACTCTCGGACGCCGCCCCTCCCAAATATTTGAAAAAGTAAAAATAATAATTATCCATTAATTTATAATTATACATTGATTAATGAAAGTGTTTTTCAGTCCCATGCATCGAAAGTGTTGGAAAAACACGAAAAGAAATAGCGCGAAAAGTTCGTATTTGTAGCCGTGGGGCGCTGGCCAGAACGTCCCAATCCATCCCCATGCAGTTATATGGAGAGTAGTAGTGGTGGGGGCTGCTGGTGCTATGACGCGTCTAACATGCTGCCTTACGGAAGCCTTGGGACGTCGTCCGAGATTGCGCAGAGCGACGAGTGAGTTGACATCGCTGCGCAGGCCGGCGGGCGTATAATCTGGCGTCTTCTTGGTGCTGCCACTGAAAAGGGACCTACGGAATCAGAACGGTCACTGTACTGGGTGTAGTTATACGATTTTAATTTTTAATTGCTGGTAGGTATTGCTACAGTAAATAAATTATCCCATTATGATTGCGTTTTTTGGTGTTTGAATTCCGGAACACATAAAATCCAACCAGTTAAAGGCCGTATTGACGAAGAAAAACTATTCTCGATTATTTGCCACATTACGAATTTCAAGAACCTTGGGGAAACTAATATTATAATATTTAGGCCTTAACAATGCATTAATATCTTCCCGATGATTAGAAATGCGGTACCTATTTTTCAGATAAATTTATCAAAAGACCTGCAGTATTAGGAAAAATCAGTTAACATTCCCCACTGATTTATAATTTAAGAAATAGGTGCGAGCGTGATAGGGTGAATGATTAAACATGATTCAAACCGTAAAACGTGACTTTAAATAGAGTCATCCAATGAATGTCAAGAAGTGCCGCGTACAATGCACCTTTTGTGTGTAGGTTCATCATTTTTCTAGCCGTCCTTGTTGTATTAGTTCATGTTCACCTAATTCATCAGCGGCAGAGCGGTAGCTGTCTGACGGAAAATGTCCACTTGGGTCTGATTTAAGTGGCTCCGAAGAGTTCATATCAGTGCGGAGATCCTTACAGCTCCCATCTGTGGCTCACAGTCGTCTTCTTTTACGATCTAGAATTTATATATTATTATATCATGGCAATGATTTCGAAGTCATGGTTATTCCAAATGCGACCCGTTGGCGTCTCGTGTGTTTACCACTTATGAATCTTAGACTCAAGGAGATGGTTCGTGACGTCCTTTGTTTGCTTGAATGCCTTTGCTGACCTTAAATTCGTCCCTCAGCTGAATCAGCATTAGTGGACCACGACTTCTATCTCCCTTCAGTCGTCCTTATAGTAACGGCAAGACTCTCGAAAAGAACGGAGTGAAATGAGTTCAGACATCATTTTCGAGGATTTAACTGTGCGTAAATGCCGATTAAGAAGTTTCTTAGTGCTGTGTGTACATTCAAGAAGACAATTTTGAATTGATCAACAGTGCTCGTTTTCTTTTAGGGAAATATAGGGAAAAATTGTCCCAATTCTGTGTCCAGGCACCTTGTTCTTTTTGGTGGTATTTTTCGTCGGCCTATTTTGTGTCGTCCCTTGTTTATTTATAGACTAGTGCCCTTGCCATGTGTTCAATCGAAAAGAAATTGTTGTCCGGCGCTCATTTCAACGAACGTGTAATTGATCACTTTGCTGGACAAAAGGAAAGAAGGATGGACTTCTGCAATACAACTAAAGGCCTGTGAGTATTTCAGATTTTGTTAAAAATGTGTGAGAAATGTTTAATTATTGATTTTAAATCATACTGTATTCAAGAATCATCGCGAACACCGCCATCAAAATTTACATCTGCAATAGGAAAGCGCGCGCATTCTAGTAGTGTTTGTTGCCTAGTGGAAGTCAGTGACACTCCCCTCCCTCCTCAAGTGTCATTGCTACCTAAATCATTGCAAATGTTGTATAGATTTGACAAATAACGTATTATGATTGCAAAACGAACAACAGAAGTGTATTGCGGGCATATCCGCACGAAGAATGTATGCGATAAAACCTAAGTTACGTATTTTCGTTTGTATTTGCAAAATATCGCAGCAAATATATTTTTATTCTTCAAGATCATTGATCAGTATAATTGAGAGTCCGGAATGAGCCGATCCGTATGACCGAGAGTCTATGGCATTTGGTATTTATTAATCAAGCTTTATTAGGAAAACTAGGTATTTTTGTTGAAAAAAACGGAACATATGGCATCACAAAATTTAATTCCTAGATTGCCGTAAAACTTAATAAAATACACGAAATATTAAAAACTTATGACCCCCCGGTGGAGTGCGCCCCCCCTAGCATTTGACTCACGAGCCGCCACTGGATCACACCTCGTAGAGCCGGGTTCAAATTCCGGCGGTGGCAGAGATTTCTCGGAGAATTCGCTTTCAATTATCCATATATGTTGCGGAAGTGGATCGTTATTCTATTTGTATTGGATTTATCTCGGTGATTTGGTATGTAATTTGGTATTCGCCGGCCTCGGTGGCGGCGGGGTAACGTTCTCGCCTGCCAAACAAGAGGTCGCGGGTTCGAGTCCCGCCTGGGTAGGTTTCCCCAGTCCAGGGCATGGTCGTTTGTGTACGTTTACTTGTTACATTTGTTGAACGCCCCGGTGTAAAATGGCCAACAAGAGCTGTATCCGGTGGTTTGGGAATAAAATAAAAAAATAAAATAAAATAAAATGTAAATATTAACGCTTTTTTGTCCTATAGTCGTAAACAGAAGGCTTAACTGTTAAGGTTAGTTTGGTGACTTTAGTTTTTCAAGGCAGCTCTTGATAATAACGTTTTCTTTTAAGCTGAAACCAGTTAAGATGTATAAATGAGTGTGGAAAATTATTATGGCTGTTTCTAACTTGTTACCATCTCGTAAACTCATTTCGACAATCGTTCGGATTCTTAAAACTATGCCATAGCTTCGAAATCATTATTTCGCGCCCCCTCTTCCAACAAAAATACAGACCGACATATTTTCATTTACGTAATTTGCGATTGTTTCACCCCTCTCCGCGTTCTAATTCCTCGTTGACTTTAAGGTTGGCTATTCTTCAATGAGAATTTTTCAAGGAAGTTAAGAAAAATATAAAGAGAACCTTGAATGTTTCCATTCCTCTCCTAACCCTCTCTTTATTGCTTCGTGTGCTTGCCCGCTGGGCCCTGAAGAGCTGCCTGTGGCAATAATGGCAAACACTGTGGCTCTCCATTCATCCCTAGTTCCCCTGTTTTTATTTTTTTCAATTTTTCTCCTCGCTTGCCCGCTCGTTTCGCTCAAGGGTATCAGAACACA
The DNA here is from genome assembly GCF_921293095.1 of Ischnura elegans. Classification (NCBI taxonomy): domain Eukaryota; kingdom Metazoa; phylum Arthropoda; class Insecta; order Odonata; family Coenagrionidae; genus Ischnura; species Ischnura elegans. Next base: position 48,059,903 of record NC_060249.1, read on the forward strand.
AGCTCCATATCTCGAGGCACCGTACCCCAGGCATGCACGCGTTAATGCTTCAATGGGTCTGGGAGAGGGTAGAGGGGAGAGAGAGGTCTTGGATGGAATAATGGAGGTATTTTAGCCCGTAAGCGCGCCCGCGAAGGAGATATGTGAGGCCTTCTGGGCCGTATTTAAGCCTTTAAAGGGCACGCATCATATTATCCCCCTTTCAACCGGTCTGTTTTTTTTCGCGCTGAATCACTCGTTTAACGCTTGCAATATCGTCTTGAAAACTTCGGGGAGTATAATTTTAATAATATATCAACTTTATTTAATCAATTTCTGTAATGGTGTTGTTCAGACAGTCAATTGTCCTGATTTCATTTTTCTTTTTTGTTTTTGTATTAATGTATAAATTTCAATTTGTTAATTAAGGGAGACCGTTCTCGTCCCGAGCTTTTGTAGGTTTCGTTAAGCCATTGTTAACCCAATGTTGTTGTTTAACGCTACACGGTTATTGGCGAAGACGGAAGAATATCATCCGCGTCTTATGCGTGAATCCGTCGAGATAGCGAAAAGGCCAAACAATTCAATAGGGAGGATGGATATAACCTCAGCCGCATATGGAGAGGGTTCCTGGCCCAATATAAAGACCAACGGCTATCGCCTTCCGTGAAAATTCAAAATCGGGTCAACAATGGGTTAACGAAACCTATATAAGCTCGGGACAAGAACGGTTTCCCTCCCATTCTCTTGATAAAGCTCCCAGTAGGAGTGAAACGTCGTGCATATAATGTTACCTTCGCAGCAATTCCCGAAAACAACCACCAACATTGATTATACAGTGGAACTTGGTTATAACGGCATCGGCTGTAACGTCAACTCGGGTTTAACGTCACATTTTATGCAGACCAGCAAAAATTGAACATTTTATATTGCACGAAAACCCGTTTATATCGTCGACAAATATTGCGATTTTAGGTTGCAAAAGTGCTTCACTGCTGCACTGCTTCAACACTCAGCGCGCTTCAAGACGTTCGAGAATTTATATTTCTGAAGGGACCGTTCAAAAGAAGATTACAGATTTTTTCGACAGTGAAGTAAGATTTTTTAGGCCCTAAAATATTTAATTGAGAATATCATTTTTTTATTAACGTTTTTTTATTATACATATTCCAATGCACGAGTAGATTTCAATAAACTGTGTTGTATATAGCAGAACATTTGCGTTTTTACTTTGTCCTTTCATTCAGATTTAAGGCTGCTTTTTTTATAACGTCACTCGGATGTAACTTTAAAAATCTTCTGGTCCCTGTGATGACGTTATAACCAAGTTCCACTGTATTAACTATCCAATATTTTAGTTTTCAGTGATATTCCTCGCGATTGTAAATACTATATTGAAATTACATTGAGAGTATATGGATATATAAATTGAGATTAAATGGATCAATCTGCAATCATTGCTACGCTACAGATATTTTTGAAAATATATCGATGGCTATGTTCTGACAACACGTATCTCAATAATAGCAACGTTTCATGAGAGCGAAAGAAACGATTTATATGTTAATTGTACACTGAAATTAAAAGCCAAAAATTCATAAAACTGAAAAAGAAGCATGCATTTGCAAACAAAGAGTAGTTTTTTGCTCGAATTTTATTTTTTTTATGTCATTACACTTTGTTTAAGACGCCTGTCTCAAACCGGCCAAATTTTGAGATACGTGTTGTTAGTACTTATCCATCGATATGTCGTTCCTCCTTGAAAATTACCATTTCCGTACGAGCAGAATGACGCACTTCTGTATCGTTATCTTTAATCCGTTCGCAACGTTTGGAGTCGCCCACTCACGCGCCGATCGACCCACGCGCGAAGCACTGCAAACGTTTGCGAAAACAATGATTAATTGATAAAAATAATCTTCATCCTCCCACTTCTCCACTCCTACGCATGAAAAATATTCTGCGAACCAGAGTTTATAGTTGATATCCTCCTCTTTACTCAGAATCCTTGCTTCCGCGCCAGAGAAATTTGCTTAATGAAATACTCCAACGACCGTAACTTGGAGTAAAAATGTCATATGCGAAAAATCCCCAGAGAATATTCGCCTTGACCAGGATGGTCCTTGGACCTTGATTCCGGTCAAGGCGAATGAACATTTCTCTGGGGTTTTTTCGCACAATTTTTGCACTGCGGGTGACTCCCGTAAAGTTATTACCGTGGCTTGTCCCTGAATTCTTAAATTTAAAAACGTCATGATAAATTTGATAACACTTTATATTTTCCATGGATTTTTATTCAAGAAAGACCCCCTTTTAAACGATTGCGTGTCATAGGCAAGGTTCAGGAGCTTATGAACGTTAAGCCATTTTCTGTTTCCATTTCATGTACATGAGTTTGAGATCAATGACTATAACACTCAGTCGTTGACACCGCGGTCGTAGTTGAGTAAACAAATTTGTGGAATATACAAAGGGTATTTATCGATATAATATGCTATATACCCGAGTCTTTCCTAGTGCCTCAACTGTTATAACGGGGTCGGATTACAGTCAACTGATTCTACCGAAATCAGGCTAGCGCTTAAATAATCAAGAGTGTTTACATACGGGTTATTTTGTTAAAGTCTTCCACCGATTTTGGTAGGTTTCAATGTATTCTTAAAAAGCATTCTGATAGCCTCCTTGTACTTCATGTACTTCCCTTTTCAACTCATAATCACCCACTCCACTTCATTCTATCTAATAGAAATCCTATTCTCTCTCTTCCTCGCTTACCCAAAATTCTACCCTCTAACACTGTTTTCAATGGTTATTTGATAAAAATTAATATACATTTTTGACATTCAAGTGTAGCAATAATAGAAAAAATTTATTAATCTTATTCGTAATGAATGTGCCAAGTAAAGTTTTCAAACTCTCAAAAATTAGCTATAAACGATGTCTCCAAGACGAATTTATTTTAAGGGACTCTTAGGAGCTTGTGTTGAACACCCATTTCGTTCGCTTACTCTTGCTTTTCATCATCAAGTATCCCAAGAGCCAGGTAATTTATTGCCATTGGTTAAAATTCTTTTCGGATACCGCTGAAATTGTATATCGTCATTTAACATACTTCAAGAGTACAATTTCGTCAATAAAAATAGAGAAATTTCAAATACGAGGAGTTTGATTATTAATAGTACGTTTTTGACAAATATGTGTAATAATGCTCTGGAATCCTAAAAACGTGTTTTAAAAATTTCATAGAGGATTCATGCCAAAATCACCTTTTGTATATCGGTGGAGAACATTGTACAGTTCTGAATACGTGATTATTATATTTTTTAATTGTTGGTCGTTACAGTGTATTGATTAACGTATTATTTGGATAGATTTATCGAAAATTTCTGTGCATCATTTCAGTTTCTCTGCTCAAAAATTTGAATTTGGCCAGTTTTCTTCGATTTCAGCCGACAGCCAGTCGGCGATGGGTAGATGTCAATTATATCCGGGCATTCTCCCAGGACTTTCTTATTTTCTGGCATGTCTGTTCCTCTTGTTGACGGTTTCCGCCTTCAGAAAGCCGATGGAAAAATATATACACGCCTCTTGATTCGCTCTTGTTTTTGATACGAGAAAGCCTGCGCTCGCCCTCCGCTTTGACGGGAAGAGTCGACGTTTTGGCTTTTATGGCCGAAATTGAATTTTCCCTCCTCACTGGGAGATAATAGACGGAGGCGTGCTGTGTAACCAATACGCAGCACGCGCTGAATCTTGTGAATAGTGAAGGGAGGCGTTGGAATCTCTCAAGAGTAACATCACGTTCATCATAAGGCTGGTCATACACTGGAAGCGTATTCAGACGGCTTCGTGCTCACGCGTCCAAGCGAGGCAAGAAGCGGCAACAAGATGAGCAGCCACAAGCGTAGGTGTCGTTCATTGCAAGCGTAGTTGCGCTGTCAGTGGACATTGGGCTCTGTAACGTCGTGTCCATGATGTTTGGCGTGATTGATTATGCGTTGATGATTGAATTGTATTTCTATTTGTATGCGTATTTTTGTTTATATTGGTGTTTTGGAGTTGAGGGCGCTATGGTGATGGGGGAGTAAACAGGGGATTGTAAGTAAGAGAACCATTTTGGATGGAGGAGAGGAAATAAAACTCTAAAGATTATAAATGGTTATTATTGTCTAGAAGAGAAAAAGGTTGCGACATCACAGCTATTCGTTACAAACATGCGTGAGTTTTGCCATGCTTGAAAAACTACGTTATCAGTATTAAATCAACGTGAAAATCATAATGTATCATTATTTGATGGAAGCCTTATCAGAAGAATTACTAACCATTAGCAAGTTTTTTTATGAATAAGCATGTTTATTTTGCTAGTATACGTAATCTTTCTATGACTATACGGTGTGCATGTGGCGGTCCTCTTGCATGCTGCATGTTGGTGATTGGTCGCCCATTGCCAAACACCCTAGAGGTGGCTCGCTGGGTATTATGTAGATGTAGAAGCCTTAAACAGTTCTCATTCAAGGCTAACTAAAATTACTTTACATTTGAAACTGAAATGCTAATTTGTTGTAAGGAGAAATGGAATTTATTGTTATTTACGTTTGCATTGGCGAATGATGATTTAACAATTGCAGATCCCGGATTTATTTTTCTACTTATATACCAAAAACGCGCCTAAAATAAAAGAAAATCCTCATTAATTGTGAATTCTCTGTTTTTGTTGATGAATTTGCGCTCCTAAGTATATTAAATGATGATTTCCTGTGTAGTTGCGGATCGGAGTGATCCTTGATTCCACTTCGTTCGAATCCATATAAACAACAAATAAGACGCTGGAGTAAGTTCATTTCTCTTAGCCTAACCGACGACAGGTTAAAATACGTTCTCCTCCTTGAGTCACAAAAACAGTGCGAAAACCGTGGGTCACGAAACAGTGGGTTTCGTTGATGTTTTTCTTTAAAACCAGTGACGTATGGCAAAATTAGCAGTGCCAGAACGCACTCGCCTTAACTTTCTTTAGAAGTGAAACATTGCTCTGTGTGCCATTATTTACATTTTATGGCTAAATGTTTTGTTTTGGTTCAAGTACAAAATAGGCGACACTCGGATGGGTATCTCTGTCAGACCGCAGATTGAAAAATAGACTAAACCTTCTAGATAAATTCAAGAACAGTGTCTTCTCTAACGAAGTTAGCCATATCTTACGGACGCCAACATACTACGGAAGATGAGATCATATAAATAAAATAAGAGAGATAGATTGTAGAACAGACAGATTCAGAATGTCTCAGAGGTTATTTACCAGCGATCATGAGTATATATTACAAATTTCGAGACAACAAAATTTATAAAATTTGTGTAATGTTATATGACTATAATATGTTTTTTAACGGCGTTCCGGCACCATGATACCACTTCTTATAACTTTAATTAGCATTTGGATTCTTATCGCCGTGCATTACTTACCTTGAAGTTTTTCTGGAATCGTTGAAAAAACGATTGTCAACGTTTGCCTGCATCTTAAATGAACGAGAAATAACAAATGAGAAAATACTGAATGACATTTTTAATTTTCAGTCAGTTTTATAATGCTGCTGTAGCAGCGAAACACGTCGTGCTGAAATAAATTCAGTTGAAATATTGTTATGTGTTATTTAAGTAACAATAACTTACACCACTTTGTGTCAATTATCATACAAGATTTTCTTTTTTATTTGGAGGTTGGAAAATATCGCAAAGGACATACTTGTACGAGCCATTAAATTATCAAGTTGATAGAATAGTATGTAAGCGAGTCCTACTTCACGAAGGAAAACAGTTCGAGCTAGGACGATGCGTCTTCTCAACTTCATACGCGACGTGACAGTTAGCGAGCATAATAATTCTGGCCATCGTGCTGAGGTATTACATCAGCCAACCTCATTTCCTCTCGAAAAAATGTGTGCCGTCATTTTTTCTCTCTCGCCCGTCGAAAATCGCTCGCAATTTCTCCTTCTCGCATGTCTGATTCCTGCATCTCTCGGCCTCATTCCTTGCTCACAGATTAAGGCGTTTCGTTCCCGGCTTAATTCGGGCGTGCAAGCGGCGAGATATGCTGAGATCGCGTTTAGTGTCCCTCTTGTTATTTTTTTTCACCTGGAGTTTCGCTCTCCGCTTCGACGTAATAAATCGCCGAGTTCTCGCGCTAATCCCATCCGCGAAAATGAAACGGCAGGGGAAACGGGACACAAACCCTATTGTCTTTATCTCTCATTTTTCTTTGTACACTTTCCTTACATTTTCGGTCACAGGGAACGCGCGAAATAATTCTCATTTCTCTTCCCATCGCTAATGCACTTGGGGGCGGTATCCATTGCTTTACTGATGGCATACTTTTCGCAAAACTTGTCTATAAAATCCATATGGGATTGATTCCAATATTTTTTGCATATTTTTCCTGTGCATTAGCTGCAGTTTTATTTTATTTTTATGGAAGCATTGAATTAAATAAGCAATGTTCACGAAGTTCATTATGTTTATTTTTCAGATGAATTAGGCTGGTAATCGTAAATATCCAGGTCGAATTGTGTAAAGTGAAAAAGTAAATAAGAGGTGGGTGATAATATACAAACTTCTTGAATTGTCACAGATTTTTATTTCGACGACTTTGGCGTCTAAACGCGTCATACCTTCTGTGATAATTTACAAAGGTCGTAAACTTCATTCAAGGTGAATGTTCACCAAATTAAAGCGGAATTGATCGATTTTGTAAAGGTGGGTACTTTTGAAACTTGATGGAAGGGAAGGAAAAAAATATATTTGCAGTTAATTAATCCATTTCCATTCAGCTTCTACTAAAAATATGAAGTGAAAAAGTCTAATTATGTTTGACGGAAATTAGAGAATTACTTAAAGCACTTTTTTCTTTTTTTGTCGTACTTAGTCTATACGCTGTCCCCTAGGTTGAGTGCTTCAAGTGCGTGGCAACCTTATTGTTATTAATAAAGGAAACCATTTTTCGTTTAAGATCACTCTATATGTTGGGAAGCACTTTTGACCCATAGCACGAAACATATTTTGTAGCGCTACCAAGCAACAACGAGTTGCGCGCGCTGTAGAAGTCTTATATTTATAAGTTTCCCCACCCTCACCACTTCCTCTTATCTTGTCCTCGCGACCCACTCTAATGGAAGTGGAGCGTGCCCTTAGGCGCGACCCTTGCGGGTGATTCCAGGGAACTGTGAGATGCGTGGGGCGACTCTTTCTAAAGATTCCCGCTCCTCCGAGATGACTGAGGGGCGGTCTTTTCCTTTCCAAATCGGCCGCGAAGGAGATCTCTCGGCGAGCACGGTGACCCAAAATGGTTAAGAGCGGGATATAAATAGTGTCAAGGACTGGATCGCATTATATTTGGCATCAAAGGCGGCATTTTTACTTTTAAAATATACCATGTTTTGCCCCATAAATATTACACGTTAATTTTTATGCAATAATGTTCGGTATACCTATATTCATTTAGACCAAGTTAAAATCTTAAAATTTATGAAGATGATCGATTTTTGTCAGTGGCGATTAAATATTGATGTAGATATTTAAATAATAAGTTTCCTCAGTTAAGGAGTAATTGGTGAATGAGTAAGTTAATCGATTCCATTTAAAAAATTAAGAAATATTTCTTCATAATAATTGAGAATAAGTGTATAGATAGGTGTCAAATGGTTATTTTATCTATTTATTCCATTTAAGTTCAATTATTTTTTCCTTGAAAAAAAAAATCTGCTTAAAATGAATTATCTGCCTTCGATAAACTTCCTTTGACCATGAAGTCATGTTTATTGTTTTTTCTATGAATCTTTGTTCTTTTTCAATTGCTTCTCCCAGCTATATCCAACATTAAATTGACAACTAAATTTGTCTGTTGAGGTTGTCCTTCCGTTTAGGTCCTAAGCTTAAACGTCCTCCTAAGTTTTCTATATTCAAATTGAGGTATTTTGTGAGTATACATCCTCTTAGCGACAGATTCATTCACAATAAACATTAAACATCTCTTTTTTCACATATTTTACTGGTGATTTTCGCTTTTCCTACGTCTTTCCTTTTCCGTTAAAAATAATTGGATTTTAATGGTATCAATTGATAAAATAACCATTTGACCATCTATAAACTTATTCTCAATTATTATGAAGAAAACTTTCTTAATTTATTTTAATGGAATCGATAAATTACTCATTCACCAATTACTCTTTAACTGAGGAAACTTAATTTTGAGGTATTTTGTGAGTATGCATCCTCTTAGCGACGGATTCATTCACAATAAACATTAAACATCCTCTTTTTCCACACATTTTACTGGTAATTTTCGCCTCGCACTGCTTTCCGTAACGTACTGCGAAGGAAGAAATGAAAAATCGTCCGCTATCATGAGTGGCTCCACTCCATTTGCATGGGATACTATTTGGACCCGTGAAGTAATATCTAATGCTTTCCCGGCGAAAATATTCGAAAAAGGCTATTCGGGCTTCCACCCGCGTGGTCTCTCTCCATTATGCCTTTGAGAATGGAGAGTGGCCACCCGTCCCATATCCTTTTTCAAGTATTTGGACCCGTAGTACCATCAATCGGGGGAATGTTGGCACCCCTAAAGGGCGACGTTCGCGGAAAAGAAAGACCTTTCTTTCCTTTCTGCTTGCTTATCCTTTCCTTCTCTCACTCTTTCTTTCCCAAGAGTTCTCTGGAGGCATATTTTTTTAAATAAAAGCGCTAAGCTCTCGGCCCCTTCGGCGGTGTGGATCCGAATGGCGGTATAAGCGCCACTTTCGCCGAAATGAGTTCCACCGGGCTAATGCTCCCGTGGGAAGGAAACCTCTGTCATTTTCCCATCCCTTGAAGGTGGGGAAGGCCATCCGGGAATCGTAACTTCCTAAAGCAGCAGTCATTTCTCCGGATGGAGAAAGCACTAAAATTCGTTAAGGGTGATGGGAAGATCACGTCTTCCGAAAGACTACATTGTTATTGAATGCTTTAAAAAAAAAAGTACTAATCAGTGCCAGCGTGATTTTTTCAGTTTACAGCATTCATTTAATGTAATGCATTGGGGTCGTTTACTCTTACCCTACATCGCAATTTACCAAAGGAATTTCGGTAGAAGCAAGGAAAATATAAATTACAACGAAAAATTATCTTTTCAATTCCATTCTCTCGCAAATTAAATATAAAAAACTGAGGAAGTTGTCGGAGCCCTTTTTTATGAGTTGGTTGCGTCATCGGTTACTTCATGAGCTTTGGCTTATTTACTCGTTAAGAGGGACACATTTCGCGACAGAAAGAATTTTTGTCTTTGGAGTGGATTACTACGAACCATATGAGATGAATGCGTGGGGTCTAGGAGCAGGGGAGGAGCGGTGAGCAGCTCGGCAAGAGTCAGTGACGTCATCACATTATCTGCGAAAGAGTTAAATCCGTCTATTATTCGCCATAGCCACACGGATACGAGTATTTACTCATTTTTCAGACTCAATAACATTCCACAATAATATTAAATTGGCGCAGGAGCGCATACTAATAATTGTTTATTGCTGCCCGCTCAATTCCTATGGAAAGGATATCATATTTTACGGTTGTTCTTTTTTCCTTTTGCCTTTCCATAATCTTCCCCACGTACTCTTTTTTTCTATTGGTCTTCCGCGTGAGAATTTTTTATCAATTTTTCTCTCCATTTCCACTTAGTTAACTTACGAAATGCCCCATCCACCGTGTCATTAGTTTTCTTCCTTACCCTATCCTTAAGTGGTTTTGGAAGGAACGGAATCAAGGGTCCTTTTTGCTACTAACGGTATTTCGCTCATTGCTCCCTAGACTTCAAATGCTCTGTCCCCAGTCTGTCTCAGCACAAGCGATGAGTGAAATATCGCCTTGCCTCTTCCTCTGTCAAATTTTAAGTTTCAGTACGTCAGGTGTAGACAAAACTAAAATTATTTATATTGGAAATTTTAACTGTGGTAGGATAGTTTCATTGGCTGGTGTAGTCTTTGCATGTCATACCTTTAGTATGACATGCAAAGAATCCAGATTGAGCAATTCCTTTGAAAAAGCGTTCAATGCAATGATGGGAATCAGATTCCCTTGAAAAAGCGACCAGCATCGGTCGGAAAACGTTTGGGCCACCCGAAAATTTACGCGGCGACATAAACCAAAAGGTTCTAACTAACATGACCAGTACCCGCGAAAGTTTTAACGAAGAATGCCGATACCATTCAGTTTATAGGGTGAATCGACGGCTAAGGTAATTTTGCACCACTTGCTGCCTGGCAAAGAAATACTAATACTTATAAGACCAATACAAAGTCCGACCTTATGCTTGGGAAGCTCATTCCCATCATTGCATTGAACAGATTACGTTGAAAACGCGACCAGCATCGGTCGCTTTTTCAACCCTGGGGCCAACCGAAAATTGACGCGGCGACATAACCCAAAATCTTTTAGCAAGCATAGTATTGCTATTAATATTTTCCGGGGTTGAGCTTACTTTTCCCATCCACCATGCTGAGATCCCCTCCTTACGTCGCCGTATCTTCTATCACAATTCCCCCCTGCCCATCCCCATCTCCTACGGGTGGTCGTGGAGTCCTTCACCCCGAATTGAGCGATTATCATCCGGCCATCTCACTCTTGTTCTTCCCATTGTAAGTGTACTGCCGGAAAGGGGAGTTTTGAAGACAGACCCGCGGAAGGAAGCCCAAGGAAAGAGTGTGCTCTTCATTTATGCACGAGTCGCGCGACCTGACTTTTTTTTATACCTCAATCGGATGCATCTTCACTCGTGAGGAGATTGTTATCATTATTCTCCTGTCTTCCTCTGCGTGCCCCCAGAATTATGCTCTGCGGCAGATGGTTTTTTTTTAACCTTCTTTTTTCTCGTTCAGAAGGTCGTAACCTCTACCGCATCTCGTGTCCAGAAATAGATGGTGTGACTCCGCTTTCGGAGGTTCATTCGCGTACCGGAAAGAGTTCGTATTTTTTTAAATTTTTTTAATGGGTTCGACGACTCGAAGTTTCATTGGATCAATGCGAGTTCTTGGTTTCATTTAATTTTCGGCTTCATTTTTACTCGATCTGTATGCAGGAAGTTGTAGATAATTTTTTACGAATTTTTGTGGGTTTTTTTTTACAAAAAAATGATTTTATTTAAGTAAATTATGCTAAAAAAATACGGGCCTGTGAAATAAAAACGTTTTATTTGTTGGTGAAATTCTTTCAGTATTGTCATTGTTGGTTAGATAGTGTCATAAATTCTCTTTCAAAATTAGCGACCTTCATTCGACCGTCTGTATTGTCAAGGGAGGAGTTGTGTTGTTTCTACGAATTGATATTTTTTTCTTTTTCCGCAATATTTCTTGTTTGTTGAACCTCTAATGAAATATTTCTCTCAATTTCCAGTATTGAAAACGCCATATCGAGTGTTTTCTTGGATCCTGAATAGTATAATATTATTCCTTCTCTGTATCTTTATGTATGCATATCACTAGCCTTCACTCTTAGCGCTTTCACTTCTTCATTGAAATTGGGGTCTTTATGTTTTGACGCTCGGTTTTCAAGCCGTTTTTCTCCGGTGTCTCCTGAAGAAATGTTGATTCTACATTGTCGAACAACTTTCTCACCTCTTGAGAAATCCTTCAGACCTCCTTCTCGAACACCTCACTCAGATGTCGCGAGGAAGGTGACGTGAGATTTAAAGGAAAAGAATTGTCGTTGGCAGATTCTCGAATGATTTTTCTCTCAATATCGTGTGTTGAAAGCGCCAATTTGTTTCTTTTTTGGAGCCTCATTGTGTTTTATATTTATACTCTGTATCCTTATATTAGGTCCTTATATTTTGACATAAGATGTGCTAACCGTCTGTATTTATTTATTGATTTTATTCTTACACTCGTATACGGAGAGTCACCCCTTTACAAACGTTTTGCAGTACAAATAGCACGCTGTATAAAGGGAAATATTTCTTTACATAATTAAATATGCAGATCAAATGAAGTTGTGAAAAAGATAACATGCAATACCTTGTGACACCAAAACTATGCATATGCAAGGGAGGATCCAGGATTTTTTCTGGGGGGGGGGGGCAAGGGTCTGACACGCAAACGGTCCTCTCATATTTGAGATTAAAAACAACATACAACAATTACTGTAAGAAATATTCTCTTTATTTTAGTATGAAAGTTATAAATATGAAATTAAATGACTGAGGCTTCCCGATGCACAAAATAGAACTAACGTAATGATAATCGTATTAAAAATCTTGTCTATTTTTTAAGCGTCTTGGGGGGGGGGGGGCACGTACCTATGTACTACATGTGAATGTATAAGTGATACATTTAATGTTAAAACATTAATTTTAAATGAAGAGGAATAAGTTGGCTAGTGTCTTGGTTCCTATCAGCCAAATGCATCTCGTGATACATTGGATTACTATATTTATTAATATTTTTACTATTATTATTATTTTATCTGCCAAATGGTAAATCAAACAGAATTGCATATGTGAGAAAAATGGATTTGACAAATAATCTGAGTAATCTCTATAATTTACTAAAATTTTGTGATATTTAAGGTGTAATAGCTTCTTCTTGAGTATCTCCAAAAAGAATGTAGATTCTACTTCGTATAGCAAAGATCTCACCTTTTGAGAATTCCTTCAATGTTCCTTCGCAAACCTCTCACTCAGGTGTCGCGAGAAAAGCGACGTGAGCTTTAAGAGGAAAAAAATTGACGCCTCCTTCGGCGAAGAGAGTTGAAGATCCGTCGGGTTTATATATATTAGTGTGGGTATATTTTTCCGCTACCTCTCTCTCCTGGCCTTCTCCTCTCGGCATCGAGCGAGGAAAGTCTCGGAAACGGAGGTTGGTAGGAAAAAAAGTAAGTTGGGGATGTATTTATACATTTTATATCCCCCTGTCCAACGTGATTGAGATAATCCCATTCACCGTTCCTGCTATCCTTTCCTGAGGTTCTGGGATATCATGCTGTGGAGAGGGAGAGAGTTTTCTCCTCACGTTGAAAGCACCCAATCCGGGGAGATGTGATCTTTCCTTTTCATCGTCTCGTCCTCGCAGGGGTATACCTTCTTCTTCTTCTTCTGCTCTTCATCCGTATCGCTCTCCTCCCAGAAAGTTTCAAAATGACGAGTTTTTGAGTAATATTTCGAGGCCTACCGGTGGTGAAATATGCATGCATCGCCATGAGTAAATATTCTCTTGGACCGGGAATCGAACCATGGACCTCTAGATTTCCGGTTCGCAGTACCTGAATTCTCATGGCGGTTTTACCGACCATGAGTATTACAAAATAGGATCCTCAAGTCGGTCTCTGAATGTGTTGTCAACCACCACGCATTAACATGGGTTTACAAAAGTCGCCACTCGCGGACAAATTGATCCGAGTTTCAATGGTAAATGAGGTATAATTAAGGAATTTAATCGAACTTTATGTACATTTTGATGTAATCTATCAAATTGATGAAAGCTCAAATCATTTCTCGCAATTACAAGCATTACACTGCAAAATATTGGGAAGAAGTGGATAGCATTGCACTCATCACCGCGCCGCGGACATTTCTGAAAATCGATTAAAATGCGATCGAAGTGGCAACAAAAATGGCATGTAGTTGGGTCTCCTCTATGCAGTCCCCTATGTACTGAGGCTCATGGTACGATGTTAGATCCTCGCAGTACGATGTTAGATCAAGGCGGCAACTCGATGAAGAAAGCACTTCAATGAAGCCACAACCAGTTTAGAGCCTCAAACATGCTCTAAAGCCGTGCATAGCGTTGTGTCTAATATTTCGAAGGGTTTTGATGTGCTTCCTACATTTTTTAACAGCTTTTGTTGCTATTACTGTGAGTTTTGAAATCCTAGGCATTTCTAAACGCAATGTCTGCGTTTTCATCTCGTGCCGCAATTTTCATCGCAGGCAATGATACTTGTCATAGAAGGTTTATCTGGTACGTGAAATCTGACGCTCTCCCGGTGTGTTTCATCATGGATGTATTTTCAGGCATAATCGGTATAATAATCTCCAAATTTCCGACATTTTAGAGCATTTGTTGAGTTCCATCCTTGAGTTATCTTGAATGATTGAGAGACTTATTGGTTTAATAGAATTAGTAAAAAGCAGGGAATCCAAATTAAATCCAAAGTTCTCAAATCCTAAGGATTTCGACACATATGGCCTGCGTTTTACTCGACTTTATGTTCATCGCTATTAATGCTGATTGTCATGGAAGGTTTACAAAGAACGTTAAATGGCATGGCCATGTTTTCTCAGAAGACTCTGTCAGTGAATGGAAACGAATGACTGTCACAAAAAACCTCTTCCCAATTGGCAACATAGCTTACTTACGCACAAGGCGTGCATTGGGGATGCCTAAAAGCGACTGAATTTCCCGGTGGCTAGGCTCCGCCCATCGCATTTTGGTTGGTTTTCAGGAGGTCACTTGCCCTCCGCTCTCACCCCCACCAAAAAAGTGGGCCTGCCCCACAGTCGCAAAGATATGTGAAATGAACTCTAACAGTGAAAAATGGATACTTTATTGGCGTTTTAAAAATAATCCTCCGAAAAAGTTTTTCGTGTCCTCTATGGTCGGGCATTGGGAAGTTTAAAAGGAGGAAGAAGAAGCACGACGTCGCCGTATTTTCCTCTCTTCCCCTCACCACGACAGGAGACGTGTTATTTTTTTACTTTATCCCGCCCATCTCTTTCGCGTCTTCGGTTTTGTTTCCCTAAATATCCTGTCTGTTGGAGTTCTTTTTGGCGGAAGTAGGCGGTGGGTGGGGAAAGGGAAGGGGAGGAGTGTGAGGAAGCTGTAAGAAGGGGGACTCTGGAGAAAGCAGGAGAAGGTTACCGACTTCTCCGAAGGACTCCGAAACTCGACTCGGTTGCCATGCTGATATTACGGGTCCTCACCTGTAACTCAAAACTTGCTCAGACTATACTCCACAGTCCTTAACCCTTCCCTGACTGTGACTAGAAAACTTTACGCGAACGACTGTGTGTGATGTCTCAGGCACCCCATTTATAATTTATAAGTTTAAAGTTGTATTTTAGTATTTCCTGTGATTCAACACCATCGATCAGTGGCGCCGACTCCATGGGGACTGAGGGGGCCCGAGCCCCTCAAAAATTCGTTATGGGTGTGAGGAAAAAATGTCTCAGGCTTGTCGATTTTCCCCCGGAGTGCCCAGATATCAAGATTCGAGTTATCAGGGTTCTAATGTTGATCAGATGACTCTTTTAAAATGTTTAAAAAAACTTAAAACTCACTACTTATAAAATTTCCCGTGGCAAGATCCCCGGTTTGGGCCCCCCCAATATTTTTTTGTAAGTCGGCATCCCTGCCATCGATCCTTTTTTATTGATATAATACCTTGTTTTGTAAAATTTATAAATTCATTCAGGTTTTCTCGTCGATTTGGTGCGAAATGGTATGAATCTTTCATACTGTATTATTGTAACTATTCAATGACTAACGTACTAAAACCTAGGTACAAAAGGTGCCATCATGTAGAATATTGTCGTTATTGAGGTTAAAATATAACAAAATTTATTGCGTCCAACTTTCATCCATGCACTCATGTAACAAACAAGTTCTTTTCCTTCCCGCCAACGGCTGTGCGGAGTAACTCAGTTACCTCACCAGGAAAATGTTAAGTTTTCAAAAACAATTTCAATGTTTAAAAAAACCATTCGTCGCCTAATTAACGACAAAACGGTTGGGCTCAAATACAAAAAAAACTAAGGGACAAAGTTAAAAAATTACGCACCATTAACGTATTTGGGGTAATTGAGTTACACCGCAGAGTCACGGAAGGGTCAATACGTCTCGATATCTGTATCGTTTCGCTTTCAAAACGATCTCTATTTCAGATTCGTATTGACGCGAGGTAATTAAGAAATTCTAGCGTCCCAAAAACATTTACCTTTTCTTGTACTTGCTTATGTCTTTAAGTATCAAACCCATGTGTCTTTCAAACCTACTTAGAGCAGCCATCTAGGACATAACCCAGCTTTACATTGTACTATTCACATATGTATACCCTATATCCCTTTTAACAAATAAAAAATAAGAAAAACAATCTATAATTAAATTATTTTACTTTGCACCAGCCCAGGGTTATTATTTTACAGGTCGGAGAAAACTTTTTTCACGAAATTTTAACTCAGAATAGCTGATTCCAATAAAAACAGTTTTAATCTTCTTGTTTACTTTAAACTTTGAGAGTATACAATTAATTATTCATGACTTTACTAATGTTTTAAACTCCATTTATTCACAGCGGAACTCACCACACCATTACACAGGTTAACACACCTGCTCTGACCACCTTCCGGTCAGGGGTACCAACCTTATATTTATTTCAGTCACCAATCTACTACAGGAACCAAAATACTAATGATTTTTAGATCAAAAACGCACCATTTTTCAACTCTAGAAACTTTGAGCCATGCGCTCCGATGGGCCGCTAGTTCGCTCTGTTGCCGCATGCCTTGGATACTTCGCGATGTCCGACATGCGAATCATTCGAAGGCATTTGTTGTCCAGAGCATCCGGCAACATGGCAAACGCAATTGGAGCGCATTGCTCAAAGTTTGTGTTATTTAAAATTGGTACGTTTTCAACATAAGTATCATGTAATTTTTGGTTCCTACTGGCAACAGCTATCCAAGGTTGAAATTTCGTGACACTTATATTATCCAATATGTAAAGACCGGGTTACACGGTACATTGACACGTAAAATTTAATGCACGTTTGCGTGAATGATTTTGGTGGACCGGAACGGAACATGTACGGATGCATGAACCAAATTAGTACAGGTTCTAATTTCCGTTCATGCATTCGCACAAGTTGGGTGGTTACACGGTGCATTTTGGCGTTCATTCTCGCGTTCATACATTTAGAAATTAACCCGTGACGTGTTAATGTATCGTGTAAACAGGCCTTAAGCATAGAAGTCAACGACGACTAGTTGACCCAGCTTTATCCTTTCCTTCTCTCCTTCCTATCTTCCCTCCATCTCGGAGGTATTCGTTCTTCTTCTGTTTCCTCTCAAATTCTTCCGCCTCCTCCCTTCACTCTTTCCTGTCAGTGTCTCTTTCCGTCTCTTCCGCTGACGTCCTTTATTTTTTCCTCTCTCCTTTTATTCTTCCTCCCACGGGAATTTTGAGTGCTTTTGAAGGTCTGGGTGGACCGGGATTGCATCAAGTCGCCTTAAATCACACAGATGTTGCGGAAGTGGATCCTTTTTTTACTTCGCATCCTCGGATCTTTTTCGGCGATTTGACTTCTCTAATACATATATTCCTGGAAACACGCACACTCCTGTACTTGTTCATTTTCAAAAGTGAAATTCTTTGTGTTTTTTGTTTAAAAGTAACGCTATTTTATTTGTGGGTTATTTTTATGCATTAAAAAAATAAATGTTAGCCCTGCACCCTAAGCAGTGTTTAAACTCGCTTTCTCTTCTGGATCTTTTCCATTTCTTTGTTATGTTTTATATTATTTATTATCTCAAAACATATTGAAGTTTACGATTTACTTACGATCGCATTTTATTACATGTTTGTATATTGTAAAAAATACTTTTACCCCTTTGTAAATATTAAGGTAAGTATAAGTATTTTTTAAATTGGTTTATCGTTATTCATTTATCAGCATTTAAGATATTTCTGACAGTCGAAATCAAGGGTTTGGGGGGCTTTTGATCACAAAATGTCTCGAATTTGATCTAAAAAATATCGCCATAAATTTGGGGAAAAAATTTGACCACACGAAAAAATCACACCGATTTTTTAATTTCATAGGTTTCAGTCAGCGGTAGACGTACGGCTCTCAAATTTGTTGATTGCTTTCGAACCACAACACTCGAGACTCCCTCATAGCACTCCTCCACGAATATCGACGTGTCGTGAAATGCCTTTGTATCCCCGCGGTGGCATGTTTATCGAGGTTATGCATTATTTTTTCACGATATATCAAGCTCGAGTGTATCCATGTTTTTTTCTCGGCACCTTCCATCCCAGTGGGATCGCAGCAAAAAAATGGATCCTTTTTTTATTCTTCTCGAGTATCCTTGACCGCTCTCTCCCTCTGTACCCTTTCTTCGGTATCCACCCTTACCACCTTTAACCCGTCCCCAAACCCTGAAACCCCCCTGTCCTCTCTTTCGTGGACTCCGGTTGCATCGTAAATTCATCCTCGACCGGCTTTTATATCCTCCTCGAATAAATCCATGTCGTCGTATTTACCCTTATTTTTTTCCTTTCTATCCAGGATACCCGAGTCGTGCAAAAGGAGTTGGGTTTTTGTGTTTTTTTTAATTTTTCCAGCTTCACTATCTTTAATCCTTGTCTCTTTTCCTCAACCGTCGAGTTTGTTTCGTATCGCTCTTGTTTTCTCTCTTTTTTTTTTCATTGTTTCCTTCGTCCGTTTTATTGTTTCGTCGGGGGTTGAGAATTGTTATGGCCGACTTATCTCGCACACGTTACCCGCATTATTTCGATAAATAGGTGATGAAATAGGAAATAGTATTTTTTTCTTTAACGTTTAATGTTTCTAAAAGTTCTTCCCTGGTGGTTTCCTGGGAACTCTAATGATGTGTGTGACTTGTTCGCTTTTACAACTTCATAAGCATTTATATTCGAAGAGAGTGTTTCTATAATCATTTTCAGTGGATAGATTGTTATTTGTGATATAAAAATTAGTTAAATATTCTTAAAACAGAGCGCTTTATTTGTTAGAAAGCTTTAAAAACATATGATTCAATAGTGTCAGGTGAAACATGATGATACCTTGATGATGATACATTGTGTCGAAACCGGTCATAAATAATTCTGGAACCTACCATTGCATTTCCTTTCTGCAATTAAAAAAAATATTATTTTAGTATTCTACCGGTTGAGGTAGATTTCGATGGAGTGCTAAAAAAAGTAAGCTGGAAGCCTCCCTTTCCTTCCAGCACTGCTGTCTTCAATTCACTGTAAGACCTTCTCCCTTTCAATCTATCTAAAAATCCTATTCTCTTCCACTCCCTCCCTCGTTTACCTAATATTCTACCCCATAACACCGTTTTCAACATCCAATCCGCCCTAAGTACTCGATACATCCATATTCATGATAATATATATACATACTATTGCGTTTCATGTTTGGCGCCCATTCTAATCGTTTACGAGTCAATATAGTTTTGATTGAATTTTTAATTCAAATATTTCCCAATTCACATATTTTAATTCTATCATAATCGCAAAATTTATTTATTTTATTTTTTCTGTATCATTTTCATTCCTTTTTCTTAAGATCGTATTGAATGTTGGGATATGTTTGGGATTGAATAGTGTCTTAAAATTCGCCAATTTCCCGTGGCATTGTGTGAAAATTATGGAGACGATGTTTAAATTATGAGGAATCTGTAGGGATGTTTATAGTTTTCTAGTTAACATTTACGCAGTTCATCTGTTTTATTTCAGCCTAATCATTTGGATAATATTCAAATTTATATTATTTTTATGAGAGCTAAAGTGTTTCTTTGGTCGTAAACACGTTTGTAGGCTGATGAAATCTCGCCGTAGTAGAGGTGTTTTTGAGGTTTTATGTAGCAGTATCCACCTCCTGTATTCAAAAAGAAATTCCTCCACCATTCGATGAAATTTCATATCGAAGTGCCGTTGAACCTAGTAAGTAACCTAAGTAAAAATAGAGAAAAAACAGCTAACTCTTTCTCGGAGCGTTCGATCCTAGTCCTTAATTATTTTTAATCCCATGTAAAGCCCGGAGCAAGGATAACCTGGGAACGCCTGGAAACTTTTTGATTGCTGAGAAAGGTTTGCACAGGCTTTTTTTATAATATATTTGTTGAACGCTAGCATTAATTAGATCCTCGTGTTTTATTTGTTTTTCACGATTTCACGTATTTCACGATTAAAAAAATTGAATATACTATAAAAGGTACGAGTTTGAAAGTTAATGTCCTAGAGTGATTCATTATCATTCATTAACAAAATATAGCTATAAAACTGTCATTAAGTCAATAATTTGAAAATTTATTTATTCTTCTCGACCTTCAGTTGGAGTTATCCAAGATGAGATATTATTATTATTTTGTTTATTCCAGGTCAAAACGCCCTAGCTTTGAAACTCTTTGGAGCATAGCATTTGGAACTTTGCATTTGTTCGGCATGCGTTGGTTATGCTCAAATTTACTATCCAGATTTTATTCCACAAAAAAATGATGAAAGAATAGTCTTTTTAAAAAGTGACTTAAGTTAAAAAAGTTAAGGCTGCAATTTTGACGTGATTTGTACTTATTTTTGCTTGTCATTTTTTTTATTGAAAAACAATTCACTAACAAATTATATCAAGAGGAATATTAAATATTGTGCAACAACTTGTTCAAGTTGCATCGCACTCGATATTTATCTTTATTTGGATCAGAATATTTAACATGCCGTAATTAGTAAACATTTTTATCGTAAACCAAAATATAATAAACATCTCTCTTGGCAACTAAGATATTGTAAGTTGTACCGATATCCCAATAAAAAAGATATTGTAAAATTGCACAGATTTGCTTGGCTGTTTCTGCAAAAGGCTGAACAGAATGAGTTCATAATCTGGTTATATTTTTGTCATAAATATGATGTTAAACAGAACACTATAGGTGGCTGCGCCGTTGGCAAAGCTGAGGAGAACATTGAGATCTTCTCCACATTTTGAACAAAGTTTTGAAAGAAGTAAAATTTCCAAAGTGTTTTATTCGTCAGGCAGAGTAAGGGCAGGAATTTACTTGGTGGGTGATACTGAATGAATAGAATTTCGCTTCCCATCACGGCGTACCTAGAAGCGCCATCCTCACCCCATCCTTCTTTCTTCGATGAAAATCTCAAAAGGTGTTTCAGTGAGGTAAACAAACCCCTTTTCCATGAACCCTTTTTCCTCATCGTGATCGTAATCTGCTCCCGTTCCTCGTTCAAATCGCGCTTTAAGTCTCCAGAGAGCAGGATTAAGCCGGACTCGTTCCGTGACGCTGCGTCGGGGAAGATTACGCGAGGAAAATTTTACGGCCGCGTCTTTTTGGCCGTAAAAGGGGTACGAGTTCTCTGACATACATGTATATATAATACATACTTGCATAAAGTTTTAGAGGTATCAGATCGACTGGTGTCCTCGTAGAGAGATAATAATGTCGAGTTTTTGCAGGTTCCAGGTGTCTATATACATAGTCTGGTAATTTTTTTGTCATAAATACGATAAAAACCTCTACGAACCACTTGCATAGTGAGTGTTGCCCATCTACAGCACCTCTCTCTTAAGGCCACGTAATATTCGTAGTGGTCATCTCAATATGGGTTAGATTGCACAATCGGGTTGTTGATACTCACTCGAAGTTCGTTTTAATGAAGCTTGAATGTTTCAGACAATTAAAATCGTAAATTTTCTTCCAACATTAATTATTTAATATCCTTAAAAATCTAGATCCTATTTCTATTATTATTATAAATATTATTATAAATTCGAGGAAAGCGCTCTGAGCAAACAAATAAATAATTTACTGATTTCGAAATTTGGATAAGCAGTTTATTTAGTTTAAACGTATAATTCTCAAAATGGGGGAAATTGCGCAATCTTGCGGTTGATACACGATCAAATTTCTTTGTTTAACTAAGCTCAAGAATTACTCGTTTCAGACATTAATAATCGCACATTATCGTCCAACTTCAATTTTTTAATATCCTTAAAAATCCAGAGCATTAAATAAAATGTCGGAAATGCTGGATACCCAATAAAAACAGTTTCCATGGTAACTACAAGCTGCATCATAAAAGTTTGCGTTGCTATAGCTAACAAAGGAGTTGCAACCACATGATTATAGAACATACTTAAGCATTTAAAATTATCTCCCCTACCACCTCCTGAGGTATTGATGATTTCCTCGGTCGTTTATGCAGCAGTCGAAAATCCTCTTGTTTAGATTTTCTCTAGGTGATAAACTCTAACTTTGTGGTGGTTATGGCCCTAAAATTCATATTGTCTATGCCGAAGAGTTGCTTTACCTGGCTTTTAGCAGAGAATATTTTTTTCTGCTTGAGCCTTTCGCTGCACAGGATTGCATTTCTCTCCATTGCTTTTCGGGTAATCTGCGTCGAAGTTGAGTTCTGACGACGTTTCGTGGCCTATGCTGGTCACATCTTCAGATCAGATCCGAGTGCCGGTAGATGGAAATGGCCCGCTAATCTTCAGGGTATCCTACCGGTGGCTCGACCAATCACCGTCGAGGACCTCGATTTTTGGCGTTCTGTTTTGCGTATAAGTCTTTTCCAGGTAGTATGTAATGTGATTCCACCATCTCTAATGAATTTTTCTGTTGATTTTTCAATTTCATAGCCTCACGAATGATGCGAGGAAAACAAAACTCAGACCTGATCTGAAGATGTGTAATATTCGTAGGCCACGAAACGTCATCAGAACTCAACTTCGAAGCAGCTAACCCGAAAAGCAATGGATAAATGAGAATATTTTTTGTTTAATTTTATCTTTGTTTAATGTGTGCCATCTAAGTTCTCTAAAGGACTGAAAATAGAAAAAATTCGTTGTTACGTTTTTTATATAGGACATCGGAGTTTGAAAAATAAAATATCATCCCTTCAATTCTCCTCTATTCTGATCGGATGAACTTACTATGAGTGTCTTCCCTTTTGGTGACTGAGCCTAGTTTTTCCGTCGCGAATTCTAGTTTTGCTGAGTGAACATATAGAGCTCTTGTTTGATTTCATTCGGAGTCCGTCGTCTCTATCGCGAAGTGAGCGAGATTAAGAGTGTCGAATGGCTTCCATCAGCTGGACTTGAAAACTCTTAACCGTAATCCTCGCTCGCCAACAACAAAAGCTCTCAGATCTTTGGGAAGAGTGCCATAGACCACTCCACATTTTTTTCTCTCTGAGGCAAAGCTCTTCGTTCCGATGGGATACTTGTGAATAGAATCAGCGGATAATGGAAGAGATGGCTTCGCCACGGCGGGCTCACATGTTCCCGATCCCCCCACCAAAAGAGCTCAAGGAGGCGCTTCGATTGCGGATCTATCTAGCATTTAAAATCGTTTTCTGTATAAGAATGGCATCCGAAAGCCACTGGCTCTAAGGACCAGGGCTCTTTCGTATTTGGGGGTAGATAAAAATCCTCTTTTGATTAGCGTCTCGGAGTATATGTCTAAGTGTGATATGCAAAATTATTTGCCAATGTTTCGATACATTTTTTTATATCTTCTTTAGGGCTGCGAATGGATATTATTGCATTAAATTGATGGATGAATGAATGAAAGATTATTGCAATGTTTTTTACAGTAATGAAACGAAGAAACAAAAAAAATTCAATTGTAGATAAATTATAAAGTAGAGACAAGAATTTTGGCGTACCTTTTTTTTAAAAGATTTTTTTACTGATTGCAGCAAAGCTAGTACAATATCGTAGTTACTATCAATTTATATTGATTATATAAAATATATTCTTCTTAGATTTTCAATGTCTGATCTTTTACTGCAGCTGCTTTTGTTTTTAGAGACATTCACTTACAATTACATGCATTCATTCATTTACATAATCTATTTTTAAAAGTTTTAACTACCTAAAATTTCAGTACTATCGAATTCAAAGGAGTGCTTAAAAGTGAATTTAAGTCTTCGGTCAACTTTGGCAATCTCTTTTCTTCACAACGAATTCATTCTCGATACACATTTTAGACACACAGGCGATTTTGTTCCCCGTCCGCTGCGATTTCAATGTGATGATGGCTTTGAGCTTTTGGTTATACTATGGTTTACAAGGGCACATAGTGTAATTCTTTTCTATATATGTGAGATATGTTGCGAAATCCTGTTGTTTAGATACCGCGAAGTCCGTCCTATATAGCAACTATTACAATGGAATGCCTGCATGCATTATATAGAATGGAGGCGTGGAAATTTATGCATTTAAACATTGAGGTCAAGAAAAATAAAGAAGAATTCGATTTTTAAAAACCTTTAGCGTAAAAAGGTTTTAGAACAATGTCTAAATGACTTTAGATCGAGAAAAACATCACAACTCTTTTTACTAATCATTTAAAAATAACCTTGTTGCCAAATAAATGTAGTGAGAGAATGAAATAGGTCGATTTTAGTTGTGACATTTAATTGCCCACCTAGCTTCCCTTCCGATAAAAATCACATCATCCCAATCCCTTCAATCCTTTAAAGAAAGATTATACTGTTGTTTGAAGACCTACATTATTTAAGTTTGTTTACTATTTTTCTTTTTTGTGTTGTCAAATCATTCTATTCTTACGATCTTCGTTGGAGTTTCTTTATTACCTAAAACTTATATGTGCATTTTTTGCAATCACTCTAGACGCCATGATTTTTTATATTTTGCATTTTTATTTTCGTTTAGTCCCGTTAGTTCCTCACCCAGTGTTACATCCCATGCTGTTGCTAAATGAAAAAAATGTATTTATTCTCGTCTACGTGCCTTTGTAGAAGTTCATTTCGTCCTCATAGCTGTAGATTTTAGCCTTTTTAGTGCCAGGCGTTGCTGCGCTCTCTTTACTGCGTTTAAGGTAAAACGGAAATTAAAATTACATTAGCCATTATGTTCAATGAACTTCGGTTTTCGGTTATGGCCTTTCAGTCTTTATTGTGCCTATCCGTACAAAGACGATTCTATTCTGCGGTAAAGGCCCTTTGATACTTCACTGCGATGACAGCTTTGGGCAAAGATACGAAGGCTTTCCAGTTCAGTTCGCGTTTCATACCAGTTAAATTGAATCTTTGTGAACGGTCTATAAGCATTTAAGCCGTGTCGAAAGCCTATCTTCGCGTTATCTTTACTTTCAAATTCACCGGCCACGATGGGGTTTTGTGAATAGAGTTAGTTAACATGCTGAGGAGTGAATTTGAGTCTTCGATCAACGTTCGCTATCTCTCTTCTTCACTACGAATTCATTCACGATATACATTTTAGACATACAGACGATTTTATTCCCCGTCCGCTGCGAATTCAATGTGATGATCGCTTTGAGAAAAGAAATGGACACTCTCCATTGAGTTAACGTTTCGTGCCAGGGAAATTCAAACTCTATGGACGCGATGTAATCAAATATACCTTTTCATAATCCTATTTTCACCCTATATTTGCTTTTAAGTTCACGGCAACGATGGAATTTTGCTAATTAAATTAGTCAATATTGTTATTGAATTTGGGTATTCAGTCATATCTCCCAGGGTTTTTACTTTAATGCTCTCTACTGAGAATCAAAAGTAGCTGACTCTTGAGTAAAAACAAATATGATCATACTTGGGAACATAGGCGGATCTAGGGGGGGCACGGGGGCACGTGACCCTTAAAACTATGCAAGCTTTTTAATATGGCCCCATTATCATTGCGTTCGTTTTGTATTACGAGGTATCTTTGTGCCCCCCCAGAACAAAATCCTGGATACGGCCTTGCTTGTGCCCTCCCCCCCCAGAAAGAAATCCTGGATCCGCCCCTGCTTGGGAATTATCATCCCTATAAATGGACACCGCTGCAAATTATTTTCATCTTCTCGGACTATTCATTCTCTAAGTATCCTCTCTTACCATTTCAAATTCACTATATGTGCAAACGGAATCCATAACAAGGCCACGAATTAATAACCAAGCTATACACAGGCGAATCAATGGTGCGGTTTAAGGTCCTTATTAGCTATTTCAATGTGACGACGGCTTTGAACACAGAGATCAAGACTTTGAAATTGAATATGTGTTTCGTACGAGGCGAATTCAATCACAAATAACCTCAAAAAAAAACCTAGGTAAATTCAATCGCTTCGAACGCTCTATAAACATCTAGGTCTTTTCAAATCCTATCGCATCTCTACCTGTGCTTTCAAATTACCTTTGCTTTCAAATTCGGCGTTAATAATGGATTTTTTTAAATGTGGAAATGACAAAAGGTTGTTATATTATTCACGATATTCAAATATCTTACTGAACTGAATGAGACATTTACAAAGGATTTTGTGAATTAAATAAGTCATTATACTCCATGAAAATGGATTTAAAGGTGATATCGGTAGCGGCGGTGTAAAGTCATCGCCAGTCAACCAAGAGATCGTGGGTTCTACTTCCACCTGGGTAGGTTGCCCTTACCCAGATAATAGTTGTTCGAGTTAACTTGTGAAAAAACTCCGATATGAAAGACTGATGTACTGTATTCAGTGGAATAGAAATAAAAATATTGCTAACAGATTCTCTACCTCGCTTACGGAATACTCAGGCTATCCTATTTTGCAGTAAATGTGCTTTCCGTTTTCAATGTGATTACATCTTTTTGCGAAGGAGTGCACCACGTTACATGCTTGGTAAATTCAATCGCAAGTAACCGCTATGTCTATGTCTATAAACATCTGCGCCTTTTGTCGAAATCCTATCTTCGCTTTCAAGTTCACCGGCTATAACTGTGTAATTTTCTCTTGAATCCTTATACCAATGCTTGACACCAAGGTGAACTCGCCAGCCGCTATTGATTTCGTTTTGAACTGGAGCTATACAGAAATATAATTTGATTCCGCAAACGGTGCGCGATATCGTTTCCTAAAAACCTCCTAGTCCTCTCATTCGTGAAATGATACGCCGCGTGAGCTTTGTCGAAGCGCAGCTGGTGTTTCATCCCGTAATTGGCCTCGGAATGGAACGTCTCTTTGATTCTCGGGGCTGTCGATAACCACGAATCGGGCAATTCCTACCCGGCACGAGAAGTAGCGCACACAGAGGCGTTTGGTCCACCGGCAGTGAGGTGGCGAGGGGTAGTTTCCGAAGGGTCCAGACCCACGCCCACCCCAAAAAATATGAAAACACAAGTACTTTGCTTCATCGTAAAAGAAAACAAAATATTGTAAAGTCATGGACTGAAAAATATTTCTTTGAAAAATGGAAGTTTTCGAATCGAATTACGTATATGAAGATGAAACTTTTTCCATTGAAGACATGTTTATTTTACGCAGCAGCTAATTGGTGATTTTTTAAAGTCATTAAAATGAAGTTGCAATGAATTAATTCAAGGTACCTGTAATGAACTACACTAATGAGCCTACTTTTGGGATAATCTGTCAACTTCTTCCACGGTGAAATGATTGGGTAAATACTTGTGCAGTCTTTTCATAGGCGGTAACAGCGCATAGCCGCAAATGAAATATTTTAATTTTCATTTTTCTTGCGTAGTTTAGAAAGTCTTGAACAAATTTTTTTTATTTCTGCGAAAACTGAAGACTGTGGACCGTGGAAGTTTTTTTTAAGGCCCTATCTTCTCAATGCTTATCTTTTTATGCATAAAAAAACATCATTTTACCTTATAAAAAAAGAAATTCTTTCGATTACGAAAAAAGTTAAAACAAGTTTTAATCCCGCTACTTAGTTCACTGTTTTTCAAATATCTTCTCCCTGGTTTTGAACACACCCCCCGAACAAAAATCCTCGTTACCACACTGGGCGCTGTCCCCTTTTTCATCTCTTAGCATCTAGACACCCTACCTATAACTTCTTCTTTTCAGGACACAATGGTTTTCCATTTGTCCCCTGCAAATTTTCCTCTGATTCTCCCAACCTCCTTCCCCCCCCCCTCCAATATCTCCAAAACTTTGTTTCCCGTCGAGGGCATTTAAATGACATGTTTCCAGAAAATGTCACCTGACTGTAATATGAAACACATTGAAACCGGTAATTTGAATAAAAATTTTTGTTGAATATTACTGGTAAGTTTGAATTCACAATATTTTAAATGAACTTTTTTCGATTACGAAAATTGTTAAAATTATTTTTAATCCCTCTACTTAGTACACTGTTTTTCAAAACTTTTCTCCCTGGTTTTGGACGCCCTTCATAAAATTCCTGGCCTCGACACTGTCCATCGGAGTTGGATTACGAGAAAGAGAGAAAACATTTGCTATCGCATCCTCAATCGCAATAGACCTGTTTCGGTAGGTATCAATCGATTTTCGATCTTTAGGGCGAGATTGGGAAATGGGTTTCTTGCGCCTTTAGGTAAAGCGATGCCAAAAAAAAAGATAACAAACAGGATAAAGAAAGGAGATACAATCTGGGAAGGAAAACGAAATTGCCGATCGAGTAGTTGATTAAATAAATAAAAAAATATACATGGCTCAAGATTGAATCGGTTTTCTCCTATTTTCGTTTTCCTCGGCACGCTTGACGTCACATTTTAAACGTGCGACGCCGCTTTCCAATAGCTTATCCGCCCTGGCGGATTGCCGTGGTATCGGCATGTTACGTATCCATCTCATGTTACGCGCTGTCAATAAAGCCAATGCGATTCGGGAATCGATGAGTTTACAATCTTCGTTCCGATTAACTCCAGGCCCATCGATCCCACACGCGTTTTTCCTTCTATGGGAGGAAGTTACGCGACGGAGACTGGATAAGAGGTTTTGGAATATGTATGTAAAGAAACCCGGGTCGCACTCTTTAAAAAAGAAGTGGTATAAGTAATTGTGTGATATCCAGGAAAACTGATTATGGAATACCACAATGTTAAACAAGAGTTAGTGAATTTTGTAAGTAAAGAAAATTTTTGGCCGAAGAAAAGAAGCTAGTATTGGAGGAAAGTGATGACAAAGGAACGAGAGATTTTCTCCGACTTCAGTCGTTCATGAATGATCCGGTGCTTTCCCAGCGTATCGGGTGGGTAAAATTTTCTCGGGTCTTCCGCCGAGTGAGTGATGCATCATCTGGCGACGTTTCGACAACCTACTGGTTGATCTTAATCATGACATCTGCATTCAGTCTCTTAATTCAGAGGAAAGTGATGACAAAGGAACGAGAGATTTTCTCCGACTTAATTCGTTAATGAATGATTGGGTGCTTTCCCAACGTATCTAGGTAAAAAAATTTCGGGTCTTCCACCGTATGAGAGACTCGTCATCTGGCGACTTTTCGACTACCTACTCGTTGATCGTAATCATGATATCTGTATTCAGTCTCTTAATTATTTTAAAGCTCTGAAGAGTACAAGGTGTGATAAAAAAAACAAGACCAGACTGATTTTATTTTGCGCAAACCGTTCAACGGATCGAAACGAAACAAAGTGCGCCATCTTGCGACATATCTGAGGACTAAAACGAGAGGTTTTGAGTTTTTTTACGTCAAGTCGTTACTTATCAGAAGCGGTACGTGCCTTAAACCGTTTGTCGCCGCGTACAACGTCGGCAATGAAAGAGCTAGAGGGATAGCGTGTGCGCATGAAATTTTGTTTCAAACTTGGCAAAAGTGCTACTGAGGCGTTTGGAATGATTCACTAATCCTTTTTTAATGAAGGCATGAGTTGAAGCCAGTGTTTTGAGAGGTATAGTCGTTTTAAATCGGACGGAACCTCTACAGATAAAGATTCGCGTGCGGAACGGCCTTCCTCGTCGACAGACCCCAGCCATGTGAAATTGGTGAACGATTTGGTGCGTAAAAATCGCCGTTTAATTGTACTACCCAGACAGTGATCGAAACGTCGAGAGAAATGGAGTCACCCGGTGAAGGACTTGAGGAAATTTCACTCCACTAATACTTATGAAAGCCCGCTTTGGTCGCTTTAAGCGAAAAATATCAGGTGGACGAAAAAGTGGGAAGCCGTTCATCTTCCTCATCATCTGCAGAAAAGTTTCTCGGGTTTTCCACCGGTTGATGTCGTCCATGTCTCCCGACGTTTCGATCCGCGACTTGCTGATCGAAACATCGGGAGACATGGACGACATCAACCGGTGGAAAACCCGAGAAACTTTTCTGCAACTGATGCGCCGGGAAAACCTAAGATCATACATTCCTCATTATCACCTGCAAAGGTATATCATGGTGTCCAAACCTAAGAAAAATGATCCATTTTAATTTTCAATCGGGGAGAACCAAATACTAATTTTATACCAATTTTTTCTAAGAAATTCTACATGAGTAAGTACTGTAAAAAAATTTATATTAATTAATTACACTTTAGCAGTGATTGATAATGAATTACTCTTGGTAAGTGTAACGCTATTAATTATCTGGACTTAGTTCGTGCTGAAGAATTCGCTCTGATCGACCAATCATCAATTCTTCGCAAAATCGAAAGCCCGTACTCTATTGCGTGATCAAAGGGGAACCCCCCCCCTCACAATTTTCCGTAGAAGCATAGTCCATCCTCCCCATGGGGAGCTTACTTTATTCTTAAACATCCCTTTAACCAAAATTCATCAACCTATGACTGTTTTGTGTGCAACAGCGAAAGGAGGAAATAATTTTTGCGCTCGGCGCAGACTTTGGGAAAGGCAAGAACAATTTGTACTCCGAATCAGATAAAACTATTCACATATATAGTGACATTAGAAGCTAGTTTAAACCGAGATGTTTTACGAACATGGCATTAGAAGCCTTGCTTTCAAGGTATTACGAACATGATATTTCTCCTGCTGTAATGGATTCTTTCATACTTTTTTGTCTTATCGCCTTCCCTATATTTAAGGTCATAATTCCTCGTCCACCTTCTTTCCTTGAAAAAGAGCAATATTTGGTAACTGATCCCCAGGTTGTAATCAAATATCTTTTGTCTTATTACTTCTCTTTCCCTAGGGTATTACCTGTATGCAAACTGTTCCGTATTCTCCCTTTGGGAGGGACCAAATCACCGCATATATTTCTATTTCGGTGGGAAGTCCCTTTAATGTTTTCATCCTATCCCGGTTTTTTTCCTTCCCCGGTGATTGCATGCACCCTTTTTGAAGCGAGGGAAATTTCTTTGTAGTCTAAATCGTCTTTTTTTATCATATCCTTACATTTTTTCTTTAAAGAGACGTTCATTGTAATTATCATTCTTTTTTAATACACTGCCCCGTGTTCTCGTTTCCTTCTCCCCTCTTTAGCCGTTTCCATGGTTACCTCTCGCATCTCCCTGTTGTTTATTCGTCCCTCTTATCCCCGTAAGCCTGTATTCCTTACTGTTCTCCTTTGTCTCCATTCTCATAATCTCCCTCCTCTCCGTTTACTTTCTCCTTCCTCCTCTGTGTTACCTTCATCCATGGCTCTCTCCTCTTAAGTTTTCTTTAATTAAATCCATGCATGACTGGATAGTACGGGTTCAATTTTTAAAGAGTTTTCTTTTTCGTTCTCGTCATTTTCTTCCTACCTGACTTCCGTCCGTACGAGGATCATCCTAGTGGGTAGGTTGTAAGATGAAGTTGTTTATAAAGTGGATTTCTGCATGGTGACACCGAGGAATAGGTCAAGCCAGGGGTAAAATTGCGGCAATTTTTCTGCAGAATCGCTTGTATCATTGGTAATCTTTGTAATCTTTCCTTGAAACCTTTTTTTAACGTACGGTAAGTTATGTGCTTCTGGGCTCTGAGGCGATTTATTATAGGCTTCTCGTGACTCTAGGAATATATTTTTCTTTTTTACTCTCATGTTGCGTCTCTGAATCCGTAACGTCGTGTGCCACAAATCTCCGCGAAACTATTTAAACTGACCAGGCTTCCAAATCTCTTGCGGCTGCAACCTGTTTCCATTAACGGTGAACGTTAGAGGTGACTCTTATCTTCTCTTGTTATTCCAAATAATATACTTGTGAATGCACAAGACACCATAGAATAACCTTTTAAGGGGATGATTACCTACCAGGTAAGAGACGCCCTATGGCTAACTGCATCTGATACCTTCACTCGTATAGATAATGACGGTTTCCGTCTTCCAATTAGTTGAGAATTTAACATGAAAGGAAATTTAGGAGAGAAGAGAAGGCAATCGGTTGGAGGGAAGTCGCATGAATATAATAGTCCTCGAATTGAGTTAGCATCTCTACACTCACGTATTTCCCACTAAATTCGTTTGGGTTTTGATGATTGTTTGAATCCACGATGGTTGTTAGAACCCTACAAAACCCTACAAAAGCATGGAAAAAAATCTTACTTTCCGCATCTGCGTCTTTAAAACTACAATATAAAATATTTGCCAACCTCACTTTGTAGTTTTCCATGATGGCGGAATTAATATACTTTGTAATAATTCTTTCAATATTTATGCTCAACAACTTTTTGGTTTCGTTCTATAGGGACTAACGAATTTTCAATTCAGGGAGGAGTCTTAGATAGTGCACCATAATAAGAAAGCGGATAAAGCAATGTGACGATATGGGCTAAGTTGGCTAAAAAAATCCATAAGCGTCAAAATTATGTGCAATAATTGGTAAACATTATTGTAAAATATTATGTGAATAATGTCGCGTTAGTTCAATGAGAATGAGTCCAAGGTCCTGACATTGTTTGGGCGAAAGTAAGATTGCAAGACAATCAAAATGAATGTTTTGTGTCATTCCTCAATACTGGTATATGGTGAAACAATTCCTCACCTTAACAAATGCAGAACCCTTCAAATATATGTTCTTCAACCTACGGTAAATTCTCAGGCTCTCGTAACATAAAATTACTGGGATCGAAAGTTTGCCTGACGTTCACTTAACATGCAGTTGTGTGAAGGCGTGATAAACGTGTACAAGGCCAAAATGAGGAGGGGCTAGTTATGATTGAATAGAGGAGGAAACTTTAGAAGAGATAGGAAGATAAAGCAGTCGGTTGGAGGAAGGTTGTATGAATGTAGGAGAGGTATATTAAGGGAAAGGTCGTGAAGTATTGAGCCTGAAATGTATGATGTTTGGCAAATGACGCAGGGGAATTAAGGGATGTTGCTAAATAGATAATCTGGAAACCTGTTGGTGGGTCTTGCATGAACTTGAGACAAAATTGAATTCTAGAGTTGTGTTTTGTTTTGAGAATGCTTGGCAAATGAGAAAGGTAAAGGATGAGAGGTTTCTTTATGCTTAACATGGAGACGTATTGGTAGATTCCACGTTGAAGTTGAGGCAAAAGATGATTTCAAGAGTGATTAAGCTGTAAATACGTTTCTGTGATAGCTGGCCCTAATGTGAGCAGGACTTAATGAGTAATTAATTACTTGAATTGAGCTTCCACCTCTATACTCACGTCTTTGACACTAAATTTTGTAGTAGTAACCCGTTGAAATTTTGCGGAGAAAGGTGACACTTTTATAGTTTCGTTTAAGCTTAGAAAAGTTAAGAACACACGCGCGAAGTTTATTTTTTTAATCGATTCAAAAAGATACTGCTTGAATGGTGGTAATATTACCCATCTTTCCTGTCATCCATCCGTTCGTACAATTTTTCCAACAATTCTAACGTTGTATTTGTGCTGAAAGTCAGTGTATATTGAAATAATTATGTACAGTTTGTAACAATTTAATTGCACAACTGCTGCGATTGAATGATTGGTGCAAGGTTGTATGAAACATAGCATAAATATTGTATTTTGCATGTGTTATATTTAGCGTGAAAAGAAATCTTCCTAAGATGCATTAGTTCAGAATGTATGAAACTCAGTTTGGGTCACTTAATCATTTTCCGTTAAAATATTCAACCATTATTAATGAAACACACATTACTACTAATTAATATAAAATAGGACTTGCTCTGAATCCGAATTTCATCCAATTCGTTTAATATTTAGATGACAGTTCCTTATAACTTTCATTAATTTATGGTGTGAACGTGTTATTTTTCTTATATTTTGTAGCATATAATTTCTTTTAATTTAAAATATAGCATCATACTTTCGTTTATATATGTGAACTCTCTAGCATTTATTTCACTTAATACTTTTACCTTACGGGTTCTAACTAATGGACTTTAGTTTTGGATGCATGAAACTCAGTTTGGGTCACTAAATCATTTTCTTTTA
Organism: Ischnura elegans; assembly: GCF_921293095.1. Lineage (NCBI taxonomy): Eukaryota > Metazoa > Arthropoda > Insecta > Odonata > Coenagrionidae > Ischnura > Ischnura elegans. The sequence goes on from NC_060249.1 coordinate 48,093,699, forward strand.
AAAATTAAACCATTATTAATCACACTTGCCTCAGTTTGGGTCTCTTCATTATTTTCCTTTTAAATTTATTATTAATTGAACCATTATTAATTGGTAGTAGTACGCAATTAACATTTGCGTACTACTACCAATTAATATAGAATAGGTCTAGCTCTGAATCCGAATTTCATCGAAACGGTTTCATATTTAGATGAGGATGCGCTCACATAGAGTATCTTAACTCTTTTCGATACCCGGGTGTCATCGTACTCTGTGTAGTTTAGGCGGAACCTAAAGGATCGAGATGACTGAACCAGGTGCCGTGAACATTTTAGGCAAGAAGTTTCATGTCCGAGATCGTGGAGCCAACGTCCAAGGGTTAACGCCAAACTTCAAGCACTTACTTCGGTCCTTCGCTTTCAACGCGTTCATGTAAATGCAAGAATGGCCGCAGAGTGATATCATCCACCTAAACCACCGGCGTTCTATGAGATAGGTGCAATCTAACTTTAGTACGAAGAGTCGCATTGTGCTTGCTTTGCCTCTCATTCAATTCCTTAATAGGAGGAAACTTCGCCGGTTAGAACCCTAGACACAGTAGCAGTAAATTCAACTCGATTGCTCATCGACATGGTTGTTAGTTTTACTATTAAATCTTCCCTTTTATTTGGCTTTAAAGTATTTCGGTCGCTAAATTCACTGCTTTCTCCGTGAATACCGAGTCATTAATTACTGCAAAATTAAGGATTTGCGGTACAAAAAAATTAATATTAGCGGTCTTTTTTTACTTATTTATAAAGAAGGTATTTTTCAGTTCTTGCAGGTGTTAACAAACGTATATGAGCTATGATAAGGAAGCATTTTGAAGCGAATAATTTTTCATGTGCATATATCTATGATCGATTTGATTGTAACTCAATTTCTTATTTGTTTGTGAAACATGTCACTTTTTTTGAAGCTTCAATAGTTTAGGGATATATTTCCCCTAAATGAGATGGAGGATGGAGGAAAGGAAATTATTGCTGTCACTGGCATTTCTGTCGGCTGAAGGGAATTAATAATATGGGGATGAAATATTTTCTAGCTCTCAAATAAGTTATTTCTTCGTTACAATTCTGACTCTTTTTTGCGGCTAGCGGAATTTATCTGTTTTAATCGTATCTACCAATGGCGGCGATAAAATAAGCAATTGTCACGAAACTTTTAGCGTCATCCTCTAGTCATTCAGCATTCGTTTGGAGTGTTAATTTTCATTGCTCCATTATCCCACATTAATTCATTATCCCAGGGGCTTTTCCTCTAATTTTACAGATGATAATGAAGCACGTCGTAAATTATACGGTGTAATAAAGGCACTAATATTCTCCTAAAAAGGTTTCATAGCTCCATCTCATTTAGGGGGAAATATATCACTTAATGCTTCATAATTATAGTGTGAGGTGACTCCGGAAAAATCGTTGCTTGTAATTTGTTTTCCTCTAAATTTAGAAAGCATTCATTTTTTTTCCTTAACATAACCTTTATTATTTTCGAATCAACGTATAGAAAGATGAATCTTTCCCGTTTTTTCATTAGAAAGTGGTTTATTTGCGAAAGAGCTTTTCAGCAATAATTAATGGTGATTTTCATGAAGTTTAAATTAATTCAAAGACCTTGGCGTGACCTAAAACTAACGCACCCATATTCGGAATAAATCAGTCAACTTCTTTTACGTTGAATTGATTAAGTTAACATGTATGCTGTCGCTTCGTAATAGTAATAGCGCATACCAGTGAATTAAAACTTTTCTTAGCTCTCTTTTTCTTCTGCAGTTTAGAAAGTTTAGAAGAAAGAGGTTTGTTTGTTTCCACTGGCCCTAAAGACTTTTCTTTAGAAGGTCTCATCATTCCAATGTTTATCTTTTTATGTGAAATACAAACTTAATTCTACTATAATTTTTTTAAATATCGTACGTAGCTCAATAATAGAAATGGTAAGTGAGGATATATTCTTTAGGGCTGCGGTTTCGGTTTTAAATTTTCTCTTGGGTGCACTCACCCTTGCATTGTATAATCACAGCCAATATTGCTCATTTTCATCTAGAATAAATATCGGGATTCTGCATCCGCATCAGGATTCTGTGCACCGAATTCCATGTGGCACGAATTATAACGTGAAAATGGTTTACCTGTATTATAGGAGTGACGATTCCAATTTAAATTATAGTTAAGGTGAACGGTGTAAAATACAGTGTACAAGTAAACTATGTGTGGCAACCAACCCTCGTAGCCCGGCGTAGACGACTCGGCCTAACCTAAGTAAGTGCTTCTTTAAAATACTGACGAAATTTTACGAAATTCCTGGCAAAATATTTATTCCAGAATGATATCAATCGGTGGAATAAACAAGAATCATTTTAAGAATTTTCACTCATTATCACTTATTATTTTAAAGAATTTTGATCATAGGACTCAAATTCAGAAATCTCCGCAACTTTTAATATTTAATGCATTATTTTAAAACGTAGTTCAGAAACAAAAATATCGCAAAAGGTAAATGAATGAGGATTTCAAGGGATGCTGTAATGTTGTCCATCAAATTGAAGTAAAAACGGAATTTTGTAGTTCTATAAGTTCCGCCGATTGTATTTGGATTCATATTGTTTTGAATTAAGCATATTTTTCGAATGAAATGCCATTACTCTCATTTTCGATGGTAAACTTATATACCAGTGTCCGTCGTAAATTGTATTCGAGATCGTTTCTCGTTCTGTAATTCAGTGCACAAAATGTAACTGATTAATTAAGAAATGAAAAATATTTCCCGGAATTACTGCCACCAATATTTATACTGAATTCATATCTCACGTATAAATTAATAAAACTTATTTATTAAAATACCTTTCACGTAGTATATTACAGAATTTGGATAATCGAGCCCTAATTCCGACATTTTCGCAACTTTAAATCGTAACCACGTAGGTATAAACGTAGTTCAGGTACATAAATTCAAACATTGGGAAAAGGACTCAGTCTCTTTTTTTATATGAAATGCGAACTATAGCGAACATTTTACCTCACGTTACAGTTATCTCTTGGTGTTTTAATCAAGTGACAAATTAATTTGAAAATCATCCGGCGGGATATGGAATAAATAGAGTTGAAAGATCTTTTCTGCGTTTTAGCTAATTAATTTCCTTTTTTGAAAATATATATATTGTTCCCGAGAACTCTACTGAAAGAGCCATAGAGAGAATAAATTTGTATCCCCCTAGCGACTCGTTGAGAGGCCTAGTGAAAGTCGGAGAGGACAGCGCAAATACTGCCGTTTCCTTCCCTAGAATTTACGAGTTTTCTTACAGTCTCAATTGTCGCGGTAAATGCTTCCACCGAGCAAGGATCCGTATACGGAGCTGGAGTCTTGAGGGGAATTGTTGGTCTCCAGGGAGGACTAGGTGCCAAATCTCTTGGCTAATATATATATCTCTCTCGTTCCCGAAAACCCAATCTCCCTCGCAGGCCGCAATGGCGAATAGAGTCGGAGAATCTCACCCGGTGGTCATTATCCGCAATGTACGCGGGCCCCTATGTACACCCTCTCTTCCATCCCCTTCTCCCTTCCGGACAGACCTCGCACTTCCCCGTTAAGGTGGCTCCATTGAGACTACTTGAGTCAGAACAAATGTTCCGCTCCGCCTTATCTCAATTATCGCGGAAAAAATACTGCGTTTTTTAACGTCATTTTTTCTTTCCCTCACCCCTCCTGTTTCATTCTAACCTGCTTGAGGAACAAAGCTTGCTGAAAGCAAATTGAATTGTATCTGCACGCGAATTTATTGAAGGATGTTTCAAAAATTCAGCATTACTTATCAATGAAAGACACTTTGTTGTTTCCACATTATATTTAAAAAATTCCGACCGGTTTTGGCTGTTACCTCATTATCAAGTACAAAAATTTTATATGAAGAAATAATTTTTGTACTTGATAATGGTTTAAGAGCCGAAACCGGTCGGTATTTCTTAAATATATTGTGGAAGTAACAAAGTGTCTTTTATTGATAATATGGAGCCCTTACACCACGCACAAGCTTCAAATTTTGGATTTAATTTCAGCATCAGTTACAGTCCTACCATAGTTGTGTAATATTATAATTCTCTGGTTTATAGTGTTTAACTTTAAAATACAAATGTTCTGCTCCGCCTAATCTCAAATATCGCGGAAAAAATACTGCGTTTTTTTAACGTCAAATGTTTACTTTCCCGCACTGCTCGGTTCCACGGTAACCTTCTTGAGCAGGGAAGCAGTGAATTTAATCAGCATTATAATTCGTAGACGTGTATTTTAGCATATAAACGTTCGTTTTATTTTGCGAAAAAATACTGCGCTTTTAACGTCAAATTTTTTTTCCTATCATTTGCGGTTTCATTTTAACCTGCCTGAGGAACAAATCTGTCAAACGATCAGAATACGAATTCGTGGAAGGATAGGTCGACATTTCAGCATCAGTTTTACTCCTGCCGTAGCAGTAGAATATCATTATTCTGTGGTTTACTGCGTTTTACTTTAAAATATGGAGCCCATAAGTTGAAGATATGTATTCTCCCGTAACTGTGCATTGCATAAGCTAGCAAATTAGTAGAAGGGTATTTTAAAATTTCATCGTCCGTTTCATTCCAATCATAGGGGTGTAATATCACAATTCTCTGGTTTTATTGCGTTTTACTTTAAAATATGCTGCCTATTTGGAGAAGGAAGAAAATTGGAGAGGTGTATTCTGTCGTTCAATTCCTATGTACTTTATTTGATTTTAATTTATTACTTTTATATTAAATGTAAGTTAACAGTGGTTTCACTTAATTTTAAGATGAACATGTCAGCTTTCTTAATGCCCCACCTAATTTTCCTCGTCACTTTCGTGCAACTTCAAGCTCATTTTAGAGAATTTAATTAGAAAATGTGACATTTACCAGTGCTAAATTTATGCTCCAGATATTCTGTGATGTATGACCCATTTTACGGTGTATTTCTCAGCTCTGGTGCAATAGGGTAGTTTCCTTCATCAAAGAAAACGAAAGGCATTGATTGCGATTCGTTACCCACCATTAGTGTATTCATAATACAATAATTATTTGGTTTTTGAAATACCGGTTTAGACGAATGGCTAGGGTCAAATTTTATCCTCATTTGAAAAAGGCCAGATTGGCGCCCATGCGATTCCACTCCGCATGACGTCACAGGGACCTAGTTTCTACACGAGAGGATAGGAGTTATACATCGTCTGAGGTTACCAATGCATGCATGAGGCACAGAGCTCAGGGAAACATGTCTTAATAATCACCTATTAAAACTGGCTAAGGTCGGAAAGTTTTCTTCGTTTGATAAGGTATTAATAAACCTTTTTTAAGCCAAGCGCTACCAGCCAGCAAGGTACTCAGCTACCCGCTAGCATCCTGCGTCCTATCAGCGCTCAGAGCCTCGATCAAGGTCACCTCACAAGGCGGGAGGGGGAACCAGAAATGCGTCGCGCGGTCTTTTTTCCATCATTCCTACTTACGCGTCGCGTTTTCGCGCGCTTGAAATTTTTTACTTTTCATTTAATCGCGAAAAATAGATATCGTCATTTAAAAATCTAAAAGCTTGAAATACGTACTCCAGGAGTAATAATCTTTCGATTTAGGCAATAAAAAAATAATAGGAAACCACCCTATTATGCGAACAGTCTCTTAGCGCAAAATATTTCTCCTTCTTTTTGTGTTTATCACTTTCCTCCGTTTGAACTTCCAGGCGTCCCGGGAGTATATAGGATGTTATACTAACGTCGACTCTTGGGGACCTTTCTGGAATAAAAAGCCTTTTCCTTTCCAAGTTAAGCGTGTGCTTTTATCTACCTTCCTAGTGCAGTCTAGGTCTGTTTTTTAAGAAACCAAGGATTCTGTTCTGTTTCCTACCCTTTTCCTGCGTTTCTTATTCCGTAACCGTGTCCGTAGGTTCTGCTGCATTAGAGGAAGAACACAGCAGAATTAATTTCGTCTTTTTGTGTAGAAAATAGGTGCAGAATACTTAAACTGCCCACTATTTGTAGCCTCAATGGTAATTTCTGACAGCAGAGTAAAAAAAAGTTGCTCTGAAATTTCACTTAGCATAAAAAACGATTATTTACCTGAATGAAATACATTTGAGTTTATGAGGACCAGATAAAACACACAAGAAGCAGAAGTTTTCGCTAGGCTTGATGTGATATAGAAGGTAAACAGAAGTTTCATTTACGTAACCATGTAAAGTTTAATATTGTATCATCGTATGGTTAGCACTAACCAGACATTATAAAACCTAATATAAAAATCACTTGCCATTCTCAGACAATTGCTTTCGACCCACCCTCCGGCCTCTACTGCTTCATCCTGTTAGTCGGTGGAAAAGAAGGATTAGGAGGCGAAGAATATCGTTTACATAACCATCTTCGCGTTTTCCAAGGCTGGGGTCATATCTTTTAATGTACATGCTTGCGATATTTGGCAATTTTTTTCCTTTTAATAGAATCAAAAATAAACTGTCCTGTTACCTCATGATAGTGACCTGAAAAGGTCGGAACCGGTGGAGTGTTTTCATAAATACTGTGTGGAGTAATATAAAGTTTCTTTTTTATTCATTAATGTCGCTATTCCACGAAGTGAACTCGGGAACCATTGATTTGATGGTGCGTTTTAATTGACACATCGCCGAACAGATGGACAATCGGTTCTAATAGCTTACAAAAGAACCTCGCGAATTAAATTGTTAGTTTCTCAGCGTTACGCAGTTTTTTCGGCCTTAGCTCTCCGGGAAACTAGAGGGTTACTCTTTTTCAATCTCCGTCTTTCTCTCATTCTCCCTTAATACGCGTTTAACCTCGTCGTATCGTCCGCCACGGTCTCCCCACATTAACCCGTCTGGCCTTCCCTTCCTGCGTTCACCGACTCTCCGCCGTCGGCCGTCTCAGTAGTTATAGCTCCGCATCTGCGTCCCCCACCGTCGCCGCTGTAACACTAAATTTCCTCGCCCTCCTGAAAGACGATTGCATGCAAGCTACCCTCCAGACCTCCTCCGCCTCACTCTATTAGTCGGTAAGGAGAATAAAAGAATGCCTAAGGACGGGAAAAACATCGTGTTCATAAGCATTACTCCGTATGGCGAGGTGGAGCTCATATCTTTTCATGTCCTACCTCGTGCATGACGAGAAAAAAGGCACAGGCAATGGTACCGTCATTTGCGAAATCTTACGCTCTCAAAGTGCGCAGAATAGGGTAGGATAAGTATGTTGGAAGGGCCAAGGCACGTATGCTACAATAGAGGGTTGTCCAGTTGGCTACTAGATTTGTTTTCTACTAAGTTGAAGAAATGATATGAATTTGATTTTTTTAATTCACAGAATGAAAACACCTCGAATTTATATAGGTATAGTAAATTATGGATAAAAATGGATGAATCGGTAACGAGGACTGTTAACTGAACTTTATATTGACGACGAATTTATCAATCGAATTCATAGCATTTCAATGTTTGATAAAATTGAAACAACAATTGTTAATTTCCACACTGTTATATACAACTCCTAATTACTTTTTATCAATTATCTTTCTTAGTAAATTTTGTATTAAACCAGGTAGACAGACGATAGAGAAACGATAAATCCCTGATGTCCTTATCATTTCATGTTGGCTTCCTACAAAGAATTCGTTGCACTTTATTTATGGCTCTATTTCAGCGTTTTTTCGATCAAATATCGAGGTGGAACTCGCACAGTTACAGGGACGGTCATTCGTGCAGAGGGTTGATTGCGATCTCCCAAAAGTATCGGAAAATTACCGCTTTGCTGCACTCTGTGCGTGTGTAACATCACCATATTTTTAGATACGCAGCGACGTTTCTCCAGATCTCATTTCCCTCGGCTGCTGGCGCAGAGGGGGGATATTTGGCGGATATTTCGCGGTGGAATGAACGAACGAATTTGGCCGAAAATTTCCAGCCATCGCCATTCCCTTTGGAATGAGATCCGCTGCCGCTATGGGAATGAAAGGATGCAACTCTGAGAGCTGCAACGCGTGGGGTTAATCGAGTAAATATTTTTTTGTGTCTGATATTTTCTTCGCCCGAAAATGACGTTAGATTGGTATTGCGTGCCAGAAATTGCATGCAAGTTTTGATGATCTGGTCAAAAGGAGTAATTTTTGACGAATGTGCTACGCAATTTTACCGCTATATGTGATCACTCCAATATGCTTTCATTTGTCCCTTCACACGTGCACCGATGCGTGCTGATGCGTCGTGACCTTTGGTTGGTTTGAAACCCAGTAAAGTCTCCGTGAATGGTCATCATCAGTTGCATGATCGGTATTTTTTTATATTGGAGGGGTTCCTCATGCATCAGAAAGCTGTAAAAAGAGGACAGTGAGATTTTTCATTGATGGTTTCATGATGATCAAAAATGCAATCACCATTCGAGGGAAATTCTTGTACACGTGGCCTCTAATTACAAATTCTACGTTTAATCTACGAAAATCTGCATTTCTACGGGCACACGGAAAGCATTACACAGATGTTAAACGAATTAGGCTGGGAACCGCTAGAGGCTTGGAGTCTGTGTGCAAGGCATAGATTGCTTGAGCAGCTAAGAATCTCTGAGAGCGACGCGGAGAAGATCATATTAGAAATCCACTATCTCCTCCATTTCCAGGACCGATACAAAGAGAGATATTTTTCCGAGAGTATAGGTATATATAATATATTGGCACTAAAATATTAAATTCATTCTCTTTTTTATATATAACTGCAGTTTTATTATTTAGTTTAATAACGATGATAACAAACCTTAGGCATTTTTATGAAAGTTCGATATAAAAACAACACTTCGTGACGTATAGAAATTATAAACAGCATAGAAAGAAGCTAAAAAATAGTGGCCTAATGAAGTCTTCTCGGGAACTCGGCAATATTTGCCAGGAAAGCACTAAGTCCTTCACGCAATGACCTAATTTAGAGGGTAATTATTGAACAAATAAAAAGTAATACATTTAACCAACGAAATCAGCAGTAGAACAAAATATTTCTTATATTATCTTAGCGGTCATAAATTAAATTCATTGCATATTTAATGGCGACAAAATAATATGTTTTAAAACGCAGTACAAAGGTTATCGACCAGTCTGTAAGCGTTACATCAAGATTTCGTTTCTTCATAGACGTTCAATTTTTCTGAATATAGCTAACTTTGTCCTCGCACAGTGGTTTCGTTCATAGTTATATTGACAAAACTGTTATACCATCTTAATTAACACTTCTTTTTCTTCCATTTGGGGGATTTTCAAATATTTTGTTTCAGCAGATGGAAGAAAAAGAAGTGTTAATTAAGATGGTATAACATTTTGGAGGATCTCAAAACAAATATTTTGTTTCATTAGGAACAAAATATTTAAAATATTAAGAAATAAAAAGAAATAATATTAATAGAATTAAAAATATTAATATAGAAAAATCGAGGGTGGTCGTTTTTCGCTAAATTTGTTCAACTTTGACCTCAAATATATTGTTAACGTTAAGACTTAGGAAAGAAATAATTTTTCAAGTTATGTACAGTTCATTTTAAAATATTTATGCGAAGTTTCAATCTCCTAGCTCAAAAAAATCGTTTTGGAGGTTTTGGCCAGCTTTTTTCGATTCTAGCCCACTGTGCATCGGTGCCAAAGTTATTTCAAACGTTGGAAAATCTTGGAATCATGAAATAGTACGCATTGTAAAATTATGCTTATGCACTCGTAATAATTGGGTGTCTCCTAAACTCTGGTTCAGTATATATTTCGGCATCCTCCACGTGGGTTCCCCGCTCGTCCTACCCTTCGGACATCCACTTTATCACCCTGCGTCCTATTACCCCTTCCCCCTTCACACCTTGGCGGCCCTTTATACCAACCCTTGCCGTCCGCAAACCCTCTTCATCCAATCCCAACCCCATCTCATACGGGCTCGGGACAATTTTCCGAGCGAAAAGAGACACGATTGGACCCCGGTGCACTTCGCGTGGCGTAAAGGATGACGCGAAAGGGTTTTGGGAAACAGGGAATGTAATGGAGCAATGGGCCGCAACCCTCCTTTCATATTAAATAACACGTATGATTATGACACGTTTGCTACAATAGAGGATTTTACTCTAGGCTACTAGACACATAGTCTCGTAAGTACACAATTAATTTGATTTTTTAAATTACAGAACGAAAAAAACGCGCATTAAAGTAGGTATACAAAAGTCGCGATGCAAAATGTATGAAGCGATTCGAATTTTACGGGTAAACAAGCGATAACGAGGGCTGATAACTGAAATTTATATTCAAAACGAATTTAGTCAATCGAATTCATAACATTTCATTACTTGATAAAATTTTGACAATAGTTAATTTCCTCACTTAAATATCTAACTCCTAAACTTTTACCAATTATCTTTCTTAATAAATTATGCGCATTGGCGCTTATTAAATAATTGTGTGTTGTAAAACGCTCTTCGCAAGTGCGTAAATCCATTTTAGGCGTTTAAAGTCAATTTGGGTTGTTTTAATCAGGCTTTAAACGCTAGATCACTGCTAGTAATGACATATTCGTGTTGGGAGTTAAATTCATTTCTTTAACGCCCCACACGTCTTCTGCATTCCATCCCTTTCCACCTCTAATATTATTCGCATCCTCTGCTGAGGGGGAGTAGTTTTCAGGGGGGATGAAGGGGATGCGTGTACCCAGTGAAGTTTGAAAGCGGCAGGGTAGAAAGGGAATTCTTGAGGGGCTGTTGTGCTTCGTTTCACTTGGGGGATGAGATTTGAGGGATTATTTTGTACTGCCAGCGCTGTTATGATTGCTCTCTATTCCTGCTGCACTTTTTTGTGTTTTGCATGCAATTCATCTACAACTACACGCTACCCCGCGAGCCGCCTAAAAAGGCGTGTGGCAGGGATTGTTATGACACCAGCCGTTGATATATAAAAAGCAAAAAGAAGCTCAAACGTAATTACGACTTTAAGTCCTTTGTTGTTCCGGAGAAAAACGAATTACGTATACGATCATGTAAATATCTCTCTTAATTAAGTGGGTTAGAAGCCATGGGGTGGAAGCGATTTCGTTTCACTATACACAAGTACATAAATTAAGTATAGAAATCAAACGAGATCAATTAGATATGAAGTAGTGCATTTGATTTTCAACTCGATGTCAGCACAGAACAGAGACTCACTCGTATCCCTTGGCAACCAAGTTTTTGTGTATTTCTCCTAGCAATTAACTTTACCTATCTCTGTTGGGAAAAAAATCTCTTGTACCCCTTGGCTTCTCACTATCTCAATTTATAGCTTCTGTCGATTGTGCTATCTTTGTTGACGCTTACTTGGCGTCGGTATATCCGATTCATCAATTCATGTTATTACAATCCTAAGATTGGACAATCTTTCTTTGGCCTATGGTTTTCCTCAGTTTTCTTTCTTGTCCGCTTCTGGAATAAGAATTTCTTCAGTTGAAATAAGAATTTGGCAATTTGAGATATGGTGCTAACAACGTTGCTGAAGATCAAATGGACGATCGTTGATAAATTATGAGATGCATTGAAGAATAGGACAAGAAAGAAAACTATGGAAAACCATAGGCAAAAGAAAGATTATCCAACCTTAGGATTGTATTAACATGAACGGATGAATCGGATATATCGACGCCAAGTAAGTGTCAACAAAGAGAGCACAATCCACAGAAGCGATAAATTAAGAGAGATATTTTGCCGAACGGGTAAGTATGAGAATTCGTTTTTCCCCCGAATCATAAAGTACTTTAATAAATACTTGTAAATACGTTTGAGCTTTTTTTTGCTTTTTATATGTAAACGGCTGGTGTCATAACAATCCCTGCCACACGCCCTTTTAGGTAGCTCGCGGGGTAGCGTGTAGTTATTGATGAATTGCGTGCGAAACACAAAAAAAAGCATCAGGAATAGAGAGCAATCATAACAGCGCTGGCAGTACAAAATAATCCCTCAAATCTCATCCCCCAAGTGAAACGAAGCAGAACACCCCTTTCGCAGAGCACTCGCTTCCTTTTCCGATAATCACGGGAAACCCGTAGCTCTAGGAGTAATGCATGCTATAAAATTACCATTTCCATTTGTTGCTGCATACACTAATCACCAGAGTTTTGTATTTCTCCTTGATGAAAGCATTTGAATATACCGGGATCCGAGTGTGAACCTGCCAAATACCTACCTATCATGCTATTAGTTACACTATGACGTTCCATTTTTCGGACCTACCTCTACGTGGTTAATGTATAACTCTACGTTTCGTTCCTCCTGCTGGGAACGTCGACAGAAGACAAAAATTAATAAACTAAATTAAAGAAAAGAGAGCACAGTCGACAGAAGCTATTAATTACCCGTCAGGAGGAACGAAACGTCGAGTTAAATATTAAGCACGCAGACGTACATCCGAAAAATGGAATGTAATTGTGCATGTAATCACTGCGGAAACCTAAAAACCAAAAAATGATATTAGTTACTTTATTGAATACTGGTCCACTGTCAAGTAAGTCACTTGCTACTTACGTCATAAGTTATCTGTTATTGGCTTGGTGATGGTATGGGTGCCGAAAATTACGAAACAGTAGTTTAAATTCCATATAAGTGAATTTTTTGTTCTTTATGAACTTTTATAAATATATACTGAACGAAATGACACACGGACAGACAATGGCATCTTTTTAACCATTTTTTCTGTTCCCAGAATCTTGGAAATTACTCTCAATCTTTTCCTTTCCGAAATCCTACTCTTTATATTTTCCGTATCCATCTGGACCGTCTTGTTAATTTTAAAAGATGCTATCTCATTCTCTTCTTTTGTAATTTACTAAATGAGGCAATTAGACTCGGGGACTTATCGCGTCTTTCTCATTTCCCTCCGCGTGGCGCGTTTCGGGAGAAATATACTTTTCTCGCATGGGGACGACCCGCTCCGTGTCCTCCCTCCAGTCATTGAACTTCCACGAGTAATAACCGTCCCCATCCCACCCCACCCCAACTTCATTTTTATCTCCGTGCTGCTACTGCTCCCCTCTCGTGATATTCTTTTGAACTGCTACCACCCCACCACTACTATATGTCTTTTCTTCATTCATCCCATCTTGCATGTGATTGCTACCTTCTCTTTGAAATGGGGGTATTTTTCATACATTTTTCAACCTTATCTGAGCAATTTAACCAAAAGAACAAGGACTATTAGAAGCAAAAATAAGTTAATAATACCGTATCACTGGACCACCAAGTATCAAAATTCCTTTTATGTAAAATCATGTAATCTATGGAATTCCATTCCTCAACATCTGAAAGAAATCATGACTGTAGATCATTTTAAATAAGATTATTCTAATTTTATTTAAATTAAATTTGGTTTTCATGTTAAAATATTTGAAGTTATCATATTTTCTATGCGTGAAATACTGTATTTTGTCTATTTATTAAGTACTTTGCTCTAATGACTGTATTTTTCTCTATTTAAATGAAATTTGATGACTATGTAAATATATTGAAAGTGGATCTGTACTGAAAGTGTAATAATTCTCCAGTTGGTCATGTTTATATTTTCTTATCAACAATTGCTAGCAATGTTCAATTTCCCATTAAAATTCCGTAAGATTTTCTCAAACATATGTGTGTATGTACTTATGCTTCAAAGGACAATCCTAAAGCAAGTAAAATATCTATCCATCAACAGAACTTGTCGATTGAGGCGTATTGTTGGTATTTTAATTATTTGGTGTATCGAGAACTTCTAATTAACATGAAAAAGAGTGATTGTCGACCACTGCGCATCTAACCAAGACTGTTGTAAACTGAAATATTCTAATGAATCTGATTGACAGACTAAGACGTCAGTCAATGTAGTTAATTTTTTATATAGTGTTCATGCAATTCATTTTGATTGGAAATTTGGTCTGTATTAATTTTAATTATCGCGAAGGGGTTTCAGAATTTTAATGATATCTATTTAGAAGTATGTCTTAGGCTACGTTTTCTTCGATTTCCAAGAGTGAATTTGGGGTTAGAGTTTTGGCCTATAATTTGATTATTGGAAAACCTCCTTAAGTTCTCTTGCTTGTGTTTAGTCTGTGAATAAAATTGCATATTTTATGAACCGTATTTTTTTAACTGAGAGAATACATTTTTATAGCAGGTTAAATATACCGAATCCGCTTCGAATTTTAGTTTTATAAACGCCTTCGATAAGTTTAATCCGTCAAAAAAATAATAATAAAGATTTTCATTACATTCCGTCAAAAGCCATCCCTCTAAGTTGCAGTGGGTGGACTTTAAAAAAAAATTGAATGGATTTCAAAATTGAATGAGAAGAAGGTTCGAGGATTACGAGGACACATCACCCATGCTGAAACGATCTCTTTTAGAGCATTGCTTGATTCAAACGCATGGGATCATCGTGAAATTTTCAGGGCACATAGAGAACCCCTTTTCAACATTCATAGCCTCAAACAGCACAAATCTAAATTTTGAAAATAAGTTTCTCAGATGCAAAGTTTATGTATTTGTGTTGTAGGGAAAGTTCATGAAAGGGATATTCTACGTAAATAAAGGTAAAGGTCTCTTTCAAGATGATGTTGTTAGTATTATGGGAGTAATACGTCATTAAAAATGGCGAAATACGACCTGTCTAGTGGGATTTGTGCGACCTCTTAACGTGTTTTGAGGAATTTCGTATCGTTGATGGGATTCATTGTGCTCGCGTCAGATTAATTGCTCAAATTATTGACTCTCCGCTTATCTAATTCAAGATGCATATCCGTAAATTAGGCAATTTGTCGTAGGACGATGACCCTCCTGCACTTCACATTATATACATATGCCCACGCCGTGTTTGTTACCAGTCCCATTACTCGCAACTTCCCTTCCGCGCCAAGTACTCGCTTCCCCTTGCCTTCATTCCGCCGCTATGGAGGAGAACTAATTAGTTTCAAACCCTCCCCCCGTCCACATCATCCCCAACCTCACGCATCTTCCACCCCCCATTCGAATTTTCCCCCATTTCTCTTAAGGAGTGGAGTAGAGGGGGATGAATGCAGAGGGTCATGTGCAGGGATGTGTTTGGGGGAGGAGGAGATGATAAATAGATGCAAATTTGATCGTTACGTCGAGTAGAAGAAGCTTCGGGGACTGATTGCGTATGGGGGTTACGTGAGTTTGGGGAGGTAAGAGTGAGCATGATGTTGAGAGCGGGTGGATTGATTTGCTTGGGATTCGCTCTTTGCTTTACTCTTTCGAGTGTCCAATCGCTCATGGAAAAGTCAGGGATACAAATTACTTAAATTTTGATATGCCCTGGAATTCCTTTACGGCAACTTCCTTTCCAACGGTCGTATTTTGGGGTTGGTGCGGTGGTTAGAGAGTTGGCATCACATTTCGTGGGCCCGGGTTTATATTCCGGCGGTGGCACAGATTCATCCGATCCCTTTCGGAGAAATATGTTTAGGCCATTTCAGGTACAACACTCAATCCGTTCGATGGAACGTTCAGCGTCAGCAGTAAATGACTTCGATCATGGATGGAAACAGTTATTTTATGTGAGGAATAACGACATTCCATCCTTCAATCCTACGTATTTTACTGCTTAAAATTTATAGTATTCAATATTCTCTGGTTTAAAGTTCTCTCCGCACAATTTGTATTCATTTGTACAGATGGCCTCTTTGAAATGATATCGTCTGTTATCGATTAATTATTGATGAATCTTTAATGATCAGAAGGCTATGTAATTGCTGACGCTTCTTTTGATTCTTTATGGTAAATTTTAACTGTGCTGACAGTTGAAATTATTTCCAACCCGGCTTATTTTCAGTGGCGTCATGCATTCATTTGACGCTAAGACACTGCCACAGTCTTGAATCGTAATTCTGCAACAGCCAAATGAATATCATCCTTGTAGTTCTACTGTCCACAGCACAGTTAAGTGATGCGTGAAGCTTCTTGTAAGTTGCTCACTTCATATATACTTCGTATTGATAGTGCCGTCGTGAGGGCTATTTATTCCTGCGATATACAGAAAATACCAGCAAGTAATTTTTTTAGTAGAAATTGAAAAAATCTAAACTTCGCTTCGTGTCAATGACTTTACTTTTCAGTTACTGAATAAATACTTGTAAGGAATAAAGACATATCCTCTTCCACTCCTACGTTTTTTTATTGCTTCAAAGTAACAGAATCCAATATTCTTTTGTTCTATATTGATTTCTATGAAATGATATCTTCTCTATCAAATGAATTTTCTTAGGCTAAACGCAAAATTGAAATGATTCTAGCTTTATCAGTCCTTTAGTTAACTGAAAGATAAAGCTTTTTTCTAATAAAACTTCTTTTTTTTTAACACTAAGGCGTGCAGAGATTTTTAGTTTCTCGTCACGTCTGAGACATTGGAAAGAAACTGCTTAGGAAGTTGTAACCTTTGGACATTCTCTCACCTCTTCTTGTACGTACGTCCTTCTTTCTTACGAGTGCTTTTTGGCGCTGGCGCTTAGGCGCAGTTTAAATTGGGCTTTTTCTCTCATAATCTATCTCCGAATTTTACTCCTATCGAGATTTTTATAATGTGCAAAAAGCTTCAAAATGCGTTGTAAGGCTTTCTTTAAAAATCTTTCCCTAGTTGAAATCCCCTAATTGTAATTCCTGTTCCATTATCCCGCGAAAATGACCTTCAACCGTATCCACGAATTTTCCTCGATTTTTTAAAAAAAAGAGCTGAATACCGCTTATCGTCATGGGATGAATGGGAAATTATTTTTATTATCCTGAACTTTTCTTCCAGGCAATATTTTCCTTAACCCGAGGCTCGTTAAATCTGCACGCTTAGTAATTTATAAGATCGCTATCGTAAATATTCTCCGAAATTACTACAGAATGCGTGGAGACTTGCTCGCACGGAGATATCGCACTTTTGGTGTAGTTTCTGCGCATAGATAAAAATTTAATGGCCATGTCTAGGGTCCCTGTGCTTCCCTCCCGTTTTCATGTCTTGGAATTTAGGGGCAATTTCTGCAAGATGGCACTTCCAGTGTTATATAACCTCGCCATCCAATGAATATTTAACGTTTTAGGTATTCATAAAAAAGCGGAAAAGAGGTACTCTGGGATGTTTTGATTGCGTTGATGGTATCAACGTTGTTTGAAGAATGGGTCTTCATTCTTTTCGAGGGTTCCGTTTCCTGGAAACGAAGCTATGGAGAATTTACAATAAAAATGAAAGATAAGGTTCTTAGTTAAATGCTCAAACGATTCACGAAACATAATTGTGATCTATTTAGTTTTTGGTTAGTTGTATCCCGTTACTATTAAACCTATTCCTTTGACTGTTTCATCTCTCCCGCTTATCTGTTATTTTCGTGAGGTATTAGAACGTAACTTATGCCATTATCTTTAAATTTTCAGGTTTTATACAGTTTTATTATGTAAGAATGTTTTGATTTTGAACATGGTTTCAATGAAAGCAGAATTACTTACAGTTTACGTTCTTCTTTATTTTTCGAATTTGTCATCTCAATTTGTCGTAATTTTTTTCATAATTATTAAATTTCAGTACTCAGTAATTATCAATCAAATATAATTATCAATTGAATTGCAGTGATTGGTCGCTCGAAAATTGCCAAACGATACTCAACTTATGACCAAATATTATTTCATATTTCTTCGTCAATGGTTGTCATTGCTTCATTAGTCCTGTTTATAAGATGGTTTAGCTCGCGAAGTATTTGTCTATAAACAACTCTCTTTATGTGCATACATATAAAATTAAAATTTGTGAGATTCCAACTTTCAAATTTATAAAAACTTAATTAAGATTTGGACTATTTAACGATCACTCTCCAGGTTTTTGCTCCTAAGTTATCGAAAATTTTTCCAAGTGTTAATCTCTTCCATGTTATCGTGGTTCATTTCCGCTTGAGATTTCCCCTGAGTTAACTTTTTTTATTCCATTCGCTTCTTCAGCGACTAGTCTTCTCTGAAAAGAGACTGGTAAGAGTGCGGTGCACCCTTTTGAATACTCCTCCCAATGTAAAGATTTGTTCTTTTTTTCCGTTCGCAAATTTTTTCTACCGAAGCCTCTTTCAAAAAGGCCGAGGAATCAATGGAGCCAGTTGGTTCTAGCCCAAGATTTTTGTACGGGCAAGCTGCAAGGGAAAGCACGGATTGAGAATAGGGCTACTTGTCTGCGGTATAATTGATAGAGTTGCGGGATTTTGAAGATAATGCGAATTGGAAGCAACCGCCACATCCGGGAATCTAATATTGATTGGTTCCTTTTTTACTTCGTTTTAAGTGAGCGGACGAAATTAATGATCAGGGACTCGAGCGAGATTGACAAATGAGTTTCTTGACCGTACCCCGTACCCCTTGACCGTACACAAGCCTTAGCTCTCTTCGTTTACTTTGAGGAAAGGAAGGGTTTGACAGTGATTCACCCGTATTATTAAAACTACTCATCCGTCCTCTCTGGGCGTTTCTTTTTAAAATTGCGGAGAACCTCATCAATGCGATATTGTTTTTGTAAAATAACCAAGGTGTCGTCGTCCGTAGAAAGGTTGGTAATGTGTGAAAATTTTATACGGCTGGAAATCTATTAAAGCTTTACCAAAATTATTCTTCGGGAAAAATAACACATTTTTTTCGTAGAAATTTACTATCCAAAATTTAGTAAAAACTATTATATTTTTCTAAAAACAGTACTAAATGTACTTAAAAATTAAAAAAATTAAAAAGATAGCTTTTCACCACTCCAAGAATATAGCATGGGTGCTGACAAGGCTAAGATATTAATGTTGCGAGCCAATCCTCGCTGACACTTCCACTCTCATTTCAAATGAACCTAATCAGCACTCACGCTTTTTTCTCCGACAGATGAAAAGCTTTTTTTTTTACTTTACACTGCATTTTATTTATACTTATTTTTTGGAGAGGGCGGGTTTTTTATCTTTTTATTTTAATAATTTAAAAATATAGGTACCAGCCACGGTGATATCTTTACAGAGTCACCATCAATGCACTAATTGTGCGAAAAATCCGCAGTGAAAAAAACCATTCGCATTGACCAAGATTCGAACCCGGTTCCCCCGATTTTCTGTCGAGTGCTTTAGCCAGTTACGCTTCGAGGCGTCATTCTCCCCTGTGGAAATTTGAGGACTGTACCGGACAAGGTGGTATGGACTGCCGAGTATATGATGCCACAAGCAGTACAAATCGTGCGCATAGCGCCACAACGGGAGAGCCTCAATTAAACTCAAAAGTAGAACCCATCCGTTGAAATTGATGAAACGGATCACAAACTTGCCGATATAATATGTAATAATAACTTTCACATGTATGGCCTTGTCCAAATCGTGCGCACAGCGCCACAGCCGGAGAGCAATGCCCGAACTTTGACCTCATAAAAGTGGTCGCTCTTGACTAATTTAAGAATACCGGGATTTTTTATTTTATTTAAATTTATTCAAGTTAGTTTATTGTCTTAAAGTAAATTAATTGTAAGTTTATTTTTATTATAAATAAAATAGAAAAAATTTTCAAACACGCTCTTTCCAAAAACAGTATAAAATGCACGAAAAAGTAAAAAAAAATATATAAGCTTTTCGTCGATGCGAAAAAAAGTGTGTGGTGATTGGGTGTATTAGAAACGAGTTTAAAAGAGCCTTGTTATTTTTAAGTAATTAGTTGTCGATTTTGATTGTTTTAATGATGAAGAAACTCCCTACTACACCGTTTTTCGAATCATCGCCTACCTCTCGAGCGGTGAGGAAACACTAATCCTTTTGAACCGCAGATGAGATGATGGCCGAATGGGTCACAACTTCTCAGCTGCTCCATGTAGTTATATGTTATTGATGCATGTGTGTTTGTTTTATTTTTTATAGGAGAACTGTACGGAGTTCGAGACGACGCTGATCGCTCAGTGCGACGCCCTCGTGGCCGCAGTGGAGAACAGAAAGCGTCAATTGTTGGAGTTCCTTCGGACAGAGCGGGAGGCCAAGCAGAGGACCTTGAGGGACCAGGTGTCGACGGTCACCTGTCGCCTCCAGCACACCACGGGACTCATCCAGTTCTGCATTGAAGCACTTAAAGAGACTGACTCCGCCGCTTTTCTACAGGTCAGTAAGGACGGAAAGAGATTGAATAGGCTCATGGATAGGGAACAGATGGATCTTTAAATAAGGACGCTGGCCTACATGCAGGGGCGCCGACTTATAAAAAATATTGGGGGGGCCCATATCGGAGGTCTTGCCCCAGGAAGAGGTTAAATTGAAAGTGTGTCGCAGCACCGAAACACTACCATGATTCACACCACTTGATTCAGTTAACCTGCTTAACCTTATAATTATTTGTTTCAACACTCATTGTTGAATTTATTTTAAAAGGTAACTATCGTCAAGCATGGGAAATAAAAATCACCGATATATTTTTGTGATTTCACAAAGCATAATATAACTTAATTATTTTCTTGAATTATTGAGAGGGCTCCGCCCCCCCAAGCGAATCTTTGAGGGGATTCAGGCCCCCTCAGGCCCCATGGAGTCGGCGCCACTGCCTACATGTTTTATTTCTCTTCACCATTTAAAAATTACAGCTAAGAATACGGTACAGATACAGAAAACAGCTCATTTGAGGCCTTAACAATAGGGTAATTTAACATACAACAACGTTGAACCATCATGCTGTGGTTAAGGGAGGGACTCGAACCCATGACCTTCGGTTTGCCAGGCGAGAACTTTACCCCACCGCCAGTGCCGGCGACATAATGCCAATTTTTTAATTCTTAACCAATTTATTTTTAATTTACTTGAAATACATATTTTTCACAAAAAGCAGTAGCGCCAATTTAGAATGAAACGCTTAAAAAGGTATGAAAGAGGTCAATCTCGGAAAGAAGTTTTAATGCTAACATTGTAAAATGTATCTTCCCATTTCGTGATGACTACTGCTGACCAAAAAAATTGTTTTTTTTTATATTATAGAATTTTTATTTTCTTAAAGGTCTCTTTCGTGATCACACTTAGAAGCTTCCTTTTTTTCTTTCGCATTGGGTGGAAAACAAGTGGAATGCATTTTTTTATCTCCGGGAAAAGTTTTTTTTTTAGACAATTTAGGGTATTTTGGAAATAACTTTGAAGCAAGTGTGTTTCAGAAGCCGCACAAAAGAATGCTGGTGTGCCCATAGCCGCATGAAATCATGATTGCTCTCACTTTGCGTATTTATCAATGAACACGTAATCTATTTTTGTTCATTAATGAAACAATCATCATGGATTAAATATAATAATCTGTGATTTATTGAATACCTATCGTGATTATCAGCTATAAAAAGTTTTAAATAAATGTTAGTGTGCGGCCTGAAACAATCTCTCTGTGGTGATTGGAGGAAAACAATGGAGTTGAATATTAATGGACAACAATGGGGAACATGCATGAAATTTTTTCATCATGCTAATAAGTCTTATTGAATAGACAATTTTCTCACGAGTCCAAATATATAAGCCAAAACTCTCCTAGCACTAGACAAACGTCATTGAATGCTTATTAAAAGTGATAGAATATCGCTTGATGTCACATGTCCTGAAACGCCTTCTGACGTCATCGCACGGCACACCATTCTCTTTGCTAAGAGAGGAAAGGGGCAGACACTTGATTGCAATATATCGAAGTAAAAATCCTCAATGAGCTTTGTAGTAGTTCCTCAAAGGACAAGTTGACTTAATAGGGATTTAAGAAAGCACAATACGACAGTTTAATTTTTGTCGACTTCCATATGGCGGCTGATTTTCTGAAAAATAGTGATTGCTTCCAAATCTCACTAAACAATCCCCTTCATTTGTTTCAATAACGCCTTGGCAACCCAACATATTCACAATCTGCTGTTTGACGTTAAAACAGCAATTATTTTCGCCATATTTGCGTTTAAGCCCCCGCATAGACCGATTTTCTATCCACTTCCTCAGTCTGTCTTCAGTGGATTCCGTGCCGTGACGTCACGCTCCGATGACGTCGTAGTTTTCAAGCAGCCGATGAAGATTAATTTTCAAAGACTCATAACTCAGCTAAAAAACGTTATTCATGAGCGAAATTTTCGGTGAGTACATTTGAGATGGGGACCTTCTTATTATAGTACTTTGAAAAAATTGTGCATGTTCCCCATTCTTGTTGACGATGCGGAACAAAAAATACGGGAGCATTGTAATTAAAAAAGTGGCATTGGGGTGTACACGTCGTCGATCCCGATGTTTTCACCGGAAGAACTTATTAAATTTATCTGCAATTTGTATTATCTAGATTTGTAAAGTTACGGAGGATAATAAGAATAAAGGAAGCGCTGTAGGCTCATAAAATATTATGCAACCTAGTATTGAGTATTTTCCCTGGCCGCAGTTAAATGATCCCCTTCATGAATTCCATATTCATTTGGTTAGGGCATCTATAAATGCCTTGCTCACTTCATTATTTCCCCTATTGCCCCGCTCTGTCTCCGTTTGCGCAGAATAGAAGAAGGGAATTAATATTTTTTTAATCAAGATTACTCTCACTTTGCATAATTATTTATGAATAAAGAGTTTTTGGGAAACGTAAATATTACCCGTCGTGATCATCAATGAATTAATGATTATGACTTAAATCCCTCATCGAAATAATTTGTGGTTTATTGAATGCCTTTTATGATTCTCAACAAAAACACGTTTTAAATAAATGCTATACTTAGTTATCTGTTCATAAAGTATTATGTAACCTCGTTTTGTGCATTTTCCCTGGCCGCAGTTAACCCTCTAATTTAGAGTTGCTTCCGGGAGAAATTAAATTTCAAGACATCTCATTATAAAAAATGTGAAATTTTCTACTCTATCGTAATCATTGTGGCAGCTACATATTTCACCATTAAAATTTACAGCACAAGAGAACACGTAGTTTTAATCTCTCCAAAATGGATCTGAAAATATATACATTTTGATGCAACTTTGAGGCAACATTGGGTTATGATGTTTCAAATTTCCCTTCATGAATTCCATATTCAGTTGGTGAGGGCATCTATAAATGCCGGGCTCACCTCATTACATCCCCTATTGCCCCACTCTGTCTCCGTTTGTGCGGAAAGAAGAAGGGAATTAATATTTTTAAATCAAGATTTCTGTCACTTTGCATAATTATTTATGAATAAAGAGTTTTTGGCAAAACGTAGGTATTACCTGTCGCGATCATCAAAGAAATAATGATTACGGCTTAAATCTAATAAATAATGTTTAAAATAAATTTTAGTGAGTTGTACGGCCCACAAAGTATTATGTAGCCTCGTTTTGAGCATTTTTCGTGACCGCAGTAAACCCTTTCTAATCTAAAGTTGCTTCTGGGAGAAAATAAATTTCAAAACATCACATTATAATAAATGTAAAATTTTCTACTCTATGGTAATTATTGTGGTAGCTACATATTTATCTCCTAAATAGATCTTAAATATTATACATTTTGATGTAACTTTGAAGCAACATTGGGTTGTGATGTTTTAAATTCCCCTTCATGAATTCCATATTCATTTGGTGAGGGCATCTATAAATGCCGGGCTCACTTCATTACTCCCAACTCTCCCCGCTCTGTTTCCGTTCGCGCAGAAAAGAAGAAGAAGAAGTGAATTAATGTTTGTTTTCCATTGCTCCGTGACATAAACTCGCTCTCACCTCCCGGATTAATTGCTCGCGAAATTGACTCAAACTCTGACCTCAATTACGGAGTGATCGATGGCGCCCGGATGGCACGCTTGATTGCTTCGGGTCACGAGGGGTCGGGACGTAGAGGGGCGGGCGTAATTGAAATAAAAGCGAAGCGATAATAGAGACACGCTCTTCCGGCAAGCGATGCACTTTTCCGATCTTCCGCTCGCCTTTCATTCACGTCCTTCAATATTTTTTTTATTTTTTTTACCCTCTCATTGATTTAATCCGCAGGATGGGGAAAAATTATGTCACGTAATGTTATCTCTGGATAGTTGGTGCTAGTACGAACCAATATTACTGATGATGTTTAGGTCGAGATGGCGCCATTTTTAAAACCACGGAAACTTTGAGCCAAGCGCTCCGATTGGCCGCGAGTATTCACTGTTGCCGGATTCCTTGGATACAACGCGATCTCCGACAGGTAAATCATTCGAATTAATCAATTGCCCAGAGCATCCGGCAACAGGGCAAACCCGCGGCCAATCGGAGCGCTTGGCTTACAGTTTTTTTAGTTTAAAAATAATGATTCTCGCTGGAGCAGGTATCAGCCGGACACAGCCGTCTGGCAGGGACAGACGAAAGCATGTGTATGACTGTAACTAGACACTGAAATTCTAATCATTGAACACTTGACAATATGTAACATCAAATTAGAACCCTTTTATATTTGTAGCTACTGAACTAAAAAAATAAACAAGCGAATGCCAAATATTGCCAACAGCTATTTCGTCGATTAAAATAATTAAATACGCATTAAGGATATCTCTAGTGGACGCTAGATTTTAAACTTTGCATCTTTTGGCTTCTTACGACTTTTTAACGCAGTTTCCCAAAAGTCAGCAAATACCGGGTGTTTCTAAACGAATAGCGGGGTTTTGACGCTTTCTTGTATTCATTTCACAAAATTTACAGCAATACGTCACGCATCAAATGATAGAGAAACTCAAACAGTTTTACTTAAATGTTCACTTTGAGGACCATTTGTCACACGTCTGTACGATGTGCAAGCGATATTCCCGCACGTTAATTAGTGTCTCTCGAGTAATTATTGCAACAGCAGCTTCAATCCTGTTTCTTAATTCGGAAAAGTCAGCTGTTAGTGGAGGCACGGATGATATTATCACCTGGAGGATCTCAAGCGAACTTGATACGGAACCCACGTTGCACATTAACGACAGATTCCGCCTTTGCAAACATTTGAACAAAAAATCCTCTCTCTCTTACCTAGTCGCCATCTTTGTTACGAGCGCTTTGTAACGGATCCTGGCTGAAACATTGGGTGCACATTCGCTTTTTTCCAACAAGGAAAACTGTTTGAATTGCTCTTTCACTTTTTGTATAGTATATAGCTTTGAGTTTAGTGTAATCAATATTATAAAGCGTTTAAACCCAGCTATTCATTTTGAAAAACCTCTCATTTTGAAAAAGAAATTGCTTCATACGTCAACACGCGTACCGGCACAGTTTTTGGTGCAAATAAAATTCCATTTTCTTAATCGATTTTCTTCTCGCCGCATAGTTAGTAAGGTGCTAGTCAGCTAGTCGCTTATGGGCCACGATTCTCGCTCCTGAACTGTGAAATTTATATTGAAATGAATCATTATTTGTATGTGAAATTGCATTGTATATTTGGATATTGCATATCCCTAGATAAGCCTGATGTTGGATAAATGCTCTAATATTATAACTGCAGCTTTAATGCGAACCCAGTCCCTAATAAAGTGGTAGGAAAGTGATATTTTCACGATACCTTTCTAGAATTATTACCCCTCCCCCCCCCCCCTGTGGGTGCTGGAAAATTAAAACCAATTAAATTCTTAATCCTCAATTTAACGTAGTAGTAGAACCCTACTTCGTCTCACCCTTTTTTTCCTCGCAAACGTCTCAGGGCATTCAGAAGGGAAGTCCGTAGTTCGGAAACAAATTAACCCTTCGCCGGAGAGGGAGTTTTATTGTTTTTTTTACGCGACCCAGTCGCTCCATCCCGCGGGTTCTTTCGTAATTAAAAAGGGAGGGAGTTCGGATTCCGGTGCATCAGGTTCTCATTACTCCCTTTAATTTGTGAATAAAAGGGGGGATGAGAGTGCGAATAATGGAGTGGCCCCTTGACAATAAGAGGGGGAAGTAATTTCCTCCTCACATACCGCCTTTTCCCTCGAGAAGGTGTAAATCCATGTGGATTTCGTTCCGAGTCAACCGTCTTACTGATTCCTCTTGGGCAACTTTTCTTGGCAACCCGCTGTCACTGAAACATTTTTTGTAGCTCGTATATCTATATAAAGGTATGTATTATTTCGTGAAAAGTACAAAAATCCTAAAGTATACGACATGATTTCGTAGTCATTAAACTTTTTACTTTCTTTGTTTGTAATATGGGGTGTTAAATTACATGCGGCAACACGTGTACAGAGGCACATTTTGGTGCTAATATAATTCCGTTTTTTTGATCGATTTTTCTCCTCGCCGTATTATTAGTTAAGGGCTAGTCAGCTAGTAGCTTATGGGCCATGATTTTCATTCCTTGAATGTGAAATTTATATTGAAATAAATCATTATTTGTATGTGAGATTGTTTTGTATAGTTGGATATTGCATATCCGTAGATAAGCCTAATGTTATACAAAATGGACCGTAGAACCGAGAACTTAGGAATGCTAACTGTGCTTACGTAAGCGCTGCGTGACCAATTCCACGGGGTTATACATTTAATCGCATTGATGTTTTGCTATATTTTTGTGCAATTCTTGTTATAGTTGGCACACGATGCAAGAATTGACCTACTATCAATGAGATACTTTTTTCTCTACGATTTACCATTTCTGAGGAAAAGCCATTCGAAAGTTAGCTTTGAGCTCTATTTTCCGTAATATGCATGACTTTTTTGTTGTGCTCTCCGAACATTATTGGACTGCTCCGGCCTACTTTCGAAACTCAGAAACGGTAAATATCAGATAAACAAGTACGGTGACGATTTTGTGGATAACTTCCTGATTTTCAATTTTGGCCTGAACGCTTTTTATGGTAAAACTAAACGTTTGGCCAAAATATGAAAAAAAAACTATTTTTGTGACCCTTGACCTTCAATAAAATTTTTTGCACACGGGATCGATGGGGACTTTTCAGGATTTCATTAGAGTGGTATTCCTAGCGTTCTTGTATATTTTCAGCTCGTTGGGAATTTATGTAAGGGTAACCTATTTTTGTCTATTTTGACCGGGCTATATCGGGATGTTGTGGTTTCAGATATTCATAGGAATAAAGTAGGAAAATTTCAAGATGTTTGTTTCATGTGAGGGTAGGTACATCAAAAGCGCTGTTCAAAGAGAAAGAAGGACTTAAAAACTTCTTTTAGGTATGAAGGGGAAACAAGGAGCAGAAAGGTAGGTGAGAGGGGAAAATGTGGTAGTAAGCAAGTTCTGCCGCGGAAACCGAACTCAGGGAAGCGAATAAAATTTGCGTGTAGTGGGGGCGCAGTGGTTTCAGAGAAGAGGGAGGAAATAGGAAGTAGTGGTATAGAAAGTAAGGAGAACTGCGTAAGGAATTGGTGCAATCAGCAGCAGGGGAATCGTTCGAGGAAGGGGTGGCCCAGAGTTCCACTTTTCAGGGGGGTTGTGCAGCTGCACTTGACTGTCCCTCCTTCACTTCGGGGGAGGGGGGGTAGTTGCTTAGGGAGAGGGTGAAATCGGGAAATGTTGGGCACAGGTGATGGAGAGGGGAAACGTAAGGGAAAAGGGGAACTTGAATGCTTAAATGTTCCGAAAATATAAGAAATATATGAATATGGGAGAAAGACATTGGAAAATAAAATACTAACAAATAGATAGATTTGTTTAAATTTAATGTCTTATCTTTTTTCGTGAATATTAAACACGATAAAAATTAGTATTTGGAGTTTACTCGGTAAGTGCCACGGAGGTTTACATCTCGGTTTCCATCCGAGTCCATCTCATTTCTTGCATCGTGTACCAACTAGAACAAGGATTGTACAAAAAACTAATCCCTAGAATATCCCGATTTTCAAATTGAAAAAAATCACCATGTGCAGTCGTCAAGAGATTGTTTACAAGTGATATGGGGTATATATAAACAGTATGTAATTCTGTTTTCATGTAAAAAATGTTCAAAACAGCAACATTCCCTTGTGATAACCCTGTACATGCAGGAGTTTGCAAGATTGCCGCACAGGCACATTGAAATCTCGTGACTAAAAAAAGAATTTAAGGGGTCTTATATATTTTAGGTGTTATTGTTTATTTTGGTACTATTCATTATATATCCTTGTAATCAAATTAATTATTTATTATTCCCTGATTTGGAGAAAAAAATTTATCTTGTGTTGTTGTTAAGCAGTTGTTTAAAAGTGATATATCGTATTGCTAGAGAGTTTTTGGAGTTCAGACCAACAAATGGGAGAGCTGTCTAATTTTTTGAAATGTGAAATATTCAAATTCAAAAATTTCAAAAAATATTTTTTTTATCATTTTTAATGTCTGCTTTCTCAGTTATCTTCGCATCCCGATTTTTAGCTCAGTGAGAAGCTAGTTGTTTGCTCAAGACGTTTAATTTATTCAGAATCATGAATTTATTCAACTCTTATTAAAACTTAATAGGGATGACAACGTCACAAATTCCAAAGTGCATTCAATATTGCCCAGTGGAAAATAGTTCTTAGTAAGAGTAATCAGTGATACTAGTCACCCCTCATCAAATTTTGCCAAGTCCAGAAAAATCAGAGCCTCTCACCTGCCTGTTATGAGGCCCTCGGTACCCGAGTTGCAGCCCACCCTTACTGTGTGTCGCGATTTCGTCGCTGTGGATGAGTTGTTTTGGAAGGGTAGGACTAGCTGAATATTTCGTTTTACTCCTCACCTCAAAACCAGAACCAATTCCCTGTGATAGTTCCCACTGTCCTTATTTCTTTGTTCAACATCGCCTCAGGGGGGGGCTATTGAGGGGGAAATAGGGGTTGAACCCCTATTTTCCTATTTCTATCCTGCCATCCTCATCCGATTCATTTCGCCCGCAAAGACCCACCGCTCCTGTCACCCCTCTCATCCTAAATCCTGCTGTCCTGAACAGTGGAATCGCCACGGGGGTGAGTTTTCCGGGTTAAAACACCCCTCTCCCTTGAGACGTTATTACTTTATTTTACATATATTACTAGCTGACCCGGAAAACGTTGTTTTTGCCATATAAAATATTTCTAGTGAACATGTTGGTAGTAAAATAAAAAATAACTCTTTTATTGTAAGTGTGTGGGGATGTGGTATATATGACTGAAAGAGGATGGCATGTTGTGAAGGATGACGAACAAAAAAAAATAACAACACACCAAGCATTTATTTTTATAATTCATTGTGTTTTATTATCTTAAAGAATCAATTTCAACTTATATTTCTATCATTTCAATTTTTAAATCACTAATCGCGTGCCAAAGAGATGTCAAGTAACATAAACAATACTTGGTCGTCAAGGGAACAGTAAGCCAAAAAGGTTAAGAATTTAGCATTTATGAATGTTTTTGGAAAACGAAATTCGAAGATAAGAATGTGTATTTATGTTTCTTTCCAATGGTATATGTTTCACCTATATGTGACCATTATCATTACTAAATAAAAAATACTAATTAAAATATGCGTTTAAAAATACGCATGAGCAATTTTATTACTCTTAATTAATGTTTGCAACTCATTGTGGAAGATGAATGCTGTAGACGTAGTAGTTTTCCCTAGGTTGAGTTACAAAGTTCATGAAGTTGGCAAAATGGCTAATTTTACGGTGCGCGGAGTCATTTATTGCCCTCGCGTGTTTACATTTTTGAATTGTTCATAAAAAAAAACGAAATCGGAATCGAGAATAAAATTTCCTTTAAAATGATGAATAATTCATTATTGTGGCATGCACTGAAGTCCAGATATAAATTTGCTAAGTACAGCGGCACATCATTTTGATGCCGACAGTAATTTTCATATGCAAAAGAAAATAGAGGTCTGCAGGCATTGATAAAGAATTCTGCGTGTATTTCTTATGGAAATTATTCAGGGCCCAAGCCAGGGCCTCTAGGTCCCCGTGGAATAATGAAAAATAGTTTAGATCCTATTCTCATACCTACTGAATGCACGCACAAAATTTCATGGGAATCGGTCTTGCCGTTTTGGAGGAGTATGTCTACAAAAACTGTGACACAAGAATTTTATATATTAGAGATTAGATGTAGATATACTTTATTTTTAAAAATATGTACTCCTACAAAATTACTTTTTTTGAGTCCTAAAAATCACATTTTCATCATCAAAAATCCCAAAAATTCCCACCGGATCCTCCCCTGCCCTGTGATATTAGCCATATACCCCGGAAGGGCTATGAAACCTCAGGAAAACCCCCCCCTCATTTCAAAATCCTGGCTACGCTACTGGTCCTGATCAGCTCTTCCACCATTTCATATCTCATTCCCTTTACACTCTTGTCAGCCATTTCCCTTTCCGAATGGTATGTTGTATAATTTTACACCGCTAGAATATGGGCTTTCAAATGACTTAACTGATGTCTCAGTCTGCTTATTGATAGAGGAGGTACCGATTCGTCCTGACGAAGCTTAATTTTTGTTGCCGCTTTAGATGTTCCGTTTTCAGAAATCTCCGCAGCGTAGCGATGAGATAGGTACTGATTCATTTATCCTCATTATGCTGTGTAATAATTGCAGTCGTGAGGGAAAGGATTAATAATTTATATCTTTTCAATTCAATCATCCAGAACATAAATTTAGGTTAACAGCCCCGCAGCGAAATTCTCCTTGAAATTCGCATGGCTCTTCCCGTCATGAAACAGGTGATATCCGAGATCACATGTTTCGTCTGTTGGATCTGATGGGATGACTCCGTTGTTAGTGTTCGTTTATATGTGTTTTATTGCGAGTGGAAACTTTATTTCCGTGTAAATAAGTACTTTCGAAGAATTTATGTTTCAGGTTTTGAATAAAATTTATTTATTAGTATTTTATTCGCTTTCAACATTTCGAATAGTAATACAGAAGTTAGGGTTTCAACATTGACTTTCAATTTCGGTTTCCGTGTAGCCAACTTAAGCTAGCTTCTTTATATTCATTGTTCAGACTGTAGCTTTCCTGATTCTCCATGCTTTAATTAAGACAAGTTCCTCTTAGATGCCACCACCTCACTTGACGCTTGAGGTCACATTTAAAATCTTAGCACGGAGTCTGCTAGACTCGCTGGGTGTCTTTCTCATCATTAAGGCACATTATTCAAAACTACTCAAAATCATTTGAGGAGCAACACCGAGTCCAGTCCTGTATGCATCAATTTTCTCAGCTCAAAACGGCTCAATTCCGCTTAATTTTCGAGTTTTGATCTGTGGAAGAGAGTCAACTACTCCACGAGATTTTTCTTTTTTCGGGGACGGTTATTTAATTTTAGTGACAATCGAAATATGTCATGTGTTTTAACTGAGAGAAATTCGCAGTAAAGAAAAATAACTGATAAGAACATATAGTTTAACTCATGACCCTAATGAGGTAAATTCCAAAACTCAAGTTTCAAGCTTCGCAAACCTTTTACTAATAATTTAAAAACCACCCATTAATTCATCTAAGGGCTCCAAATTTGCTCTCAGCAATATTGAAAAAAAATATAGACTGGGCATGATTTATTTTTTTCATCAGATAAATTTTTTTTGCCTAAAATTGGTTCCCACGCAGGTGCTAGATTTTTCAACCGTACTTTATGTTTTAAATCAAAGAATTCCTCGTACCTTATCCATGTTTTCGCGTCAGCCGGCAGATATAACTGCAACACCCCTTCTGCCATTCCCAGCCCATTAAGCTAGCCATTACCCCTGCCTTATGGTCTCTATTCCGGGAACGTGAAACATCCATTCCCGGGTCTTAAAAAATGCTATAAACCATACGCAATTAGTAGCGAAATCGTAAAAACCAATACTACTACGGTTATCCTAGGCCTATATACAGCAATCTTTTCGCGGGTAAACGTCTGTTTACTGCGCAAGCAGTCTCTATGAACACACCTCTATACGCGGTGCTATTGGATATTGGTGATGAAGAATATAACGTTCGTAGAGAGGAAAGAGAAAAAAATATCTCTGTGACGTAGTTCACCTTGTGTTTCAGCAATTTTTGCATTGCGAGGCAGCTCTCAAAAGGATTGAGAACTTCATCACTATTTTATTATATCAGGAGAATGGCATAGTCGGAATGCAGACTGATGGGGAAAAATTGCTGGAATATAGGTCGTATCATGGATTCGATCTTTTTTGAGTGCTAGAGGTAATGGAGGTGTTCGAATTCTATTGCTTCGTGTTAGCGTGCAGTTAAAAAGGCATGCCCAATATAACAAGAATGAGTTTCTATAGTCACCTATTGTTCTTGCAAAATGTCCAAAAACCATGTTTACTGTGATTTATATCGGTTAGTACAGTAATTTTTATAATGAAATAGAGCGGTAATAACTAGCTATATCTGTAATATATATCATTAATATCACCCATGAATTAAACATTGTTTTAAGGCTTTGGTTGAAGTAAAATACAGTTTAAGAACTTTGAAAAAAGTACATGATATAGTAAAAGATATTATAATGAATTTTTGTTTTAAATGAAAGAGAAGTGGCCCTTAAAATTAACCGTGCAAATATTGTTGTTAAATTTTCTGGAACTGTGCCATACGGATACTGTAGGAAGCGATAAAATTAATGCTTTCCCGGGTACATATTTTTAATGTAGTCAAATTGGCGCAAAAAATTAGGCGTACGGCACAATATATGGTAAACTTTATTGAACTCTCCCGTAAGAATATCAATGGAAGCGCACGGCCCGCGCTTAGCGTAGGCCGTCTTAAATATAGGTGGGGGAGACAGTGATACGGCGTGTACATCTTGGGGACTGCGCCTCAGAGCCCCACATTTTTCTAAGGAGACCGGACCGAGAGGGTCTTCAAGGGCGATGGAAAGGGGGGTTGTACCCCTTTTTCGGGTCTCACGGGTTCTTTTTCCACCCCCCCACCCCTATAGAGACCCTTTGGATTTTTTTCCCTTCTCGCTGCTACTACACCCCCGTCCCCAAACCCTCGTATCATTATTTTTTTTCCTTCTTTTCTTTGCTCGTCTCTCTCTTAATGAAATTCCGTGAGGCCATTTCTCCCGCTTTCATTTTTATTCCGCGTTATTGCTTGCGACCGGAGTATTCCTGGAGGAAATAGTAGGAGGGTGGGAGTGGGCGAATGAACTAAGGAAAAGAAAAGGGGCGGAGGTGGGGGAAGAATAATATTTATTATTTCTCCGGAAACATGCCGTTTTCAGTAATGGGCAATAAGAAAAAAGAGAGTTAATTTAAGTTAATGGCATTTCACCTTAAAGTACGTCTTTTTTGCCGTCAACTTTGATAAGAATTTGAAAACGAAAGACCCTTAAGCGTATTTCTCCGATACGGAAAAAAATTTGTGACAACTCAGCGGAAAAAAACGTGTAATATTCTACTTTTTAATCCGCCGCTTACTCCTCGATCAATTCTGTCGAGAATCAATGGCCTTGGCCCTTTCTCAGATAAGTTGATTGGGAGATTAAGAGATGACGTCATTTGGAACGAGTGACGTCATCAACTAAATATTCGTCTTGAAAACAGAGAATAATATGGATACAGGTATCGGCATATAGGTACGAGTTTCCTCTCAAAAAGACTTTTTCCCTAAATGTATTTTACAAAGTAGTATCATCGATTTTTGAGAGATGGTGGAAGAAGAGTAATATTTATTATTTCTACGGAAACATGTCGCTTTCAGTAATGCGCAATAGCAAAAAAGAGAGTTAATTTTAAGGCAATAGCATTTCATCTTAAAGTAGGTGCCCTCACCTATTTTCCGTCAGTTGTGATAGATTTTGAAAACGAAAGGCCCTTTAGCGTGTTTTTCGGAAAATTGAAAATTTTTCACGAAAACTCTCCTGAAAAAACGCGTGTTTTTCACGATTTCGATCGTCTCCTACTTCTCGAGAAATTCAGGCGAAAAATCGTGAGCCTTGACCCTTTCGCAGATAAGTTGATGACGTAGCGCGTTCCTAGCGGGTCACCCATGACCACGTATGCCTCTGGAAACTGGGAGTTATCGGTACATAGGTATTAGTGTAAAGGTGCTATTTTTGTCTGACAATAATTAATAATTAATTAATAATTAATAATTACAGCCAAACTAAGGCCCATTCAATGGAACCACTACCAGTTCAGGTATGTGTTCGCCATTCCGAATGCCATAAAAAATACGGCATTGAAAAAGGCGGAGCAAGTTTCGTGGTCTCCCCTTGTGAGACAGATTTTTCCCCTGAGTGTCATTGTGAAAAGTGCTGGGCTAGAACATGTATGATATCGAATTAATGCATCCTAAATGTTTTTGCATATGACTATGAAGTACCAAACTGGTGTTGGACTTGCTAAACAATTCTTTTGCCTGAAATTTAGACAGTTCTTCAAACGGCTCTTATCATTTAATTACAATCAAAATATGTATGTATTTATATCTCGATTATAATTTGTATTTTTAACCCGTTTTTTAGGCTTGTTTTTCTCACGAGCTACTATTGTCACATATGTCCGACATAATTTGCCTTCGCAACTTGATTTTGAAAATTACTGCCTTGTAGATTTGTGTGTTTGATGCTGATAGTAAAGTGAAAAGTCTTCTGCCAGATAGTAGATAAGTATGTATGAAATATATGTTGTATTTTTAACCCGTTTTTAGGCTTGTTTTTCTCAAGAGCTACTAATGTCACATATCCGGCATACTTCGCCTCCGTAACTTGATATTGAATATTACCTCGTAGATTTGTGTGTTCGAAGCTCACGGCGAAGTACTCACCAAGGTACCTCACATGACAAGTGTGAGCTTCCCGTTAGAAATTCTTCTTCTTATAGGACCGGTAGTACGCTTTGAAAGAACTAATACTATACTAACCATGATTTTATGATTCCTTATATCTGAAATATATATTGTATTTCAACCCATTTTTTTTGGCTTTTTTTTACCTCACATGACAACTGCAACTTTCCCGTTAGAAATTCCTGTATAATTATAATATATTTATATCTCAAATTTATTTTTTAATCCATCTTTTAGGCCTTTTTTATACCTCTTCCTCTTTAAATCCCTCTTTCTTTATCCGCCCTACCCAAATAACAAATGAGCGGATGAGGCGTTCATAGAAGTGAAGTATTACGTGATATCTGAGTGTATTTAATCGTGTTTTTGTCGTTGTTTCTTGTTACACTTTGTTATTTAACCATTTGTTTAGAAATGTAATGTAAAAGGTCTCATGTAATGTTTTTGGGTTTATTGCAAATGAATAAATAAAATACCTCACATGACAACTGCAACTTTCCCGTTAGAAATTCCTATATAATTATAGTATATTTATATCTAGCATATATTTTGTATTTTAAACCCATTTTTTTGGGCATTTTTTATGCCTCACGTGACAACTGCAAGTTTCCCGTTAGAAATACTCCCCCGTCCTTTGAAAATCTCTTCCTTTAGCACACACACAAACACAGCCTCCCTGTTTTCCTTCGTCTGAAATTTCACCCTCCTGCCTTTCGAACAGAGTCGGAAATGCAATCGGGAGTTGTCCTTCGCTCCCGTTTTCATATTTGGAGAGAGGGGGGAGACTTTGGGGTACTAGCGGATGAAGATCGGAAAGCCAGACTCGTTTGGCCTTTTAATGTTTTTCTTCAGTCAAAAATATATTTTCTCTCTCCTCGTTTAGGATTATGTGATCTCGACTCCGCCATAAATGACAATCATACCTCTACCCCCGGTCTCATCTTATTTCTCCTTTTCCCTCCGTATATTTTGTTTTAAATCCCTGACTCAGTATGATTTATTTTCCATGATGATGGTCGTGGCGTGCTTGCAGAAATTCGGATTTCATGTAATTGAATTCGTTTGTCCGTAGGAACCAGAGATAACTATACTAATGAAGAAAATCCACTTAAATCTAGTTATAACTGGATTTACTTCTAGTTACAATTTTATCTAGTATATGAAATATTACTATCTAATGTATGAAACGTATAGTTTTAGAATTTTAGTTGTTGAGGTACCATAAATATCCATTATTTTCGTGGAATATTTTTGTTTACATTTTTTCCTATTGTTCGACATAAAGTATTTTTTTGGGTGTCCCGCCTCTATTCCAATAGTATTCAGAGTGGTACAAAAAAACTTATTCCAATGCGGCATAAAAGATGTCATTTTGACGCTGTAATCGCTAATGTCTGAGACTAGGGACAAAATAAGGATTATGTATTTTCGTACTGATTGGCATAGGAATTCGCATAATATTTTTTAAAAATACCGTCATTTTTCGAGAAAAATAATCAATCGGACACTGAATAACCTTCACATGTAATTAGCGTATATAATTATCATTTTCGCTTTCATATTTCAGGTCGTTTAATATGCTATCCCAATGCGGTGAAGTTTAAGTTTGCTGATTAGATGTCTACATTAAGAACTGGTTTGAATCGTGCGTATGTAACAAGGCCTTAAGGTAGTATTGAGAGCACGTTCTGTCTGCTGAATGATATGAGGATAGGAGTCAGTAGTAGGCTGTCGAAGAGTCTATCCGCTATTCAAGTCATGAACTGTGTTTGGGTTACTGAGCGATGGTGTAGATACTTTATGTGAAGTTATTTCTTGAGTGACAGGGGAGTCGGAGCTGGTCGCGTTTTAACTCGGCGTAATTATAGCAACAAGCATATCACCGAGGGTTCATTCCAGGTTACCATCACTTAAGCTCGTTAGCAACGTGGACTGTCTGTATTCCAGAACATTACTTCCTTCACCCTTATTGGAACTGATCAAGTTTCTGCGAAGCATCCATCGATTGTAGGTGCATCATTTTTTTAATCGTTAAATTCATTTATCTGTCTACTGCTGAAATGTACTACCTTGGTCATACTTTTCAGGCTGTTCTTTTATTTAACAGTGCGAATCAATGGAAAAAATATCTAGCTGTGGTAAAAAATTAATTAGGGCTATTGTCGCTAAATATTAATGAAAATTATTGGCTTACGGGTACAAATGAAACTTGATAATTGTATCACATATAATATGTACGGCCAATTAAAAACATAAAATCGAATTCTTTTTTTTTAATTTCATCGATTTGTTTTCACCAGGGGAGTGAATTTAATTTATGTTTTTTAATTCTGTAACCGGTATTCCTGTAAAATTCCTCAAAATTTAATATACCTTTGCTCGACGGTGTTGATTTTTCTTGACGTTTTGCGCTGAAAATTACCTTAACCAAGGTTCTGTTTGCAAGGCAGTTAACAGAATGTTTCCTAAAATATATCTTTTTAAGGAGAAAACTGTTATTATCGGTAATTATTTTCAAAACCAGCCATGTAACCAATATCGCACAGAGAAAAATTGTATCAACTTTGATTTGGCTTCTAACAAGGACCCTCTGCTATCGCGCTGAGTGCCTTAACTCAAGAACTTTCATGAGCTCATTTACGTCTTTGAAACTCTGCATTCGTTGTTGCATCTGGTGTAAAAGTGTCTGATAGGCATTTTATTTACTAATTATATGACTTTTAAGTGTCGTTAAATCTTGAAGTGCACTGTATGAGGTAATGATGAACTCATAGACGATGAAATACTTTTTTTCTTATCATTTTTCATGTAAAAAAATAAGAGAAGATACATTTTCCCGCTGGAAAATAACCCTACCTCTTAATCCTCAAATAACCCATGTATCAGAATTACAAGTTGTTTTCAGTAGTTACTCCTCAAGTTCGTTTTATATCTCCTCCGTTTAAAATTTTTTGGCATAATTAAAATTTTTTCCATGAAAATAAAGATTAAGGGGCACTGGAAAAGCCAGGAATCGCGAAGAAATCGCTTATAGAAATATTATATTAGAAAAAGGATGAACTCCAGTGGATTAATTTTACATACTCGATTGCTATAGGCCTGTGCTTTCAGAGTAGCTGAGAGCAATATTTTTGTTCATAAAACTAACCAAATTAAGTGAACTATTCTTTGCACCTAAGGGTGGTTTTATTTGTATGCCATAAGGTCTCTTGAGGAAACTATTTATAGTGAAGTATTGATTAAAAACAACCTTGAGTACAATCGACGTTTTGGTTTTGGAAAGGGAAGAATCCGAACATTTTTGCCTTTAAAGATAACATTTAGTGCTAGTTGAAGCAGAACCGAATGTCAAAGAGCCTAAATCTAATTATAGTTTTCAGCCACAGTCACCTTCACTTTCTTGCCTGACCTTTCCTTCAAACTATTTCGAACGATCAGCTTCTTCTCGCAGCGTTGGTAATTCGTATTCCACTTTTTCTTTTTACATATTCTCTATATACGGTACTATTTGTACACTTAAAATTGTGTTATCATTTTAACCCTTCCGTGACTGTGCGGGATAACTCAGTTACCCCAAATTATGTTAATGTTGCGTAATTTTTTTATTTTGTCCCTTTAATATTTTTCATATTTGAGCTCAACCACTTTACCGTTATTCAGGCGACGAATAATTTTTTCCTACATTTTAATTGTTTTTGAAAACTTCAATTTTTATTGGTGGGGTAAATGGGTTACCCCGAACAGCTGTTGGCGGGAGAGAAAAAAAAACGCTTGGTTGATATATGAGTACAGGGATGAAAATTGAATTCCATTAATTTTAATGTATTATAACTTCAATAACGCCGATATTATACATGATGGCACATTTTGTGTACTTGTTTCTTCATAGCATGTTAGTCAATGTACAGTTACAGCAACAAAATATCAAAGATCCCAGCCATTTCGCACAAAATCAATGTAAAAACATAAATGTAGCCTACAATTTATTTACAAATTATACAAAACAAGGTATTACATCATAAGAAAGAGCCATCATGTTGAAAAACAGGAAACACAAAAATACAACATATGATTCATAAATTATAAATGAGGTACCTAAGACACCCCACACAGTTGTTCGTGTAAGTTTTCTAGGCACAGTCACGGAAGGGTTCAGGTGATCATCAAGTTCTTCACTATATCCATTCGGCATTCATACATTATCGATCCATATCCATTACATATAATCTTTTCCGTCCCTCATTCGGTGTCATCAAGCAGAGAAAATTTTAATGGCTCGGGCAAAATGAATGCAAGGTTCCACAATTTTATTATTGATTGCAATTATAATATATAATTATTATGTATTCCACCGCTTAATTATTATTGTAAGGCAAAATCAATTATGAAAGCTTAATTGCAAGTCCCCTTGTAATTATTTGAAGGGTAAATTATTCAATATCCTGTATAATAATAACAATAATGGCCGACAATATTGCGGCGTGGTTTCATATTCCCTCCATGATTTATACTCATTTCCATTGATTTTTCGATGACTTTTCGAAGTTTCCAGCGAGATTTATCGTAAATCATGTCTTCGTTCGTACAAATTGATTGATATCATTCATTTCGATAGATTTTTCTTAAGCAAACATGCATGAATTAAGGGAAAAATATTAGTGAATATAATATAATACTTTTCTGGGTTAAATTGATTAAGAGTTAGAGGCTGGATTTGCATAAATAATTTTTTTCTAAATAGCTCGCTGTCTCGATGTATTATTGGATAGTAAACATTATTGTCATCATACAGTTCCTTATGCTATTTATGTTCTACAATCTAACTTCTACAATTATTTCTAATAAACATAATCAGCACTCACGCTTTATTTTTCGACTGCTAAAAAGCTAATTCTTTTACTTTTTAGTGAATGTAAGATGGAAAGAGCCTTTTTTCTCCTTTTTTTACTTTAATTTTATCCCTAAGACCCAAAATTTCGGGACTGCAAATCCTAAAAGCGCCCCAGATTCATGGCCTTACCATGTACACGTCGAGGTATAGTACTCGTTCTTATGGGAAACGTGTCGGTAATATTCAGGGGTTTCAGACCCTTAGCTCTCCCCTTAGGGTTGAAATATATAAAATATTGAAATGATTTTAATCCCCTTTTCGCATCTCCCACTTTCTGCAAATAGTGCTTAAGTCGTTTGTTTCGCCGATATCCTTATATGATTAAAATTAGACCCATCTACGTCATCTCCAGGTTTTTTTCGGGAGATCCGTCCAGGATTTAATGTACATATAGTATAAATCTCCACTTCCAACCCCCTCAGGGGCATCCCAAAATGTCCAGCATCCCCTTAACCTCTGGCCTATGAATTCTTCACGATAATTCCAAGCCGTTCTCTAAGCTTAACGACCCTTGAACCTGGTTGTGTAATAATGCTGACAAAGCATAAGCGGAATCTTTCATGTCATTCACCAAGGCACTGATGCTTATTCGTCCTTGTCATCTGGGAATAAACCTTTTTCCACGTTCCTTCAGTGTCGTACCGGCGTTTTTTCTTTTTAATTTTAATGAGGTTCTAAGATTCAAGCGAGATAGAGTGGATTTTTTCCACATTGACATATATACATACCCTTAACCTCAGGCCTTTGAATTTTTTACGATTATAATCGTGGAAAATTGCAAGAATTTATTTCAATAACGAGTTTTCTGTTAAAATGAGGAACAGCCATTGAGAAAAGTTTGGCCTACTCTCTTCCATACTTGAATGTTGCGTTTTGATGTTGATAGTTATTTTTTTTGCCGCTGGCTAGCTTGAAGCTCCTTGAATATTTTTTTTGCATGAATCATTCGCAATGGGAAAAAGATTCATTGCTCACATATCTTGTTCGTGGGTGCCACTAGAGTTCTGACACAGATAGCTTCCTGGTCTTCAGTTGTCTAAATTTTCCCTTTGTGATCGTCACATACTTAAGTATATGGTTGTGTTCCCTCGACTCTTCTCTATACCCCTCAAAAACCTCTTATGAAGACCCTTAACCCCCTCCGCACCGCTGCTTTTTGCCAAAACCCTTATCCCCCTCTCTAGTAACCCTGCAACCATTACCTCCACCCTCACAAACAACCATCTCAATCCTCGAAACGGCGCAAAAGGAATATTTAATAACTGAACGCCGGCATCATCAACATCTTCTTCTAGAACTCTTCAACAGCCCCCCTCTTCCCGTGCAAGTAGTGGCGGTTCCCTTTGAAAATGCCATCAAGGGGGGACGGGGATATTTTGGGGGGAGAAAAGAGTGTTTCACCCCACCTCCCGTACCCTTTCTTCCACTCGGGGTGAAGCTGTCCCTAAATCATCTTGATCCCTGGCTGTTCGCCCTCCGACCCTGTCCACTGCCTTTCCTGCTCAAACCCTCTTCGAAATCTCCGCCCTATGCTTCCCTTCCATACCCTTAATGTCGCCCAAAATCCCTCATCCCCTGTACCCTTCCCTTTACGTATTTTCCCCCGGGGGGGAGGATGTGTAAGAAGGGACCAATTTCTCCCCTTAACCCCTGGTATAGCCTCCGTCCGTATCACCCTTATTCATCGAAACGGAAGTTTCTTCCGCAAACCGAAGTAAATGTCATTTTCCATCCCAATCGGCCCAACCAACAAACAGGAGGTCTTCCAATAACCATGTAAAAAAGTTGATACCTTTCCTCCATCACTGCTACATATGACCCATAATGAAAGTCTGTCTCGAAAGTTTTTCAGTAGTTTCGTGAGAAACTGGGAGGAGAAATATTCAATAGAACTTTAGGTATTTTCATGTACAGATTATGTAAGCATCATTTATTTGTTTAAAGTTAATTGTCGAACTCAAAGAGTAAATTCTTGGAGGATAAATAAAAAATTTCATCATTCATAGCTATCGATTGCCTACGCCATCTTTCCTAAAATTTTTCTCCACCAAAGTAAACATAACCAGTCAAACCAATGATCTCCTAATTAATTGATTCGGATTCAAACGAATCCTTTACTCAATTATTTTTACACACGAATCATTAGGTTAGTCCCAAAGGGCCTCATAATTGTGAGGAATTTGGTTGTAAACCGGATGATGGTATATTTATTAGAAGTTGAAGCGTATAATTATGAGTATTGAGGACCTTATTTCAGTGCTTAAAGCTTTTTTAGATTACTTTTTTGGCGGATGACTAAAGTAAATACACACGTATTGCTATCGATATCGAGCTTCGCATCCTTTATAAGTTTATGCCCAAGAAGAAATCATTTTATTGTGAGACACGGTCTCCGGCGTTAATTTGT
Organism: Ischnura elegans; assembly: GCF_921293095.1. Lineage (NCBI taxonomy): Eukaryota > Metazoa > Arthropoda > Insecta > Odonata > Coenagrionidae > Ischnura > Ischnura elegans. Next base: position 48,135,647 of record NC_060249.1, read on the forward strand.
GGAACTGTTTCATGTTAAAAATAAATATAAATACTTTGTTATCAGGATGATAGCATGATATGCAGAAACCCGGGTCATACCATCTGAAATAAAGTGTGGAATATAGCAAAGTGTTTTAATTTCTTTTTAACAATCATGTCATTCGTAATTAGAGTAAAGAATAATAGAAACATATGGTGATAATAGTGTAATGTAACCGAGATATAGCTTAATAAAGCGTAACCAGTCATAGAAACAATTCCGTCAAGAAGTTGGATACCTATCCTCAATTTTATACCCAATTCATGTCCTAACAATATTTCCGTCCCTCTTCATTGAGATTGAGTCGGTGACAAACTTTGTGAATATTTATAAGACGCTGCATAGTACTTACTCGGATTCTATGGTTCTTATTTTCATGGTCTGCCTCTACTCTATTCATTCGTTGGTAATCTAGCCACAATCACTAACTTTTGGAGGATGGATAAAGAAAAATTATTATGCGTAGCTATGGTTTGCCAACTTCACATCTCGTAGAAGTTTCTGTTGATGGCACTTAAAAAAGTTTCCTCTCCGCTTGAGCATTGGAAAGTTTTTTGAGCTAGTAAAAAAAACTTTTTCGCGGGAATCACATCGCCGCCCGAAAGACTCTCTTCTATTTGCTATTTCTTGGCTTGCTTGACGATTTATTTCTGAAATTTTCCTCTCCGAAAAATTTTACTTTATACCCCGCCACCATCACGAATGTCATTTTTTTGAATTTTTTTATTGAACTTGCCCAATTTTCGGCCGAGGAGAATTTTATCGAATATATTTTCTCCGTTAAAGATCCTAGTTGTACCCATATTTTGTATCCATATGGTCGGGACAGGTCAGAACTTGCCTCGAGGATTATTCTGCCTCCGTCGTATTGGATAATCCGAAGAATTTATGCGGGTAAATTTTCCTGGTTCTTCCAAAAACCCTGGAAGAGAGCCCTTTAGCCAATCGAATAAATCCCTCTGCGCATTTCATAATCTTTCTTTCGCATATGTAACGTACCTTATCCTCGTCTCTCCTCCTATAACGTCCGATGTTTGTTCTCTATTAATTCTTAATTAACTTTAAATACTCAAACAAATTATTTTTTTAAACTAATTAGAGGAAATAATTACAATTTTAATTAATTTCTCTATTTAGTTTAGTTCTTTATACCGTGATTATTCTAGGAAAGAGTGTGCAACTATCAAAAAGAGTGTGTGATATTCCCCCGTGGTATAGAAAAAACGTCATACTCCTGTTCATAATACGCACGAAAATAATTCTGATTTGGATTTATTGAAAAAATATGTCCTCGAATGAAGAAAGTGTCAGTAATAAAATATCACACGTCTTAATTTTCCGCGTTAAGATCACAAGATAAGTTATAAATCGACACAATAGTTTTAAAATCCGTGTAATTGAAGAATTATTCTGGCCACCTACTTGAATCTTAACCATCATCTAACTTGAATACAGATCAATAAAAAGAATTTGTGATCACATCATAGGGTAATCCATAGCGCCAAGTGTTTTCCGTATAAATCATGACGTAATGACGTGTATGAAAGATTGTTTGAGTTTTACGGACAAGTTTTTGTCAATATATCTCACTATCCCATCACTATAACGGTCCATTGTTAATTTTAGATCGGAACAAATTTAAGTGGAGATATGTGGGCTATCCCTTTATATTTACTATATCTTTGAAGTCATCAGAAAAACTGAAAACCTTGTCGAGGGAGGTGACTATTCCTAGCCTCAGCAAAGCCCTGCAGGAGACCAAATGCAAAATAGATTTTTTCACTTCTTGTTTTTTGGATGTGTAGGTACATTATTTCACCAAGTCCACGCGTGTGATTTCTGCAGTCGTTCCTTCGTTTGTACGGCATAGTTATCTACCAAATATATATTACAGTTATAAGAAGCAAAAAATAAAAAAGTTATAAATATTAAAAAATTAGTATAATAAAAATAAAAGTTATTAATATTACAGATACGAAAAGTATCAAGTTTTGCCAATGCAGTCGAAACACGTCTAGGTTGCTATAAAAAATTTGGAGGTACAATTTTAAGAATATCGGTAAACCGCCACATTTTTTACAAAACATCTTTCGGTCAATCGGTAAATTTTAGAAGTGTCCGATACCACTTCGTGTACACACTATCCCGCCATCCGCTTCAACAGGCATGTGGAGGTAGGTGCCTTATTCCTATATACCTATGCGCCTTAAGGAGTGGGTTAGAAAAGTGACTTGATCACTGCGTCAAAGTTGTTTGAATACTTTATTGTTCGAAGGAAAAACATCCGTTCAGAATAATATCTCTCTTTTTTATCGTCAATTATTCCAACACTTAGAATTCAATACTTATTATTCGGCTTACTTGCACACAATACGCATCCGTACTATTTTTGTCTTCAATATCAGCATTTTAAATACGAATCAGGAATCTTATTTTCATTAAAAGATTTATTTTTTTCCAAACGGCCATCTTGCCATTGCTGGGGATGCGGAGTGCGTGAGAAAAATAAAATAAAGAGGAGAGAGTGGTTATTTGCGTTTAAAAGGAAGGGCCGGTTGTAGGGATTCGGCAGATCGTGCGGAAGAAATTGGCCGGTGAAAGGAGTTTTCAAAATGAACCACCCACGGAAAAGTAACATAAATCACCGTTCCCGAGGAAGACTCGGAGAATCCCCCTCGTGGAATCTTGAAAGAGACCGCAACCGGAAGAAAAATAAAATGATAAACAAGTGAACGAAAGAAAAAAAATGAACGAGCAGAAGTAGTCCTTCGAAAACTCCGACCCAGAGACCCCTTATAAAAGCTCCCTCCGACCCATCTTGCCAAGTTATTCTTATTTCTTTGAGAGGGTAGATTCGTGACAGTGCCGACAGGTACTTTTCGCATTTATTGTTATTTTTTTAATTGCCGCTACAGACGAAATAAAAGACTTGTACATTGAAGTTATAATGCTCATGTTATGAGATAATAAGCAGTGTACACAGACTTTGGATAAATGCTTTCCTTATATTCAGAGTTATGGAGTAACTGAGTAAAAAAAGAGATCAGAGAATGATTGCAAAGCAAATAATTTTCGACAAATCAAGTGTAGCAAAGTGTGTGTAACGTTAAAAAGAGCTTGCTATGATTAAAACAATTATTTACGAGTGGCATAAGCGTTTCCAAGATGACCGTAAAGACGTTGGCGACGTCGATGATGTCGTAGCATGATGAATAAAACCGATGAAAACATGGAAATAGTGAAATATATTATTAAATTGTAATCGAATTAGTACCCAGTGGGACTACTTCGAGGTTGAAAACATTATTGAAGATGAATCGATAAATATTTTATTTTCAAAAACTTGACCTATGGCTAATGAAACTCTATTTTCGATTTTAATAGAAATCAGTTATTCCATCACACATACCAACCTGTTTAAACACAAGTATGCGTCTTCGATTCGAGTAAACTGGAGAGGCCTCCCCGTGTTTCAAAGGTGGAAAGGCCAGGGAAAGGAACTTAATCCCTACCTTACTACCGACAAACCTCAATGTGGCAACTTTTACCACCTCTTTAAAAATCCCTCCATGCATTACCCCTGCCCCATCTCCACTCTTCGTCCGTCCTTCGCTCCGAACCCTCAACCAATCCCGAGCCTTTTTCCCTTTTTTTCGCCCTTCCGATTCGCCTTTTTCGGGGGAAAAAAAGGTGAAAAAAATATATCAAATCCATCCGACGTACTTCCTGCGGGTTGGGTCTGCCACTTAACCTGGCGGCAGGGAATGATTTAATGTCTCGGTGGAAAATCTAATAAAGTGCGTTCGGTGGGTTATGGATTCTCTCCCTTTAATTATGTCGGGTTGAGTTCGGGATTCCCGGTAGCTCCACGACGCTTTAACGGAGCGAGAGTGAGGGTAATCCCAGTGCCAGGATGTCTTCAAGCCATCCGCATCACCTTGGTGACATTTTGATGAAAAAAAAACAAATCGTCTTCAGAATATTATTTTCTGTACTTGCACGCTGTAGCGTGAAGTAAAAGCTCTCTAAACTGTTCCTAAATATGAATAAATTGGGGTGAAATGACTTTTATAGTACTTACAACTGTTGAGCTCCAATATGACTGATAAAATAATTATTATTGAAGTTATTCGTGAAAATAATTAGCATTTACTAATTAAATTCCGTTGTAAATTAGCAATTACACGTCAGCTCAGGACGGTGAAGTAAAATTTTCAACGCAACGAAATATAGTAACATTATGAAAGTAAAGTTTCGAAGCTCGCTGATTTATTTCGTGATCCCAGTAATTAAGAGAATGATACAAATAAAATACAAATAAAGAGAATGATACAAATATGAGTTTTACAATAATCACAAAGACAGTCGTAGGACACCAAGGCTGGAAAATATTGAGAAGTTCAAGCGTATCATTTTCATTTTCATCGTAAGAAAATCTTGGATGAATCGATGAAGTATCCGGCAGAAGACTTCGACTGTCATACACTTGTCCCTGAGGGCAGTCGGACGATAACTTAACGTCTACGAAAAGAATAATAAAAACTTCGACTGTCATATGATATTCTAAACTCAGCAAAATTTACGGTAGACTTCTTTCCGACCTGTAATTTCTTTATCCTCTTGTAAATCTTCAGAAAGGGAAAATTATGTTGAATAAAGAAAAGAGAAAAATGACTAAATAAATATATAGTCAAGTTCGGGGAACAAAACATGTTTGAAGAAGAAAACCCTTGTTGACAACTTCCAGTGTAGTCGGTTAGGAATCTACTACTACACGGAAATTGGAGAATTGAAACGACTTCTTAAGTTGTTATTGCTCGACTAAGTATATTTTTAAATTTGGTGCGCTTTAGGGCTGGACAGGTTAAGAAAATCGTCTGGCTTCTTTCAGGGACAAGTTTATTTTTCCCGGCGAAAAAGAAATATTCTGCAATGGTTGAACTTGAGCGGATGAAATATGTACAGCATTTTCCACGTACCGTTGGAATATAGATCGCTAATGATTAACACTATTGTATATGGAATTTAATAAAAATCAACTATTTTTGTGTCAATCTCGTGGCTATTTTCGTCTCAACGCTCTTATTAATCGTAATAAAAAAGCTCATTATATTCCTAAGTTGACCTTAGCCTTAACCTGAGACTTCATTACGTTTTCATCCAATGCATTTGTGCTGCCTTTTTTTTTCTGACAAGTTGCTATGAAATTTAAGCTTGGATAGTAAGTTGTACTTTTCACTGAATGAATGTATCAGATTGCTTTCTTTTTTATTATAAAGGTGTGTAGTGGGTTTTCATTTTGGGAATTCAACACATGCTTAAATAAATCAATTTGGCAATATTTGAGCCTGCCGTTAATGATAGATTTTCATTTCTGTACATTTTCTAGTATAACAATATACGTATCCATATTTCAGATTCCATGCCATATTTATGTTTATTTTCTGTACACGGACCTGTGACATTGTGGAAGGTGTGATGAAAGTTATGAAATCAATCTAACGAACTGACATTTCTGTTAAAAAAATTCTGCCCATTAAATAAATTTCCACCTGGTCAAAATCATAAAGATCTGGATTCTTCTTTTTCCCATGTTTCTGCCGATTCTGCTTGCTGATGTACTTTTATTTATGTAAAAATTACAGTGTATTGCACTTGTAAAAATTAAAATTAGCTACTTCCCTTAAAGCTGTCAAATAATAGTCTTTATCTCGAAAACTTAAACATCTGTCTTTCATTTAGTCTTACTTTCGCATTTCCCATAGATATCTTCATTATTCAATGTGCACTTTAACGAGTTATTATCACTATTTACCCATCATTTCCAGGCTAAAATAAACTCATTCAGAGTACAGCAATCAACCCAATCTTTGGTTTCGTTTGGTGTACATAAAACTCGTCATTGTTTCTGTGGTGCTACACCTAAGAAACCAATCAAGCTGAATGAAATGCAAATTTGTAAATTTAGAGATTCAAAGATATACTCCTCATAAGAACACATTACCGAGTTCTTGAATGGGAAAAATACGACAATTCGAAAAAATTCGTTTCCCCTTCTTTCATCAACCTTCCTAAATGAGTGCTATTACCTCCCTCTTACAAAATAAGTTCCGTGAAAAACATCAAAGGCCAAATTTATTTTATTAAAGCGAAAGCAGTGCAAGATTTTTGAATTGGGTCGGTTAATTGCCTTCCACGTCAACGAAATGAGGAATGACGGAAATGAAAACGGTTAAAACGAAAATCGTGTTAATTAGAACATTTATAACTCGAGAACGGCTGTACCGATTTTAATGTTATTTCGATTTTTGGATTCTTCCCAGCCCCAGATAACAGAATAAGCATTAAAAATGGTAAAAATCCACGAAAAAATTACTCTTGATCTTAGGGGTATAATTTTAGGAGTTATTAACACTGCAAAAGCTGCCAAGACGGTCAACAGTAGATGTTTTGTTTTTACCAATTTAGTGACTGAACCACGTTAAAAAAATTAAAGCCAATTTAATTGTTAAAACATGTTAAAAATATTAAAATAATATTCAAATCTTTCAAGTCGAGCCAAGCTCCAAGTTGAATCGTCAACCAACACGTCACTACCGTGTGTCTAAACAAATATCCAAGCTAGTGTTGACTATCGGTACTATCGTGTTCGTGTCGACGAATCGAGCAGATTGATTTCAATTCCTCGAATTTTTTGCAATTTCGTTTCATCGAAAGATGAGCTCATCGACGAAGTGTGCCCGGAGTTAGCCTAAAAAATAATAGTTTGTTATATTTTTTCTTCTATGTTACGACTTCATTTTTCTTTGTGCGTTAATTTCAATAAATGTTTTGGAGCTTTAAACTCTCATACTCAGCTGAGAGAACGAAAGTTCTTCCTAGGGTTTTTATTTTTGGTATTACTTGATTTCATCTGATAGTCTTTATCTCATTTGGAAATTTTTAGGGTATTTTGAGTACACTTCTTTCAACGTGTACATTTACTTCAAATATAGAAATTACACCTTATTTTTTCTGTTGTCCAACTTTCACTGTTTTGATGCTGGAAAATGTTCTCAAGTACTATATCGTATCCGCTTTAACGGTACGGTAACGGCTTTTTTTTTGGATAAGTGTCAATGGGTTACTTCATCGCTATCATGTACACAACGAAAGCACATCGTATGATTATATTCTTTTAAGACTCTAGTGTCGGCTGGTTTCTTCCTTTCGCAGTTCGAGAACTGGAAAATTCATGAAGACGAAGAAAATGTTCTTACTCGTCAATTTCAAAATATTTATTGTAATGAACCTGATTGGTTTCTTATTTCCAGCACCATTATACAATGACCATCGCCATTACAAAATTATGGGGTCTCCAGGTAGTAAGTTAATCTAATAATTAATCCCTGAAATTTTTCGTATAGTTGTGCACTTTTCATACGACCTTTATGTCTCAAAAAGGCAAAACACGACCGACTGATGAAAAGTGAAGGAAATATTTCTAGATCGATTCTAAATGATTTAAAATGCATTTCCAGGCATGTTATTTTTCAACAATTTTCCTGTACTCCCCGTTGCCGTTCTTAAGGTTGTAGTTACCACACCCCGCGTCCTTTTTCGTGGGGTTCTTGTCATGTTTTTCGTTCCCTGTCATCCTTAACACCTGCGTTGTCATAACGAAACGTGTCGAGAGGATTGGTTGAGCATTATTCTAACGAGCTTACACTGATTGGAATCCGTACCGATGTCCAGTTCGACGGAGTATCCCTCACCTTCGCGTTTCATCTGATGAGTTGGGGACCTTGTTGTTCGCTTAGGACAACAGAGGCGTGTTGCTTTCCGCCCAGCTGCCCTCGAAGCCATCGGAGGGAGAGGGAAGCGTTGGTAGTATGGACGCGAGTGGACCGGATTCAGGCGTCGCGACGCATCGTAGCGTCGCTTAGAGCGTGAAATTTCGCTTTTGTTGTTGTTGTCCTTGACCCTTACGGCGCGGCGGGCCGAACCCTTTGACCCTGCATTCCAATAGGTAGAGAGACCCCTGTTGATTGGTGTCCTCAGTTAATTCCCATTCTGGAGGATTGGTGGCGTTGGCAATCCCTCTTTCCGTTTGTTTACTTTTCTTGGTCCAGGTGACGCCACGTTCTCGTTTGCGTGTCCGTATGCCTGCAGGAATCAGGTCGAAAAAACTCTAGCGCGAATTTAGATTTGGAATTTTTGAAAGGGCTGTGTAGATAGGCACGTATCTAGAAATTTTCTTCGGGGGCTGTTGGGGAGGTTTGCGGGTTTTCTATACTGTTGCTTTGTTGCCAATTTGCACCTATCGGAAAACCATAAATTAGTATATTTCGTTTTGTAACGCTTAAATTTATATTAATTGTTTTTAATAGAGATATCATTACAGAAATTCACTACAGTATAAACCATTTTTCGGCGTTTGGGTGTAATTAAAATTTATTTTTAAAAATAAAAAATATTTTTCTTTCGTAGCATCATGCGTCTGCAATATTTTCTTGGACGAGAGAAGTCGCACACTATAGGAGCAATCAGGCTTTTGGTAAAATTTGCAAACTTTTTACATCTTCTAGTTTTGTGGCTGAATTTTAGAGCAGAGCTGATAACTTGCTGTATACTAGTTGCACACAATAGCCGATTGATATTTACGTGTTTGAGAAAGACTTTATTATATTTCCGTATGAATAAGACCATGAAAAATTCTTAAATACAAAAATCAGTTAGCGAATATCATATTTTTTTCATTTTTATTTCTGTTTATCATACCAAACCTGATTGATATTAACATGCTTGAGAAAGCTTTTATTATATTTCTGTATTAATAAGACCATGAAAAATTCTTAAAAACATATCAATTAGCGAGTGTCACACTTTTTCTATTTCCATTTTTATTTTCTGAATTTCCTACAGTTTTTTGCCATTTTATAAATATATGTTTGTACATAAGGTAATTGTAGTTACAATTATTATGTATAATTACTGTGCCGTACATTTTATTTGGAATGTCTTATATAATCAAGCATCGCGTCGGCCCCAGTCGCATAATTAAATGATGATAACCAAGAAATCACGATAATGCACTATTTTTACTCGCTTTTTCTTAACATGCTTCTTCTATTTATGTGTTTCATCGATGGAGTGTTGGAATTGATTTTTATAACAACTTCCCATTAGAGGATCGGCTTGAAAGTCTGCACAATTGCTTGCTTCTGATGACAAGTGGCGTAACTATGGGGGAATGAGGGGATAGATCCCCCCCAAAGCATCAGAGAAATATTAAAAAAATATTTAAAACTATTGTCTTGGTTTGACATATAATAACTGCATCTGCTTAAAGTAAAATTTTAAGAGCCAAAATGATGTAAAATGCATTTCCAGGCAGGAATTTTTTTTTCAAAATTTTCCTGTACTCCCAGTTGCCTGGGGTGAGAGCGAACCCCCTTTTCCGCCCCACAAAGCATATTCGTAGTTACGCCACTGCAGATGACAATACAAAATTCATTAAGCAAACATCACAATTTAGTTCCAATGTGCTGTAAATTATCAACTTAATTTCTATGTGGAAAGATAGTACGAAATTTTCTCAATAAATGGCGTTAGTTATAATTTTTTGGCAGAAATTTCTCAAACAGCTCTGGTTTAATCGATTACATGATGCAGCTCTAAAAAGTAGAGAGTAAAAATAAAATTTTAAAAATATTTTTAAAAACACCCTCTCTCCAAAAACAGTACAAAATTCGATAAAAAGTCAAAAGAATAAGCTTTTATTCACTGTCAGAATTAAGCGTTCGTGGTGATTAGGTTGAGGTATTAATATCGCGTGCCAATCCTTACTTACCTATCAGTGTCTCTTGCACACTTATTTGTAATAAACTTAATGAGCACCGACGTATTATTCTCCGTGTAATGAAAGGCTTGTTTTTTTTACTCTGTAGTGCATTTGATACTATTGTTATTTTCTGCTTCGATGATTTTTGTCCGTGTTCTCATCGTTTCGCCTGTCTTTTTTTCTTCAGATTGGCTCCATGTTGATCAACCGGGTGGCGAACGTGGATATCACGTGGCACAAGGAAATGGCGACCACTCCACGAGCATCCCACGAGTTCGACCTCACCCTCGACGATAAGTCCGTCCTGCGAGCCATCGAGCAGCTCAACTTCATCCAGATGAAACGTAAGCATCCGTCGCCTAGCAACGACACTGTTTATCCCTCCGACGCGAGGGCGACATAGATACGTGGATAATTGATTCCATTTAATTTCATTGGAAAAAAAATTCACATTATACAAGGTTATCATAAAAGAATGGTGCCGTATTGAACATGGTTTAAAGGAAAAAGGAATAACTAACAGTCTATGTTTATTTAGTTATCAAATTTTTCGTCTCTAACAGTTTTTTTTACATAACCAATAAATGTCTATGTATTCTCCCTTAGTTGCTCGAAAAATGTCCAAAAGATTCTCAAATTCTGTCTAAACATTCTAATTTATAAAAAATACTTCGTTAATAATTGTCATTGCTTCATTGATGGTGTTCAATAAGTGGTTTGGGTCGTGAATTTTTTGTCTATGAATAACGTTTTTGATGTACCCCCACAAGAAAAAAAATGAAAGGTGTGTGACATCTAGTATCATCCGATGAATTACTGAAAGCGCACCATTATTTTGTAATAGTCCTTTAAATTCCACTTAAATTCTTTATTCGTGAACATGGTTTTGGCAATACTATCAAGTCGTTATCAAAGTCTATTTCAAGAATCATACCAGTATTGTGGAAACGATAGCCGGTAACCGGACTTTAGATTATGACAAGACTTTTCGATATTCTCAACTCTCATATTTCTTAATTTTTTTTATTTTAATTATAGTTTGGTGAGTATTCTGCTCGTAATATTGTTTTAACTAATGGCTAAAGGAAAGGCAATTTCGGAGTTTCAATGAGGAAAATAATGGGACATAATTTCTGTGACAGTCTCCTTTCTTTGCCATTACTTCCTTTTCCATTGGCCATTTTATTTAGACTCAATAATTTACTTGCAATATTTTTTCGTGATTTAAATATTTGTTTTGAGAAAAGGGATCATCATGATGATGTTTCATTGATTTAATCTAATTTCCATACGTGAAGGAGAATATAAATTTCTCCAGAGAAAACCTTCTCTTCAAATGAGATTCTTTCGCCTTGTATGCATTCATCGTACTCTTATCAAACGTAATATCCCGTCTTATGATAAATAGGCTTTTTTTTTTAATAAGCCATAAATAATAAGATTCGTTTAAGGTTATATGCAATACCTTTATACCTTTAAAGCGTTACCAGTTATCGTATAAGGTGGTGGTGGAAATATTTCTCTTAAATCTTTCTCTGCTGCTTCCGTGCGTAATGGTGTTGGCTCCTAAATGGTATTTTCAAAACGCTACGTAAGCTTCGAACTAGTTTTCAACATATATACGTTTAATATAATATTTGTGGTGTAATTTAGGGTGTTACTTTGTTGTATTTTGCATTTTTATTTCATTATATTTTTTATTTCGCTGAAATTTAGTGCTAATCTTTTTCGCTTCATTTATGCCGGTTTGCGTAGACATATAGCCGTAAAAACTGATCGGTATGGGGTGAAGGTTTTTTCTATTTTTTTCATGACAGAAAAATGAGGCGCATGACTCTGCGTATACATTTATAAAGGGTTTTATGAGACTTGTTTTTAAACAGCTTGTTGTGTCAACTTCGGAGAATAAGTTACTGAGTATCGAAATTTAATATTAAATTGAGATGTTTTTTTTAATTAAAAAAAAGTTATATCGTTCTGAATAAATTGATATTCTGAGCAGTTTTTCTGTCACTCATGTTCATTTGCAAGTATAGGGTCATTTATTAGTGTGATTCCGGGGATACTTAATGGAGAAATATGTATTTTTTTAATTTTTGTGTTTGAAATTAAGGCCGCTTTTGACTCATTGATTTTATTTTTTATTTTACTATCCGAAGAAGAAAGTAGTATTCATTTTTACCTTTACCGTTTACTGTCGTAATTTTCAATCGATTCAATGAAGTTTAAGGTTTGTTTTATTTCGCTGTCAGATTAATTCTTTTTTTTATTTCTTTCATTGTTCACCCAGGTTTTTTCTCCGTGTGGCGGACAAAAAAATCAATTATTAATTAAAGTGTTACTGTAATTTTTTCTTCGGTACAGTTTTGGTTACTTGATTGTTTCATGGGAATCTTGGTTATATTTTTGTGTCGATTCACGTAAACCACCTTTGGTAACTCTGTACTCTTTGGAATTCTCCGATATTGAATTTATCGTGAATAATTAACCGTTAAAAATCGATGTGGCAATTTCTTACTGCCTTAAATCAATTTGTTGTTCTTAGGAAACTACGATTTTTTAAAGTGTTTACGTTGCATATAATTTTCTGTTTCTTTCTATTCTTGAAATGTTTCTTTGATTATTTTGCAGCCGTTTTACGTTTTATTCCTTGTTCTTTCTTTCCAATATTTTTTTGTAATTTAGAGGTCTTCACTATTGAAGCAGTAATCTATTGTTGTATGTAAAAAACGCATTCACACTCACACACTCATGCCTGTTTACTTTGGGAAATTTTCCTCTTGACTCACCTCTGAAGTTGATTTCCCGTAATTGGTTCCGAAATCTTTCACGTATTGGCTGAATTGAACGCCACTCATGCCTCTGTCGCGTCGATCTAGCTCAATTTGTGGGAGAAATATCCATGAAAACTGCCGATCCAATTAATTTCCTGCTTATTTCTTCCCACGCATATCTGATTCCGCAGCGTCTCGTGAGAGTATTCGGCAGTGGATCAAACATTATTATTTACTTTGTATTAGTTGTAAACGGTGTCTCCAACGACGATTCTAGATCTTCTTGTTAGTTACAATAAATACAACAATAATTTTATTTTGGGAATAGTTTTAGTATATTTTTTTTAAATTTGCATAACTTTTGTACCTACATGTAAATGTAATTACTATATACCAGGTTATTAGATGAGAATTATTTTATATCGTTTAGGTTTGATTCATAAGATTTTGTATCTATTTCATATTAAAAAATCTAATTTGTAGATGTGTTCCAAATGCTGTCTTAACTTACTCCTTGCGCTTTTTACAATACATTCATTAAATAATTAAATCCGCCAAAAGTTTAAATCTATGCTGTAATTTTTGATAATAATTTGGCATTCATTACACATTAACAAATCAGCGTTTTCAAGCTTACAGTCCATTTTTGATTGTTTATTATTGATTGTCGTAGCAAAAAATATCACAGAGCTCCTAACGGCGAACACGTCAACCACGCTTTGTGAAATGCTTGTTAAAATATAGGAAAGGAATTGTTTTTATGGTGGCGTACTTTTTGGTTTTTTTAAATCATCTGGAATTTGAGAGATTTTGAAATGGATTATATTAATGCAATATTTTCATACCCTTGTAAACTCATTCAAAAATTTAATACCTATGTAACTAATCATCCACTCGCTTGAACTTACCTGAAGAGTGTGTTTTTGTGTGTATGCGCGTTTTGAGCTGTTTATTCCATGCCCTAAGATTATAGACCTGTAGTTGTGTAAAGGTGGTAAAACATTTTGTGTGCACTGCAAGTGTTCTTTTGATTGGCACCTTAATGAGCTAGAGTATATACATATGACGTTTACATGTTGTGAATAGTTTTTTTGTGTGGGCTTCACCGATTTCTTTTTCTCTTTCTCCCTTCCCTTTCCTTTTCCTTCCAATTCTTTCCTCTCTCCTTTCCTTCCCATATCGCCATTCCAACTTTTCCACGCTACCCTTAACCTTCCGAAACAAAGCTGCCAAAGATGGCGAGGAAAGGTTACCAGCAGGTAGGTTGTCTCTCCGCTTTTCAAAACCCCAAGCGTGCTTTTTGATCCTTTTCGTTTGTTGTTATTTCCATTGTTGTTTTTCTATGTGTGCTTTTGTGTGTTCTTGTGTTTTCTCAACATTTTTTTAACTTCATTTTTGGCTTGTTCGGAAGCGCAAATAGTCTAGTAAGCTTGGTTTAGATATCACTTGACGACGCAGGACAATTAACGAACTACCTCCTAAGAAAGAGACATCTAACGATTGTCGCAACATTTATTGCTTATGTAGCTTTGTGTAGGTACTGTTGAAATTTTTGATCATTCTCATTTTTTTAATCTTCGATGACCGCTTGATGTCCCCTCCGTTGGAATTTCGTGGATTGGCATAAGAGGTCGCTGTCTTTCGTCATGAAGTGAATTCTAAATCAAGTTAACTCTGTTATTAACGCTTTCGAACATTCCTAAGCATCCTTGTGTGACTTTTAATACTACATACATCTCATAACTTTCCTATTTGCGTGTCTTCGTTTCTTTTCCACCACATTATTTCGTTCGATTTCGGAAAATTTTCGTATCATTCACTGCCGTGCTTTGTCTTGTTCGTCGTGATCGTTTATTTATTTCAACTGTTATTATTCAGAAAGTAATGCCTTTTATTCTATTCAGTTTTCAACTTTACTACGTCACCTAATGCGTGTCTGTTACCTTTATTGCTAGTATTTTTCCCCCAGGGCCAAAGTTTTCACAAGTACACGATTAGTAGTTTTTCAATAACTCGACGTGTTTTTGTTATGTGAACTGGCTGGGAAATTGAAAAAGACCAGTCACATTTCGAAGCATTTACCATTTACTGACGGAAACTAACCTTAAAGTAATGGATTTAGCCAGTTAATGGTATAATTTGACCTGTTACAGATGGATTTTCAAACCAGTCATTGATCTTATAAGTAGGCCTGCCCAGGAAGTTCCGCTACCCGAAGCAAACCTTTTATTCCCTCCATACCAGGTTCAAATCACTAGTCCGCTCCAAAATTTGTGGACTACTATCGGCGCAAATAAGGTAGAACGCTGAACTTTAAGCATTTGTATAAAAATCCTGCCGAAGCTCCATAGGGTCGTGTCATAGATCATTTTACTCATTTTTTATTCGACTACAACAATGAATCATTAAACAATGTTTAATCGTAAACGTTCGAAATGTTTGAATAAGAAAACGCGAAAAACTATGAGAACGGCGAAACGGTCGTCTTCTTCATTTCGTCACGGAAAATATTTTATTGGTGGATTTCATTGTATTTTTTATAGACAGAACGTCATATCTGCATTACAAATAGCTTTTTAAAATTAAATTTTACCCATTCTTTGATTTTTTAAATGGCCGAAAGATAGATTTCAATTTCCGAGATGTAGAGAGGAAATTGAATGTCGCAGTTACGTTTGCTATGTGTAAAAAACATTCTAAACTTTTTATGTAAGGAATTTTTTATATTGTTCCACTTACTTAAAATAAACCAAAAAAGAAGAAAATCGTAGAGTGCAATGCCGCTATCTATTGTTTTATTAAGCTCAAAGATTACTTGTTTCAGACATTTATAATCGCACATTTTTGTCCAATATTAATCATTTAATGTCCTCAAAAATCCTGAGTATTAATTAAAATGTCAAAACGGCTGGATACCCAATAAAAACAGTTTTAATGGTAACTGCAAAATGCATCAAAAAATGTTTGCGTTGCCATATCTCGGTAACTAAGGAGTGGTGACTTCGTGTTTATGGACAAAAAATGCTTGAAATTCTCTCACCACGTCCCGAATTATTGCAGATTATACCAGGGTCGTTAAATAAGTTAAATCCCTAATTTTTTTCTCAAAACATATTCATTGTAAATTTCGTGACAATATGCATTTACATGACTTGTCTATGCCCTATTTTTCTATATAGTACCCATTACGTTCTAAGGCCTAGCACCAACATTTTGGGGGAGCATGTATTCTGTGGTGGTAAAAGCTCTTGTCTTGTAGGCGTTGATATGCCGAGCGTGTCTGATCATGGAGCTCTGTTTCTGCATCTTGTGAGGCTCTAACTTTGTATTACCCATCACCCAACTTCACTCCTACCAACTACAGCGTTGTCATTCACTGCACACAAACGTTTATGGATGTTCACCACGGTTTCTTTTTCTGTACACAAAAATTCAATAACATCACGCTAATTTTAACGTGAGTCGTATGTAGACGCCATTTTGACTCTACTACGGTTCTGCTATCTGCTAGAACGGTGTCAAACTTCATCAGTGCAGAGAACAAACATCAATTGTGAAGCACCGACAAGGACATTGATCTATGTACATCAATGGCTTTTTAAAAAATTGGGGCATTACTCATTGAACGACCCTCGTATTTGCCTATAATTCCTTGGAGCGTTGCCTGCGGTGGACTGGTGAATATGGCATGTATGCTCCAGTTGTGAAGTACATGCTTGCATCAAGGGTATTACTGTTTTTTTTCGTTTTGATCCGTCCGACTCGTTATCTCCTTTGATTAAGTAAGCTCCATGGAGGGTATTCTCTCACAGAAATGGGCTTCTTTCGGCGAAAAAAATTAGGGAAACTCCAGAGAGGGATGAGAAATTATGGCAACTGTCCCAAGCCGGTCACTTCGTCCGTCTTTGACGTCAATCTAAAATGAAAAATGACCACAGTTGGGAGATTTTTTCGGGTCTTGATTATCAATCATGTTGCTTATATGGACGCCTCCTTCAGGATTACGATGGTGTGAAATGAGTGGGATGACCAATTTTGGTGGAATTATGAGAGGGTCTTCATCCATATGGTGACTCCTATTCCTGTTTTTTTTCTTAATTGCCATTTCTTTATATAATTTCTTAATAATCTTTAATAGCTGAATTTATATTTATTAGGGATGGTCGGATCGGATACCTCGGATCCAAGTATCCGCGGATATTGCCCTCCATCGGATACATCGGATCCAAAGTCGCCGAAGACATCGGATCTGGATTCGAAATTTTTAATAATAGCTTCAGCGAATGCAACGCGCAATTAGGGTGTAAAGAGTTCCGATTCTATCTTCGAATGCGCCGTCGCATGCGATTCTTCTCCTACTCATGAACCGTTTTGTTTGAAAGCTCTCGCAGAGGTTACGTAGGAGAATTTCAGCCGTTGAAAAGAAAAGTAGCAAAATCTGGCACATTTTGTGACTCTTCCCAAGAGATTGAACAATCATCGGGGGAATGTCAGCGACAGGAATTTTAAAATGCATCGGATCCGAAAATATCCGATCCGAAAGATCGGGCTCCGAAAATCAAGGATCCCATCCGAATCTGATAAAAATCCTGGATCCGTCCATCCCTAATATTTATTGCCAAATTTTTTTTTAGAGACCTGCCTTAACTTCTTGTTGGGAAACTGTGTTTGTTCCCTCCGATTCAATGACTCGTCTGATAAAGCTCGGCAGAATGCTCCGTGTAAACCTATCTTAGCGGGTGGAATACTTTAACTAACCCTAGTTTATATGAATAAAACGTCCGCTGACCTCTCGTAGCCTGGTTGTTGCCTTCGTCCGCCTCCCAGAGGGCGTTTAAGTGCGTCGTCTCACTTTCGCCTCGCCCCGTGAGCTGATGAGTCTCAAGGAGAGCGGCCGGGTGAGTGCGACTCGCGCTCATTAGTTAAACTCCCTCCCCACCCCCTCCGAGCGGAGAGAAAATGGGATAGAGCTCTTGAACTCCGAGACGAACTTCACTCGGGTTCATTGACTGACTGACCGTGGCTAAAAGACGATTTGTCGATACAATTAGCAGTAAATTATCCGTAGGTAGCAGTTAACATGATATTGCAGCATCCGTAAGTGAATGATAATAATAATGATAAGCATTTATTAACGTGGACTTCTGAGACCTTTATTTATTGATGGATGTACATCCTAAATAATATATATGCATAGACAGTATACGAATAAAGCACAATGGAGAAAAATATAAATGCAACTAAAAATCCTGAATTATGTGTACACATTGATTAAATGGAAAATTAGAATGAACAAAAATTGCTAGAATGAGTGATAACAATAGCAAAAATATAATAATGATATAATAAAACAGTACAACACGGACAACGATAAGTGGAGTTAATAAGAGAAAACAGTACATTGAATACAAAAATAAATCTCTATTTTCATTTCATCATATTGGAGTTCATTAAATTGAAATTTTTTCTCTTACAGCTTGCCAAGGATTTACAAGTTTTCAACTCATCCCAACTTAAGTGTAGTTTTTCAACTCAATGGCAGCGTTCGTAGAAAAAAATTAGTATCACTAAGTAACTCACGAAAAATTTGTCAATGGTCAACCTACCAATGAGAATCACCGTGTAACTCACTAATTGTAAGAGTTACATGGTGATGCATACCGTTGGGTTGCCTCATGCTGGCAATGCTTTGATATAAATGGCGCTGTCATTTGCTTTGTTACGTTTTTTGTGGTTTAATGTGAGCCTGAGAGCGGTATAATTCGTACCAACTAATTATTCTGGTTCAGAATTTGCGCTGCGCGCTTGTGATTGTGTTTCATATTCATAACCTGAAAAGTGTACATAAACTCAGGGTTGTGGTGATATGATCGTATTAGATAGCTGACGTACTTAATTTTTACCAATAAACGATTAAACTCGCCGCGTAGAGTATCTCTTGCGGGCTACTGCGTATGTTGACAAGTGTCCTAGCGACTGGAACGCCACTATTAACGGTGACGTGCGGGAATCAATGGATTCACGGGAATGGAGAATCCTGTATTTAATATTTATGCTTGAAACTTTGGAACGTGCGGTGCTGTATTAATTTTTTTAATGCTCTTTACAGCCGTGTTTTGTTAGCCCTAACCGCAAATCTAGGAAGAAGACATCTTGGAGTGAAAATACGTGAATTAAATATTTAATTGAGCAAAATTACTCCGGAAAAGCATCGATACGGCTAAGAAAGGTCCCATCTCAATTGAATACCCTGTGTGCTGAATTTTGCTGTTACCTGTAAAGAATTGATAAAGCTGCTTCTAATTGTGAAGGCTTACTTTCAAAGGATGATATTTAAAAAAAAGGCTTTCATTGCCTTTTTTTATGTACGCGCGTAATATTCGCCATATCTATACTCTACGAGTGTATATTTTTTTTTAAATCAGAAATATTAAATACCCAGAAATGTAAAAATATGAAAAACCAATTTCTAAGCGATATATTTTTATCATCAAATGAAATAATATTGCCATGGATGTCTTGAAGATTATTTTTCTCCGAAA
Source organism: Ischnura elegans (assembly GCF_921293095.1). Lineage (NCBI taxonomy): Eukaryota > Metazoa > Arthropoda > Insecta > Odonata > Coenagrionidae > Ischnura > Ischnura elegans. The sequence goes on from NC_060249.1 coordinate 48,154,807, forward strand.
TTATCAATCAAATGTCCACTTTATTTCCTAACGAAATATTCATATTATAATTGATTTTACAAAGAGATAGAAGGTAATTGATGAAAAGCTTTGATGACTGCGTGAAATGATTATTTGATGCATATTTTTTCAATTATAATTCAGTTTGATCGAAGTAATTAAGGGACAGGTGTGTGCCATTAGCTACGTGTCTCTTAGTTGGAATAACATTTCCGTAGGTATCAGGTATCAATTCAATGCGCTGTAATTATCATAGAGAGCAATTAGTATAAGCAAATTCCAGGAATTGACGTAATTATTGGACAGGTGTGTGCCCTTAGCTATCTATCTCTAAGCTGGAATTTGATTTCCATCGCCATCTGTAATCAGTGCGCTGTAATTATCGTAGAAAACAGTAAGTATGAGCAAATTCCAGGGCCTGCGTCGAGGTGCTAATCGGAAATTGCCGAATTGAGAAAAAGAATTTCCGAAAACTTTCGTTCGCCATATAATAAGCACTTTTTTGCTATTCTAATTTTTTAAATAAATATCAGTAGCCACTAATCAAGGTGCAACCGGCATATTTGCATGGTTCACTTGACTTTAACGGGCGCCCTTCAATTGAAATTAACACGAGGTAGTTTCGCGAAATTTCGATTCGTGTTATGTGGGTCGGATGGTCAAACTAAAGCCTGAATCACACGATCATTTTTTTTCGTCGCGAAAGTAATCACTATCGCGATCACTAGGCGAAATGATCGTCGCCTGCAATTGTTTTTCGCGTTCGCGATCGCGATGAGGATTCCCATCGCTATTTTTCATCACTAGTCCGGTCGCTTTTTCCGTCGCTAAAACCGTCCCTAAAACCCCATATCAGCCAATCGGAACGCATGCCCGTATGGAGCTATTGCAGCGCAACGTTTGACAATTGTGGGAACGACATAGATAAACAAACACGCTATATATTTACGTGATGCGGGTCCTATGACAACGAGCTGTGATATCGGAAATGATGCGAAAAGCGACGGAGGGAGTGACCGTGTGATTCAGAAAAATGATCACTAGAGCGATCGCTTTTCGAGATGGGAAAAGTGATCGCGATAGTGATTACTTTCACGACGAAAAAAAAATGATCGTGTGATTCAGGCTTAAGGAAATAGAATGGAGGGTGGAGGGGAGGGGGGGGGTTTGGACCCCGTACTTGTGGTTTCTCCGTAACTTAATCCTCTAGTCTCGAGGTTTATCCCCGTCCCCCGTCCTTTGCGTTAATCACTAATACGGGAGTTAGGTACCTAGGTGGAAACTTTATGCCCGGCACTAAACCAGCCCATTCTCGAGCTTATCCGCCTTATCCCAATTTAATCCACTGCTCCGAACGCTCACCGGCCCTACCTTCCACGTTCACCTTACCAAAGTTACTTCGCCGTGCACAGTTACCTCGGTTCACCCTCAAAGTATTACGTGTACCCATGTCAAAGCGTACATGTTCTACCTCAGTCTATCGACCCATTTTATTTATCATGCAACAATTTCACCGCACGAGCTACTAACATTCTGTCAGCTAATTTAATATTTTGCTCTCTCCTCTGATTTCTTCATTGCATGTTTTTATGTTGTTATTTTATTCTGTCCTATTTCCCGTAGTTCATGTTTCTGTTTAACGTTTCACGGTAAATTGGCACTGCTGAAGACTAGTACTTTAAATAGTGTGATTTTTACTCAAGGAAATAGGTCTTTTCAATAAAATAGGTTTTTTCGCTGTCGTTGAGTATTTTGCTTCATTTCTCGTGGTCTCCGTGAAGTGAAGCTAATTTATCGTCAAGCGCTAACTTTAAATTTATCCGTAATTTTTTCTATTAAGTGGCCTTTACCCTTCCACACCTATTTAGATATATACTCCATCCAGCAGTGGCGGATCCAGGATTTTTTTTCTGGCGGGGGCACAAGGGTCGGACAGATCTTCTCATATTTGAAGATATATAGAAGACAAGTAATCATATTTGAGATTAAAAATAAAATACAACAATTACTGTACGAAATATTCTCTTCACTTTAATATGAAAGTTATCAATATTAAATTAAATGATTGATGCTCCGTAATACACAAAAAACGAACCAAAAAAACGAAAAAGACCAAGGAGGTTGTAAATATACTGGAGGGGGCACCACTGGTTTCGAGCGTTGAGCGCAGTGTGGCTGGAATGGGGGTGCTTGGGTAGGATAGCCACGCCTAATTTGATCAAAACATTGATGATCCCATAAGAGTCAATGCTAACTATTTGGTGAAATATTCGGTCATGATCGTTGTTACGTTAAAATTAACTATCGCAAACGAACACATTAAACCTTTTTTCTATCATTATGGGAAGGCTTCGTAAAAATATGCCTCGAATATCTTTTCCCAAGGAAAAGTTATAGCCAATCACCACAGTTAGGCTGTGCCACTAGCTTAGCCGAAAATAACATTTTACAAGTGTAAAATATCTATTCCCCTGCACTTCTACTGGTAATTAATAAGATTAGAGCCAATAATAATCTTACGGTACGAAAGTATGTTCACGACGATATGACTATACAGACAGTTTAATATACACAGTAATATGACGAAAGATCGGAAAATTCCAACGACAATCAACGGTAATCGTTGCATTTTAATTTAATCAATCGGAGGCCATATAAGGAATAGAATACTTGATTATATACGAACACCGTTTGAGACTAAGTCCGAAAATTGTCAAACCAAGATGGCGGAATTCTGACCTCGCTTAAAACTCGAATACAGCGCCTCCAGATATTCACAACCTCCTCGCTGACAACTGACAATTGAAGCTGATGCGACAAGGACAGCTTGGCCCTCCTCCGCCAGGAACAATCGAAGGGAGGAAGTAGTAATTACACGGCTAAGGATAGGGCACTACCCTTTGACTCGTGCCTTTCTCTTCACGGAAGAGAGGCAAACTCCTCAGTGTGATGAGTGAAGGTGCCCTTTAAGTTTCCGACGTATCCTGACAGTATGTGACAAATACCGTGACACGCGTAAACGGTTCAATATAGGGGGACCCTTGAAACCCTCCTGCGAGACCACCCTAGTAATTTAAATAGTATGATTTTTTCTCTAGGAAATAGGTCTTTTCAATAAAATTTAAAAGTTCCGGTTTTTTTTATGTAAATAAATTTTGCAGTGACGATCCTTTTAATGTACGACTTAAATCAAATGACTGAGTGGTCGTGCAGAATGACCTAGCCGTCGACGCACCCTAACGCTAAATTCTACTTCTACTGAAGACAGTTTGAATATGAATTTTTTAATTATAAATATATCTTTTGTATAATTTATTAATTCATTGTAGACTACATTTAGGTTTTTACATTGATTTTGTGCGCAATGACAGGAATCTTTCATATTTTGCTATTGTAAATGTACATTGACTAACATGCTATTAAAAAATAAGTAAAAAAGGTACCATCATGTATAATATTGGCGTCATTGAAGTTATAATATAATAAAATTTATAGAATTCAACTTTTATCCCCGCACTCATCATATAGCAAACAAGTTTTTTTTTTCCTCCCGCCAGCAGCTGTGTGGGGTAACTCAGTTACCCCACCAATAAAAAATGAAGTTTCCAAAATCTATTTAAATGTTTAAAAAAAATAATTCGTTGCTTAAATAACGACGAAGTGGTTGAGCTCAAATGCAAAAAATATCAAAGGGACAAAGTAAAAAATAAAAAAAATTATGAAAAATTAACATAATTTGGGGTAATAACTGAGTAACCCCGCACAGTCACGGAAGGGTTTAAATAGATAAATGTATTTACGATTGGTCAAAAAAGTTTTCCTTGGAAATAAACTGGCGCCTCAGTCGCTGTCGTTGAGTATTTAGCTTCATTTCTCGTGGTCTCCGTGAAGTGAAGCTAATTTATCGTCAAGTGCTAACTTTAAATTTATCCGTGATTTTTTATATTAAGTGGCCTTTACCCTTCCACACCTATTTAGATATACTCCTTCCAGTAGGGGTGGATCCAGGATTTTTTTCTGGCGGGGGCACAAGGCTACCCTTGTGCCCCCGCCAGAAAAAAATCCTGGATCTTCACAGATCTGGACAGATCCTCTCATATTTGAAGATATATAGAAGAAGACAATTAATCATATTGGAGATTAAAAACAAAATACAACAATTACTGTACGAAATATTCTCTTCACTTTAATATGAAAGTTATCAACATTAAATTGAATGATTAAGGCTCCGTAGTACACAAAAAACGAACGTAATGATAACCGTATTAAAAATATTTTCTATCTTTAAGGGAGGGGGGCACGTGCCTCGTGTCCCGCCCCCCTCTCCCTTAATCCACCTATGCCTTTCAGAGAAGTGTTGTATAATTAGATGAACTTGGTGTACCAACGCGCTATTTCTTCCTTGTCTTCTGAGATAATGAAGATCTAGCGCCATTTGGCGCTTTGACGAGCTGGCCGTAACTGTGCAAGAATTCACTTAGTATTATTGTCTTATTTCGCATGCCTGCTTTCTTCGTACTTATCCCCGGATGTGTAAAATTATATATTTTACGTTTTCGCATGCTCCATAGTGTCTGTGGCTTATTGTACGTCTAACAAAGTGTGAGTGCTGATTTATTGATTATTTTGAATTTCTCTCTCTTTTTGAAATTTAGGCAAAGTCTATTCGCTCAGTAAGATATAAATTAGTTTAACTTTTGTGGTGGCAATGATTGATTTATTATTCCTTGTCAAATAAGCGATGCATATCAGATTTGATGGTTATTTCCTAATTTATAAGATGTGATTTTTTAAGCAAGATATCTTCAATTTGTAGTTTTAAGTGTATTTTTTCATAGATCTTATATATCCTCGTTATTTCTGTCGAAAACTTCTTCTTTCCTGTGTTTTAGTTATAAGATATAACCCTCATACCTCTTATATAAAAGGATCGAAATGATCATAGGGTGAGTGTTCAATAAAAGCTCAATGCTCATATGGTGACTCACCCTTCCTCATATGAAATTCCTTAAGCTGGCCAGATTACTTCCTGTGATATGGTTGAGTTATTCATGATAATTTATCTTTAGTGCACCATATCCATATTTAATTTTCATTAACCGATATTTTAGATCGAATCGATTATTTCCATTTAGTCGATATCGAATTTTAAAAAAAACAGTGATTAAAATCAAATCTTTGATAATACCCTGGTGGCTATCTGCATTTGATTTAATGGCTTCTTAAAAAATTAAACTTACCAAGAAAACTCAATTCTCGTTTAATGTCTTATTTTTGAGTCGGTAGGTGGGACTCTACGATATGCTCTACTCATATATATGAACTTTGTCGTAGCTGTGATTTTGAACTGTTAATATTGATGCTACAAGGCAACTTTTCCAACCTATTTCGTTACAGATACTATTTTTATTTTATTCGATACCCTCTAACATGCAACAAAACCAGCCATTTATATTTTCATTGCTGGAGTTATGTTAGAATTAAAACAAAACTGTGATTAAATTCAGTTATTACTGCCATTTTGCCTATCTATATGGTTGCTCGTACGGTTGATGGTGTAATCAAGAGGTTTTTTTTTCCTTTTCATAGAAATAAATATTTCGTTTCTTAAAATGAGTAGGATTGGTTGAGTTTCTGTGGACTTCGAATAAGGCTATTTTTATTGATTCAAGTGCATGGAACGAATTTCAACTTTTTATCCTCTAAATGATCCTGAAAAATGTGGAATAAAGGGATATATTAGTTTTTAAAAATATTTTTCCGCTATGCTATGGCCTTACTTCGCTCTTCAGAACGAATATTTTTAATTACCTTTTAAATTCCAGTCGTGACTCATAATTTCATTTAATCCACGTACTAATTGTATGATTCTCTTTATTGTACTGCTGAAATATCCGGGTAAAATTTTTCCACTTCCTTCTCCTTGCTAAAAATGTTAAAAGCTATAAAAATTTACAATTTTTGTGTGAATTGCATTTAGAGATAAATTATTCGTGCTGGAATAAGGCTCATGGTTGGTAATTAATTCTTCCACAAAATTGGAAACTCTTTATTTGCATTTCCTTCTAATTCCATTTAAGTTGCACACCGGCGTTGAGCACCGGACTGAGGAAACTCTAATTGGAAGGGTTTTTTTTTCTGGCGGCGTAATAAAATTATGAGAAAACTGCGTGATGAGTTTTTACTTTTAATTCAGGGTCACTTGCTAAATTTCTCTTTGATATCTTCCTTGACTTTGTCTTTTCATTTTGAATAAATTTAAATCAGTTTGTTCTACATCTGTCACTGTAGACATTGTTTTAGATAGAGTTCTTGCATGTATCTTTCCTTTTCTTTGAAATGACAGCTATGACTCCGTTTTAAAAGCTGTCTTGAATTAATTTGAAATTTACATTATGTGTCACGGCACTTGTTTGAGCATATCTTCTGATCTTTCTCCTGAATATGAATCAATTCTTGAAGTTTTGGTCAAGTTCGTTATTATAATCTTAAAAAGATCTTCTACTGCGTAGGTATATTCAAAACACAATTTTTGAATATGATTAAAGCAACCAAAACTCCCGAGATTTGATTTTTCCTGAATTTTTTCGTATTTGAATATCCGACGTTTCGGCAGATGCCTGAACTGCCCCCTGCAGGTATATTCCATTCAAATAAGTTGTATTAATTGCATTGTCGTCACGCGCAGCGCCAGCAGCCCCGACCATTATCCCGGAGGAGTGCAGCGCGGAGAACAACAGCGTGACAATCGCCTGGCAGCCCCCGCCCACCTCCTTCGTGGAAGGATACCTGCTCGAGATGGACGACGGAAGCGGAGGAGAGTTCCGGGTGAGCCTTGCTTATTTTATAACTTACAATAACTCTAGCTTATTTGTGCAGAGCACGCAACTGCGTACAAATTCCCTTGTTTCGTACATAGCTTTGTAATTCGTCGTCGCCGACTGGCAACCAAAGTCCCATGTTCACTATGTAACAATGTAATAAAACAATTTTAATAAACAATCGTATATATCAAAGTAATATAACATTTTCAGGCTTCCAAAATAGATAGCAACAAACTTATAAAAAATTGTTATGTAACTTCTTTTGGTCTTTACCGACACTGGATGGGTAACCTGTAACACTATTTATATAACACATTTTCGAAGCTATATAACAAAGCCATATAACTTTTTTCGGTTGCCAAAGTGCATTCCTTTAAAATTTATCAGATTGTTGTATATCTTCTATGTACAGATATAAAAGATGATGTCTGTTTGTCTGTCCGCTATGCATTTCCATATGGCTGGACGGATTGCAACCAAAGTTAGTACGTAGGTGTATCTCATGCTCCCAAAGCCCGTAATGCTACTTCGGGATGTGTCCGACGAGTCTTTTGCATCGTTTTCTCATTACCGTTTGTTACGCCACGTCACACCATCTCTGTGATTGGACATCCTGCAGGGTAGGCACACCTCTTTACACAATCAAAGGTAAAATCTAAAAATCCAATTTGATCATGAAATCCAAGTTCCAAGTTTCCAAGGGCGGTCTGCTAGTTTGGCATAAAACGTCGTGGTTTGAACAGCCAAACTCAAGTGACCCAGAATCTTATATTTCAGAAAGGGGATTTTTTACAATTTTTGTTTTTGTGTATTCCCGTAAATTTACTAGGGGTTTTATATGCATAATAAGTCTTTAAAATTTTTACCCTCAACTGCTTCATCGTATAGAATTTTTGGGCAATTATTGTCCTCTTTGTAATTTTCGATTTTTTGTCTTTTATCCCTTAACGCATTTTCATCTACCGAAAGAGTTTGTCTTTATTTGTCCTTCCTTACTGTATGCGTATGCGTGTAATAATTCAATTAGATGAAATTTAAACTCTCATTTTCAATGTTTAGGTTAGTTTTTTGGTCATCAATTCCCCAGAAAATTGGACTAAACTGTACCACTAAATACTGCTAATTTCTTCTCTTTAATTAACGGAATACCGCTGACTAAAAACTAAAATTCACTAAACAAAAAACACATTAACATCATATCGCATCCACGTGTGCTGCTTGCGAAACTTTTGCTGCCACGTGTGGCGAAAATCGTACCGACTAGCGTTCACACGAGGCGCTTTTGCGAATGAAGTCTCTTCTACTGCTACTTTGGACTATCTACCACTTGAAGTTGTTATTTTTTTCTTTTCCCCATTTTCAGCGTGGCAATTACGAGAAAATTATTACTATGTCATTATTTCTTTACTGAGTTTGCCGTGAGTGAGCAAAATATCGTAGTTTTAAAAAATTGGTGCGCTATTGAAGTTCGTATTCCCGTCGTCATCATAAGTGCTTTCACATTGTTCTCATCTCTGAGTGGTTTTGCGTGCTCTCAAAGCGCTGCATATTTTGATATCTCAGTGAAGCCAAGTTTAACGCTAGAAATTTTTTCTCTGCAATTTCGTCCATCCATTTCGCATCGTGAATCGTTAAGTGCTCAGCTGTGTTTTTATTTCGCGTATTTTTTACGTTTATTTTGCAGTTTTAGTTGCTAATCGTGCTATTTAGCGGGTGGAAAAAGTTTTCTGTGTTCAGTTAACGTCTGCAAAATTTTGATTCCTATTTGTTGCGCGCCAGTGTGATGGAAATGATGAAGTAATTTGTCCTTGCCGTCTTGATATTACTCCATCACCAATGTCTAAGTTTGGTATTTCCCGTGGTAATGATTCATTAAAACGTTTAGTTTCAGAAGTGGTGTGTTATTCCCTGGATTATATTTTTTCTCTGGTAGCCAGATACGCGGAGGTAGTCATGATCAGCTTTACCTAAAACTCGCGTTGAAAACAGCAGTATTTTTTATTGATTCGTGAAAATAGAAATTATCCCTATTTTCCCTTGTTTTATTACGATTTTGACTTTCACAAACCTCATTCAATTCTGCGAAATTCATTTTATAAAATTATTTTGTCTACTTTTGATTGTAGCCTTAAAAAAAATTCCCTAACCTATTTTACATATTTGGTATTATTCCATCTCATAAAGTTGACGTTTTTCGGGAATTAATGACCTAATTTTCTTCTGGCCTTTATTTTCTTCGACGCGAGATCTAGAATCAAAAGGAATAAGAAATGGTATAGGAAAACAAGATAGCACTTTTTGTGCAAATTTTACTTTGATACCACGTGTTTCAATCGCTATGTCATCATTACAAGGTACATACGGTTGAAACGCGTAGTGCCCTAGTAAAACTTGTGGAAAATGCTATCTAGTTTTCTTGTACAAATAAGTATTATTTCCACCATATCTCGCCTGCCTCAGATAATTTTATTTGCAATATAAGAAGCTGAAAGGAATGGAACGAGCCAGAGGTGATTTCCTTTCCTTTTGATTCCTACTTGTTATCTGTCAAGGTGCCCGTTATGCTATTCATACGGTGAAAATGGGACATTAATAACCCCATGAAATCCTCATAGTTTGTTCCTTCCGTCACGTGACGGATGAGGAGGGTGCCCTTCCTCATTCGTGCGCGCCTTTTGCGATATACAGGCAGGAAGATGTCCGCTAATAAATGAGGAAATTTTCCCCTCGTTAACTGTCCTAACTAAAGCAATGTTCTGAGCAAGGAGATTTCGTGCAAGAGGACCGTTGAAGATCATTTTATTTTGCCAACATATTACTGACAATTGCCCCCATAATTGCGCATTTTAATGAGTTTCCCTAAATGTCCGCGGCCCGGCGATGAATTCAGAGCGCTTGAATATTACAGTGGAGCATAAATACTCTACACGTAGATACTCCACACATCTCTATAGTATCATATATCTCTATATAAACTCTATGCAGTAGAGGTTCGTGTTGTCCTCCACCTCTAAATATTTTGTCATCCACCGCGCATTTAAATGAGTTTACAAAAGTCGCCACACGCGTCTCTGACGGACGAATTGACCACGGGTAAATAGGGTTTAATTAGCGGTTTTAATCGTAATTTATACACATTGTGATGTGATCTATCGAATTCATAGCTTTTAGATGCTTTTCCTCGCAGTGACAAACACAATACTGCAAAATATTGGAAATCAGTGGATCGCATTGCACTCATCACCGCGCCGCGGACATTTTTGACAAGAACCAAAGAAAGGGTTTTTAAATGATTTCAAAATAATTATCAAATAATTTCAAAATTATGCTAAAATGATTTTAAACTTATATGAAAACGAATTAAAAATTATGTTAAAATGATTTCAAAATAATTATCTAAGTATTTAAAAATTGATTTTAAAATGTACAAAATACAATTTTGAAATTGATTTGAAATAATATTCACATATTATTTTTCTGTGAAATTAAAAAAAAAACTTTATGTGAAAAAATAAGCCATTACTTAGTACCTATTCAATATGTATGTTATCAACAAAATGAGATCACTTGGTACTAGACTTTAAAAGAGCAACACTTAATACATTATTTTGAAATTATTTTAAAATCTTGAAAAAGTCATGAGTTTAGCCATCTTATGTTATTTTGATTTTAAAATCATTTTTCAATATTCTTTTGCTATTTGGGCACCTGTTCATATTTTGACAATTGTCTCAAAAGTTGATAACCACCTACGACTTGGAATTGTTTATTTTGGATACAATAATATTTTTCTCTGCTTTTTATTTATCCTTCACAGGAGGTATATTGCGGCAAGGAGACAATATGCACAGTTGACGGCCTCCATTTTAATTCCGTTTACAATGCCCGTGTAAAAGCATTCAACAGCACAGGAGAAGGAGAATACAGTGAATGCATTGGGCTACAGACTGCTGAAGGTTAGTTTAATTTGCTGTATAATTACACAGTGTAGATCTTTCATACTTCACTGTCGCTCCACCTCAGGTCAAAAAATGACTGGCCCTTGACCCTTAGGGTCAAATTGACCCTTTTTCTCTCAGATTTGGAAAAATATCTGAATGTTTGTATACTCATCTCAAACTCAATAACCGAGAACTGCATTGGAAAAAGAATGTTTTCAAGGGAATCGTGAGCATTTTAATTTCTCATTTAATTGCCACGAAAACATGTCTTTCATCCTATTACATATTCCTATCAGCCATGATTTTTGGCTCATTCCCAGAACTTACACTTTGTTTAAGACAAATGAAATAACTCAATTTGATTTAATTCTATTTCTTATTATTGCCCTTTTAAAATATTTTTGGTTTACTTTCATGAAATACCTACTCCATCTCATAATCGGCTACAACTATAATTGGTCATTGGTCTTCTAATATTCCTAAAAATTAGGATAAAACATAGAAAAATCGCTTTGAGACTAATAATTTCCTGAGTGGAGAGAAAGAGAAAAGAAATTACATATAAAATAAGAAACTGTACTCATTAGTTCTCAATATAGTTCAAGTCTCGAGATCACAGCTTATTTTGTGTAAATTTTAATGAAAAAATGGATACTGCATGGCAAAGAAATTTTTCTGTTTCCCCATTTAAAGATGTTGAAATTTTTCTGTAATATAAAAGTCCTTCTTTAAGATTTTTGAGTTTTATCCCTACTCATCAGCTTTAAATTAACACCCTCAGACAATATTAAACTTCCAAGGCCTTGCCAAGTTGGTCATCTTGTGCGTCAATTGCTAATTTTACCTTCCTAGATAAAATCAGTCTATCTGATGACTTGATATACTGACTCAGCCACGTTTGGTAAATGAAGTTGTCAAACCAAACCAGGCTGAAAGGGGCCAAGCGTGCTCACTTTCAAAACCAATCTGAAATCTTGTCTCTGCCTAAGGCCAGTCCGAGTGGTAAACAGATCTCAGTTGAGCATAGGATTCATCTTGGTCATCCAATGACCACCAGCCATTTGCAAAGGTACTGTTCTTTTGTGCAGAATCATGCAAGGCACACGTTTTTGGTTCCATAATGAGGCAAAAATGTTCAAAGGTAGCTTTTCTCATTTGAAAATTACTTACCAAATCAATGCAATGATTATTAACCATAACTTACCACCTTTGAGCACTCTTGACTTTGCTATGAACTCTAATCCTGTGCTACACCAAGAAGCACATAAGGAATCTTCTGTTTTGTACATTTTGATAAAATTTGAGGGAGAAATATCTATAGCAACGGCAAATAATCTCTGCTGGTGTGCCCTCCACCTTTGATTTACTGGTACCTGATATCTGTTTTAATTTGCCACTAACAGTTAGTAGCGTTACCAGCTATGATGATGAAACATTTATGATATCATCTTTAATTTCATATTGAGAAACTTGATTTAACTACACTTGATAGAGAAAAATGCTACAAAATATAAGCAACCGGAAGGAAGGGATAGCAGAATTTATGTGTAGGTGAAGAACAATATGTTATATCCATATTGTTATACACAACTATCCAAGTGAGCCTAATTTCTCTTTTCAGATCAGACTGATCCAAGTTCGGTTTGGTAAACATAGATAAAGAGTCTGTTGGTGATTGTTTCATAATTTTGTATTTATTAAATAATGTGACTTTTTGTTGCAGTTGCCTGGTTTTCATTTGACCCCTGCCTATGCCCACCAGAACTTCGTTTTTCTGGCGACGACAGTGCCACTGTAACATGTGATGGCTACGAGCACAGGGTAGCCCTTGCCGCCGTTGGTTTCTCTCGAGGTGTTCATTATTGGGAGTTTTCAGTGGACCGCTATGATGCAGATGCAGATCCTAGTTTTGGTATAGCTCGCCTAGATGTTAACAAGGAGCAGATGCTTGGTGAGTCTGTCTTGAGTAACATCTTCTGTAAAATTCCTTCCAATTTGCTGAATGCTACTTGCTTGGGAGAGAGTATATGAGTAGTTGCCCGAATTTGAGTGTGTGGAAAATTTAATAGTGAAAATTTGTTTTTAAAACAGTGATAACAATTCTTATTGTAACTTTGCTTGTAGTTGTCAGGTTTTCCTTTGATCTCTACCCTGAGCATTTCAAAATCTAGCCACCAGTCATTTAGTTATAGATGCTATAATTTTTTTGCTTACCCTTCTGTTATCATGCATAATACATTTTTTAAGATAAAAACCTCTTGCAGTTTTGTGATCATGGAGGAAAAACTTAAAACTTGAAGAAAACTTTGAAAGTAATTTTCTTGCCAAGCCAAGGCACTGTTTTCTCCATGTGCACCGTGCATATACTTGTATATTGTGTGGCTGAGATGTTAATCAGTTACAGAAATCAATTTTCATTTGAACCTTGATCTACTGACTGCATTTTTCTTGAAGAACCATTCCACACATAAATTTTTCTAAATGCGATACCCCTTGCCGTCATCTGTTCAAAAAGTAGGATTTGCAAGATATGCATATGTTTTTTTTGTACCTTTTTAAATACTAAAAGAAATCTATCTCTAAGTAAGTGAAGTGGTATTCACGACTGTTCTATGAGACAGAAAGATCAACTGCATGTCTGATAAATATACACTCTAGCAATGCTTGGTTTCTTTGACGTGATATGTCCTACATCAGTTAAACTTTTAACTACTCTATCGCTGGGCAAGTAAAACTTATAATTTATATTATTACTGAATGAATATTTCTATACTTGTTTTCAGGCAAGGATGACAAAGGCTGGTGCATGTACATTGATCGACAAAGGTCATGGTTCATGCATGGGAACGTTCATGAGCAGAGGACTGAAGGAGGAATTACTGTGGGCTCAACTGTTGGTGTCCTACTTGATCTTGATCGCCACACCCTCTCCTTCTATGTCAATGAAGAACCACAGGTAAGTTGCATCTTGCTATGGCTTAGATAATTGCTTGAAGAACCATTGGATTCATTCATTCACATTCACATTCAGTCATTCCATTCACAAAGAAAGGACTGATAATTAGGCCTCCTTAATTTTCATGCAGAGAACTGTCTGTGGTTTCGTATTCTTTGTATTATTATTTGATATCTAGTATTAGTGGCATTATTTACGATTGTTTTCTGAGATATTGGTTGGTGTTTGTATTTTACTACCATTGTCAAAAATACATGAAGTAATGAAATCTTGAAAACTTGAAAATCAAAGAGCACTCCTGCAGTATAATAAACAAAATTATTTTAGAAGGTACATATTTATCATGATTGTAAGCTAAATCATTGTTAATATGTTTTTTTTAGGAAAGCAGGATAGAACCAAATTTTACTTAAAGTTTCCACCCATGGCATTGCGTTTAAATTTCGTAGAAAAAAATTATTCCAAAGTGTGGTTAAGTACTTTGTATGAATATGTAATGAATCTGCCAAAATTGGAAATTTTACTTATTCAATCATGAATTTACATTATTTCTACCATATTTTTTATGAAGAAACAATTTCATTGAATTCCAGATAATTTTGTGAAATAATTTCATTGCTCAAATTCTTCAAAACAAATATTATTTAAATTGTGTTTCTGTCGCCACTGCTGACTGGGACTAATTTTTTAGGCTTGGATTTTGACTAAAGAGAGGATTATGTCCACAGTACTTCGAAATGTAGTAAAAGTCATTTCATATTCATCTGAAATTATTTTTCCACCTGCTATGAACCAATAATGCATGGGATTGAGAGCCATTCTGGAAATATCTATGACAATGCAATAGCAGTCATTGTTTCATATATTTATGTGTTTCCTCTCCATGTTTCTCTAAATTTTGGTGGTATGCTATGGCGTATTGATGAATTCCCCATTTCTTTCAGGGTCCAATCGCATTTAGGGATCTTTATGGTGTCTTCTACCCAGCTGTCAGCCTGAATCGAGGCGTATCTGTAACATTGCACACAGCTCTGGATCCTCCCTCGGATAGCGACGAGAGCTGAATGTTAAAGAAAGAGCTGAAACCAGCTGCAGATGATAGTAGATCCAAAGGAGAAGAGGAAACTTCTTCTACGCATTGAAAGTTTCTCCCGCAAGAAGGATGAAAAAATTTGCTCGATTCGATAGAAATTTAAGGAGGAGCGAGGGAACCCATTTGTACATATCCTTTTTCCATTTAATGTATAACTCGGAAAAAATTGCATACATTTTTATCAAAAAATCTTGGAAGCATATGACTATGTGAAAGTTCCCCTTGTAATCACTTATGAGCTTATTTAGAAATTTCAGTAACTCACTGCGAAGAAATAAATATCATTCTTATCAAAATGACATTTTATGTATATACATAATACACTAAAGATACATGTTTTGTTGTACAACCTCTAAATGTAAAAAAAACTATCCACGCTGGGATTGAATTGTAATGGTGTGTCATAATGTTTTTAGTTGAGCGGCCTAAGGTCTAATTGATGTAATTTTGGTCTCATATAACTTGCTCTTTTTGAAGGACCATTTTAGAAAGTTGTTAGTTAGGACGATTGTGTGCCCTTCCTTTATTTCAATGTGCCTCCTTCCTGAACTCCTAATTCCAGCTACAAAATGATTTATATTTTCCTTTTTGAATGAAAACATGTTTCAGAAAAGTGTGCTCCTCGGAGTAATTTTTTTCAATACATCATTTTCTTATTGTAAATTTGTATATTTGATTCAATAATTAATAAATAATCATTGGAGAAATCCAGGAATCATAATTTATGGAAGATTGAGTTTCACCGCATGGATCAGATGAGATGATCGAGGTGTATGACTAAGTCTTACGGTTGGGAAATATGTATATATTTACTAATATGCCATGGAGAGGAGGGAGAATTGTGGAATATAAGTGAAGTCTTCTTCAACATGCCGGAGCTGACTCGACCAGTTCCTTTGAAATTTATGGCATACCTCATCTTTGACTTTACTTATCTTTCTTGTGAAGGTGGTAAGTGGTTTTTGATCTGTGATCATGTTTTATAGGCTTCCTGTATTTTTTTCAGTCTGAGGGCAGCAGTTTTTCTGGAATTCCTCCCATTATCTTCAGGTCAGACCTCATCTGACTTCTGGAACACCTTATAAGGAACACCTTATATTTTTACACCGTATTTCCACCAAAAAAACACGAGTAAATAACTTCTCGTTGCTGTCTGGGTAGTCCTGAAGATATTGACAGGATTGCTGGAAAAACTGTCATCGTCAGCATAAAAAAATTAATTGAAAACCTAAAAAACATGTTTGCATTATATATTTTTGTCTCCGTGAAAGGGAGAGGGAAATTATCCCTGAAGTCTAATGGTAGTTAGGTATTATCCCCACTGTAAATGGAAGTTTAAACCCCCCCCCCCCACCTCCCCCAGTCTAGACGTACTCACATTTTACAAATCTGATAACAGCCCTCTCTCTGAAAAGTTTCATGTTTGAAAATTACCTCACTATTGGTAGCAAAGATTGTTACAATCATGCAGTCAACTTTGGTTGCAATGGAATGATTTATTTCTGAGTTATGAGTGCAAAATATAAAAATCACTGACTTATATAAGCAGTCATAGACATGGCCAGAATATTTCACCTGGGGATGTGTACCTTAACCCAGGAGAGGGCGTGCGGCAAAATGTAACGTTAGAAGGCACATGAGCTGTCATCGACACCCCAAAGAAAATACTTTTTTTCTGTTTACTTGGAATGGTAGTTATGTTGTGTTCTTTATTAAATAGGTCCACCAAATTAGATTGTTACTAAATATTTGCTTTTACACTATTGCCATAAAATTGCAGATAATGGGAAAAATATATTCAACTGAAGTTTTCTATGCTATTTAACGTATTTGATGTTAACTTTACAACTTTGGGTTTCAAGGCATGAAATATCTTGTTAAACATGCTGAATAATAATGTTCTACGTGTTAAAAGAGAAAAAATAATTAGCTCCCATGAAGGGAAAAAGCTCCGGGGAAGTCCTATGGCTCGGAAGAAGAACGTGGAAGAGTACGTGGGGACACTTTAACTCGTTCCAATCCCGAAGAGGAATGAAAATTATGGCATACTGGTAGTCTTTTGTCAAAATGATGACTTGAAGGTATAAGAATTACCAACACTGTAGATATCACGATGTATGTACATTGGGTCAAAGAAGAACCATGGGGTGCCTGCCCTTTCCCATGTTATGACAAAGAATTAAACTTTGTCATAAGGCAAACTTAATTAATATTAATACAAAGAACAGAACTTTGTCTCTAAGAGAAAGATGAGTTTCATTGATTCACTTTTTCAACCCATGTAAGAGGTGCACCAGTGTAAGAAGTGCACCTAAGTTGTAGGTATAGGTGTTGCGGAAAAAATGTTTTTGGGCTCTTTTCTTTTGTATGGTTCTGGCCTTTCTTCACCCTATCTGCTTGTACCTCATGATTTATACTGTCATGTTTCATGCAAGGGCGTACCCAGGATCAAAACTAGAGGGGGGCAAGCCGTGGTTGTTCAATTTGTAGCACAGAAAAAGTTAAGAAGACTAAAATTTCAAGAAAATTATGATAACGCTTTATTAGTTTAAAAAAATGTTTGCTCAAAAAATTATTTTAATATCACGTTTCATACTAATATGGCTTTTCTTGGATTTAAATAAATTTTGTTCAAAACTTTCTTTTTGAACAACATTTACTTTTGCTTCTGGGGGGGCAGCTGCCCCCCTCCCCCTGCAGGGTACACCCATGGTTTCATGGGATCTTAGAGGTGAGTATATTGACAAGATACACTGGGTTCTCTGAGATGTTGCTGCTCGTTTGGAGTATGCTTAGGTATATCGAGGTAATTCATAAAATTTTGTATGTAATTTCAAGGAAAAAATTGCGCCTCTTGCATAGGTTATATTATGATATGGGGATTTGAGATTTTTTATCAGGTTGGTTACTTCCTAAAATTCTTACATATTGATCTTGGGGCCCAGACTTAAGGCGAAGTATAGACAAATATTTTACTCATAGAGATTATGATATTAAGTGTCAACATATATGGTTTCTAGGAATAATGAATGGATCTGAGGAAGGATATTGGATTCAGGCTGCATGAATCGCAGATATGAAAGTAGGTATGTATTGGGAAAAATTAGGAAGGTACGATGATGATGAGAGAGAAGAGCAAAAAAGAAAGTGTTTAGTAAGTTCATTGAGATAGCTTTTCTAAAAATTAAAAATAGAACCTATCGCAGAGTTTTTCACCCAAAGAAGCTTCAAAACTGGATGTCGCACTCATCAGAGGTTGTAGAACCACACTTTGATGTGTTTTTTGCACCATGACAATAATTTTTATTATAAAAATTTTACCAGGAAAAATGATCAATATTATTGACCTCTGTTAATACCATAGAAGAGCATAAATTTCATTTATTCAACACAAAGGAAGCCAATACCATGCGACAAAATCCTGGGACTCCTTTGAAACAGCCGCGAAAATTTCTGTACGCATGCCGAACGTACTTTCTTGATACTACGTTGCATTGTGGGAACGTGTGCGCATTCGAAATATGCTGTGTTTGTAAGTTATTGATACTTTATTGACCCTATTTCGCTGTTGTAATTCATTTTTAATTGAGATAAGAAGTATAGTTCACTTAAAAGGATAATTCCAATTAATGTTTACTCCTGTTTCTTCACGAAATACCGCCGGCATACTGGTATTATTTCCCGAATTCCTTTCACTTTGAAATGGCGACCGTGTGATAAGGGTGCTCCGTCATTATTGTTGTGATATTTTAAATCAGGACGTCGTGCAACGTATGTGGTTGAAATGTGTACAACTCAATTATCTAAGAAATGATATTTTAGAGTATTGTTTGCGAAGTATTCACGCTTCATTTGGTGGACTATATCATCATTGAAACACCAATGTTTTGTTGTTGCTCCCCTTTACTTCAGGTCAAAATATTTTCATTGATCCGCAGTCTTTGTGTGTTTATATTTTACCATAGTCAATAAGTGAATTATGTATTTTATTAATTGGCATGTGTCCTGAAGTATTTACTTCCTTAATTATGCAGATGACATCGGAGCAGTGACTATTTAGGTATTATTATCATCGGCTATTCTTCCTCCACCGTTCAGAAAATGGAGGAAAGCAAAACTCCTGCGACCAAATTTGATCCTAGTAAGTAGAGTGGCTTATTCAAAAGTTGATGGAAGGTGAGTTTTATCGGTTTATGTATCAATCTCATGGTTCTTAATCACTCGTTAGGTGTCAACCAGGATGAGTTAATAATGAAGCAGCAGAGGCAAATAGAGAAGGAAGTGAGTATCAATTTCTTGGTTTGTACTGTTTATGTCTTAGGTGTTTTTATCAATAATTTATTGTGCTAAATTCGTTGATTTTCCGTAGATATCCGACTCAATCCCTCTGGTTGGGGATAAAGAGGACTTATCTTCTCTTGAAGGAGAATACACTGGAGATGATATTTATAAACAGAAAGTGCTAAACCTGGCAAAAAATTACCGGAATGTAAGGAGGACGAGACCTGATGGAAATTGTTTTTTCAGAGCTTTCAGCTATGCTTATCTGGAACAACTTCTTGACAATAGGGAAGAATATAACAGGTCAGTGGAGGCTTTGTGAAACGTGTAAGTTTGCAATGATTTCAGATAGTATATTTCATCATATATTTCAGGTTCAGGGAATTGGCTGCCAAGAGCAAGGAAAATTTAGTTGCACTTGGTTTCCCTCAATTCACTGTGGAAGACTTCCATGATACGGTAAGAATTACATTTTTTTTCTTCTTAGCTTCAGTCACGGTCATACCTGAACTATTAAATTGCATGTGTACGTGGAGAATTTAAGTTCTCTGCTTTTCTACTGGGGGAATGAAATTGTTCTTTACGAGGAAAGAAGTATCATTGCACTATCGAAGTGAGTACCCATGGTGTAAAATTTATGTGAATAATTTTTAATGTGAAATGGTAGTGAAATTTACTTTGATTGCTCTTGGAGAAAATTCTATAGACCTGGAATCGAGCTGTGGACCTGAGGCTCACCAGGGAAAACTGCATATTTTTTTTAGGAGAATAAAAAGAATTTATAGCTGTTGGAACATTTTCTCCAGTGTTAACTGATTTCACTTCAGATTATGCAAAAGATGACTGAACAGAAGTTATTAATTCTTATGAGCATCTAATTAATTAGCTAGGTAGCATGGAGGCAATCATTCAAGGACAACAATCTCTTCACCTCAAAGTTGTTACATAAGATATCTGCAGTACTCATCCTACATATTAATACTGTTTTAAGTAATTGAATCTATCTATTTTGAAGAACTGAATGCTTTTAGTATTTCTATGCCTCTGTTTTTAAGATATTTGGTGCAGACTAGAATAATTATTAAAATTATATGGCACTTAATAAATTATTGATGCATCAAAATATTATTTGGCATGAAGTTCATGTAACGACTTTTGAGCAAAAAAGCAAACTAGCTTTTGTCACTTTTTCATAGACCATCAAATTTCCATTCAAAGCCTACCAAAAAATAAAAAGAATAATTTTGATTCGATTTTTGTTTTCATTGTCTCGAATTGCCGGGTGATAATTTTTGCAATGTTTTAATCCTCTTGTGCTTGATTTTAGTTCATGGAGGTGATCGATCAGGTGGGGAAGCATCATTCTGATCTGTCGCCCAGTTGTCCTGACGATGAGCTGCACAGGGTTTTCAATGATCAAGGAAACTCCGATTATGTCGTGGTCTACTTAAGGCTGATCACCTCTGGGCAGCTGCAGCGAGATTCTTCGTTTTATCAACATTTCATTGAAGGTGCTCGCTCAGTAGCTGACTTCTGTCATCAGGTAGGTTATATATCGAATATTCACTTCAGTATTTGATATTAAGTGTACTTTGCAGTGTGATATTTCTGCTGTCTTTCTCCAAATCCTGCCAAAAAGCATTTTTTTGTGACTTATGTCTTTGGTACCTGTAATTTAGGGCTGAATGATGAATAAAACTACTTCCATTGTTCTCTTCACCATGTTGAGATGTTATTATTTTTTTAAGCGATCAATATCCATTAATAATGTGGCTAGTACCAGTAATCTTAACAGCCAACTCCCTGGAAAACAAAGCAAAAAAACTCTCTCTCCTGGAAAATCTGGAAATGTTAGGAAATTCTTTTACAATATAGTAATAATTCTCTAATAATATTTGAATTGAGTTTGACTAGTAAAGAGACATTTTTACAGTTGGACCTGCCTCGGAACATCCAATCTGTTTTCCATGGTGGTAGATCATGTTGCCTCAATAACAACACAGAATTCCTCCATTCCTCTTCCTTTTCCTCCCCCTCTTTAGGTGCAGGTTGCACTTTTGGACTTGTTTAATGGACTTTTGACTAAGTTGGTGTAATTACTCAAAACTTGATTTATCACTGTTATCTTACTGTTACTTTATAGTTGAATGAAAGAGTTTTTTTTTGCTCCCCTTATTATGTGTAGTAGAGTGCTCCCCTTATTATGAGTAGTTCACCATTTTTTTAATAATCTAATAATATTTTAATTGAGTTTGAACAGTAAAGAGGCATTTTTTCATTCAGTTGCCTACTTCTCCAGCTGTTTGTGGGGAGAAATCATTGGCCTTGGTCTTTTGCAGATTAGTGGATGATATCACCAGCTCATGTCAAATGTGTCCCAGCTACTCTTCAATCTCCTGCATGGCCCTTTCGTAGATCATAATTGTTTATGCTGTTTTGAGCTATTCCTTTTCTCAAAGAAATTATTTCATCATCATTAATTTATGAAAAGCGAGAGCTTTCACATTTTCCTATTTTAGCCTCACAGAACAATTATGCATCATCAAATTACTCCAACAATCGAGGTAGGATTACTTATCATTATGTAGATCACAGTGGCCCGTCTCCCTTTCCAAGCTTGACTTGCCTCTTCAATCCATGATAAGGCTCACTCCCTTTTATTCTTTCTACAAATCCTATTCTCTTCCTTACTATCCCTCGCTTTCAAACATTTTTCCTTATAATACTGTTTTCAGCATTCCCTACCCACTCAGTACCACTAAATCCAAAGCTTCCGTCTCCTCCAATTCTCTTCTAGAAGCTGCCTCTCCTCACCCAGGATATGCTGCTCCTTGTTTTGAATGGAGAAAATGTTTTTGTCATAATTTATCTTTTCCTCCAATTAGCCAAATTCTTTCAATTAAGTAATTAATTACAATTTGGTGTTTGAGTAAACTATGAGTTAAGCTCTGATTTCCTAGAACTGCTGTGTGATGGGATGATTGCATACCAGTTCCCATTGCGGTAACTGTTTTCCTGTTACTGTTTTCCAAGCATTGCAGATGAAGCGGGAACAGGATTTCCCTGAGTGATTATTGAGCTGGCAACTTGTGTGCAATGTGACATTGTGGCAACGTGTCTGACAATGAAGTTTCCAACATTGTACAGTGGCTCACACATCCTAGGTAACCACTTTCCTCTATCCAAAATCATTCCACTGGACATCATGTAGCTACAGAGCTATTCCTTTGTGAGATTCTTGGAAATCAGGACTTAAGAGCATGCACCTTGCTACCATGGATGTGTAGTGAGCAATGTGTAGCAACATGATCAAGTAATTTTCAAGGATGCATCAAACCAGTGTGTGTCGTTGGCAGCTGAAATGTCAGGGAACAGACCTTACAGCCTCATTGCTCAGAAGTTGCGTGAGAAGTATCTCTGCAGAAAGTGGTTTCATGATCGCGCAATGAGATAACTCCTTCTTATCGTCCTCAATGCTTTTGTGAAGCCACATCACATTGAGTAAGGATCTCCTGCATAGGCAACTACCACACAAACAAGCTGTCCCACAACACACATGTGGTTCTTGGAAATCTCATGGAGATAAACTTCTTAACATTGAGAGTTCTTGATACAGCTGTTGGAAATCAATTCTGTATAAAATAAATTACCTTACCCTGAAATTTTCTTCACCTCTACCTGTTCATCACCGTTATATGGATCTAATCTTATGGAATGGCTACTTACTCCATGTACATACATATCAATGGCTAAGTTCTAACAACACGTATCTCAAATTCGGCCGGTTTGAGACAGGTATCTTAAAAAAAAGTGTAATGACATTTTAAAAAATAAAATACATGCAAAAAATCTTTGTTTGCAAATGAATGCTTATTTTTCAGTTTTATGAACTTTTGGTTGTTAATTTCACTGTACAAGTAGAAAAAATTAATCGTTTTTTTTGCTCTCCTGAAAAGCTGCTATTTCTGAGATACATGTTGTTAAAACTTAGCCATTAATATACTCCATGTGTCATTTATTATAATATTCTTCGTCATAAGCATCTGATCTCATGGAATTACTCCTTACTTCATTCATACTCCATGTGTCATTTATTGTAGTATTCCTTTGATGAGAATACCATTCTTATTTTTTTTTCTATTTGTTTTCACTCTTCAAGGAGGTGGAGCCAATGTACAAAGAGAGCGATCACATCCACATCATCGCATTGAGTACAGCCCTTGGTGTGGGAGTGCGTGTGAGGTACATGGATCGTGGAGATTCAGCCGAAGTAATTGCTCACGACTTCCCGGAGGGGACGTTACCTCAAGTGCATCTTCTGTACCGCCCTGGTCACTACGATATCCTTTACCCATGCTGACATTTTTTATCCTCATCAAAGTTGTGTTTCTCTCCTAAGTTTACGTATTATTCAATATGTGACTCATTGAAAAAGTATGGTGAAGTACTCATGTAGTTGTTCAAAATAAAGTGAGAGGTGTATTAGTGTATACAGCTGTGGCAGTTGGCGTGTCGACTATTCCTTCAGGAGAAAAATTCATTGTTTTCTAATTCATGGATGAAATGTTCATCCACACTTGTGCAACAAAAGTTAGTGTCCACTAGAATGAAATTACGACCCCCTTCATTTTACATACAAATTAGAGATTTGATGGAATAAGAAGTATCTACCCTTAGGCTAGGTGCGTAAAAACGAAGATGATCTCTTAGTTTCTTTAAGTACTTCGCTCTCTTATCTATCAAGTGCGTGTGGAATAATTTGTATTTATTTTTCTCTTCTCCTCGCAGCATGTGTCAATTGAGTGGTTGATTTGAGTAATTTTTTTACGATGGTGTAACAACCTTATGTGGTGAAGTTTTTTTAAAAAATTAATTATATGCAGTTTAATAATTTCGCTCATGTTGTTTCTATTCTTGTGCTAGAGGATGTTGTGATGATTCTAGCTTTGAATATTTTTTCTTTGTATTTCATGTTTATACAAATTATTGAGACAGCTGTTTGAAATCATTCATGTAGAAAATAAACTTCCTCTACCATGAAATTGTCTCGTACTCATTTTTAACCTCCATCTGCATCATCCACTTCTCTGCCTCGTCCATTAATTACGTGACGCGTCTAGGGATGGAGGGGTTCAAGCTGATTCTCACCCAATCTATGTGGGGGATAGGGGTGGTCCTGGCAAGTACCTATCATGTGATCTTTTCCCCCAGAAACAGTGAGAAATTGCAAGAAAACTGGGTGGAATTGACCAACATCATATAAAAATAATTAAACAGGGTTCCCACTCAACCGTGAATAAGCCGTGAATTTTGTTGACCGCGAAAAAAATTGGAAATAGCTGTGAATTTCATCATAAAACCTTAGAAATCTCTCGAACTTGATTGTAGAACTACGATAAACAGGTCAAAAGAAAAATCATTCTTTCTATCATGTTTAAAGGCCGAGTCACGTGCTGATATTGTCCACACACTTATCTGCAAACGTGTATTCAAAGCGCAATTATTAATTGGTCCGTGAGCCATGACAGCACATTGACCTTAAGCCTTCGATTGGAAGACATCAACCCTGACAAAAAATCAGGCTCTTCTTCACTTCCCTGCCACCCTGCTCTCTCCATTTTCCCACTCACGCCCTTTAACCGGACATGAATTTTGCTAACGATAGGTGACGTCATGAGAGATAGTACTTTCATTGCTGCGTTTGCATTCTCGGCGTCTGTCGCGGTTGATAAATTTTTAGTTAACCTGCAGCTGATGATTGTTACGTGATCGATATTTCTGCCTAAAATGCCTTATCTACAAACCGTGAATTTGATGACATTTAGACCGTGAAAACCTGAAAAAAACCGTGAATTTTATAATGTAGTAAAGAGTAGGAACTCTGATAAAGGAATGGCTTTTTTTTAAAGAACCCAATACAATGAATCGTAGATTAATGTATTTATGATGAAAAGACATACATATTTTGAACAATCTCACATATATCTCACGGTACCTATCTCACTAACGAGGGATAGGGGTCCAAAAGTCGCCAAAATCACCCCACGTAATTAATGGACACCCCCTTACCTGTAGTCACATTATAAGTTTTCTTGAAATGACTATGAAATTTATTTTGCTGCCATTAACCCCCTTGCGCTGGCATCGAAAGTACATGACAAGCTAGACTCGTAATGAACTTTTGATGCCAAACTGCACAATGACAAGTGTATCTCATCATTGGATTTTCATCATTTTAGCACTAGTTAGAGGAACAATACAACTATTCTGAAAGCTCAACGATGTTAAAACATACTCTGTATACATTAATAAGGCATATTTCATGAGGCATTGGATGAATTAAAATGATTTTAATCAAGTAGCTGAAGCTGTGTTCTCCATGTTTAATAATCACATTTTATTTCTCGGTTTTATGTTGATTAGTAATTACAAAATGTCATTTCATTACCTACCATTTAAAAGAGAACCACAGAAAAAGTTAATAGAGAATAGGAGCACGATATTCAGAGAATTAATCAAAGTGGAAGGGATTAAGATAGCTGATTGAACAGAAAAGAATATTTAGTAATGTTACCTACTCCAAACGTTCTCCATGTGCCATTTTTATTGTAATGTTCCTTTGGAGATAGTATAACTTTTTAAGTGATGTCAGCAGCATGTGCCTTAGGGTGGGGCAAAAAATCAATGTTTCTGGTATTGAAGTTGACAAGGCATCTTACCATGCTGATAATTGGAATAATAATTTGAAATGTTTCGTAATAGACCTTTGGGTTATGGAAAAACTTTTAAAATTTACTAAATGATTTTTATTTCCCTGCAAAAATCCAGATAGCATTTTATTGTTGCTAACAATTTCCTAGTACATATTTTATTTTACCTGTCTGTTGAAAGAATAATTATAATAAAAAATATTATTTACAGTTGTGATGTTCGATCAAACTTCTTACATTATTGTAAAAAAATACTACTTTACAGTTTTAAAAATGTGTAAACCTTTATAGTTTATAAATTTTACGAGAGTGGATACCAAAGTGAGTTATTTTGAGTATACAATTATGGATTGTAGATAGGATTGAATTAAGTTGAGCGTATATCAACAATATGATCCATGAATTACACGGGAGAGATTCATATATGCTAAGTATGTATCCTTACAAAATATTTATCCTCAGCATGCCTTCTAGAATGAATTTGTTTGAGTGTGTTCCACTATTCATCCTGGATCTAGTGTAATGTGCAGCCTCTTATAACATGACATCTTTCCATGTTGATAATTGGAATAATAATTTGAAATGTTTTGTAATAGATCTTTGGGTTATGGAAAAACTTAAAGTTTACCAAATGATTTTTATTTTTTACATGATTTACGATTTTTCACAGCAGTTCAAGTCCATTGCATGCCAAACGAGTGGGTACTAAAGTGAGTTATTTTGAGCATGCAATTATGGAACACAGTTTCAAGCTTGGAGAATAGGAGATGAGCGTTTATGCTCCGGACACTGCCAGCTGAGCGGATTCGTATGGATGGGCTACTAGATGAGCAGATTTAATTCGGTGGGCAATGTTGAGCATTTTTGCAGTGGAGGTATCGACAGATAGAATTGAATGTAGCTGAGCATCTTTCAACAATGTGATCCATAAAATACACGAGAGAGATTCATATATTTTGAATTTCGTATCACTTTTAATACATTTAGCTGTGGCATGACCTATGTAATATTTGATCAAACTTCTTGAATATCAACTAAAATAAAAAGTTAATTTAAAAAAATTGATACTAAATATTATTGGCTCTTGACCATGCGTACATGGGTAAGTTTTTTTCACAGCAATCTGCACTCCTAACATGCACATTTATGGTTGTTATCCACTAATGAACAAAAAAATGATAGAAATCAGAGCCTTGATTCAGTTTAACAAGCGACATAGTCCCCCATCTCCTGTGGAAGAATTCCCTCCACGAGAGATAGAAGGGATGGAATATCAAGGGAAATGATTGATTGAAACACATGGTTTACTGAGCACTATAATAGAAAATTTTATTAGGTTGCAAATTAAACTTACACAGCTGTCTATATTTTATCTCAATAATAACATCTTGCCATTGCCTCTAAGCAAGGAAATTAAGAACTTTGGTTTGCAATTTTTTCAAACTGCATCGAATTAATTGAAATTTCGACAGTAGGTAAGTAGAATAGACCAAGGATCGAAATCTACATCATGTCAACTAGCTCCATTACCCAAGGGATGGTTGCCAACCCATCACATGGACATTTTTTATTGCATTTTGGCCATAAAAATCGACAGAAAAACTACTGTATTTATCATAATATAGTCCCGCCTTATTTATCCAACAATGCCTGTGGTAAAACTTTTACCGTAAATGTGAAGGTGGGGCCTATATTCAAATGCATTTTTAAAATTTTTCCAGACACCTAGGCCTCAAAATTATGGGGGAGGGGACTGTATTCGGAAAGATATGATAATTCTAAGCAAAAATCGCTCTACATTTTTTTCTTAAAATTAATATTTTTCAAGTTATTCTTGGTTGAGAGTAACAGTTTTTCAACAAAAAAATCAAAGTTTGGTATTTCCTTAACACGTTGCGTACGGATGACGAGAATTCTCGTCATTTTTTTCCCGAACGTTCCGAACGGATGACGAAGATTCTCGTCATATAGGCGCGTCAACCTAAAGAATTTTAAAGCGTACAATAAGCATTCGCTTGCGATACGCTTTAAAATTGTTTAGGTTGATGCGCCTAAATGACGAGAATCTTCGTCATCCGTCCGGAACGTTTGGGAAAAAAATGACGAGAATTCTCGCCATCCGTACGCAACGTGTTAATAACTTGAAAAATATGCATTTTATCAAAAAACTGCAAGTTGTAGTATGTAGAAATGTAAAAGAAAATTTTTTTTATCTTTCCTGTAAAACCAAGACGGACTGAGCTACGGCTTTTAATTTATTTTTTATGAAAAAATCAGCAATAATAACCCTGTAATTACCACCTTCATGAAAATTTATCATTATCCTTCGGCAGTTCTCTTAATTTAGACACTATCAATGGATCCTAGAAGTTTGACCAATTTTAAATCTTTAATTTTGAAAATATTGGAGCTAAAAGTGAAAAAGAATTATGTACTTATCTAGAATTTTGTAAAAAATACCCTGTTTTCAAAATAAATAACTGCAAAAATACTGGAGATACGAAACAAATTCTTGAGTTTCAAATTGTAGCTTTTTTAAATTTCAAAGATTTTGCTTTGTGCAAATTTTCTATGCAATAAATATTAGGTGAGATATGGCTGTTTAAAACATCTATATGCCTCTAATGAGCACCACCTAATTATCTTTGTTTCGAAAGGGGGTGAATTTAAAGGGCACTCAAAAAGCCTTATAGAAAGACTCTTAAAAAGACTCATAGCCTTTCGAATGCTTAAATATTTTTTAAATGAAATATCATCAAAAATGAGCAAGCTATGTTTGAAAAACCAATAAATTCTTTTTTTGAAAATCAGAATTTAGAGCATAATTATCTAAATGGTGTACATTTGACATTGACTAATACTCACAAATTGGCTTCAAAATAAACATAACTAACTATATGTTGAGTACATACACATGTTTGTATGTGTGCGCTCACACGTGTGTGACAAATGTGCATGTTTGTGATGAAAAACTGGAAGCCATACAGCCACCGTAGATAGTGTTAAATGTAATGTATACATAAATATAGATTTAGCTGTTTACTTTATCATAACGAAGTTTGTTATGTTTTACTCATCATCCTATTATTGTATCTTTCTGTACCAGCTTAACAACATTAGAGAATAAAATTAAATATGGAATACAATTAGTAAGGGTTGATACTTGCTGTTAATATCACAACAGATAGAATGAAGAGGAAGGTACACTCTGCGCATTTTTTGAACACCACGTCAACCATTTGATGACTTCAACCACCACAATGATTACATAAATGAAGATGATTTGCTTTTTGCACCTAAAGTACTGGTGATAAATTACTTGCGATAAATAATTTATTTGAGAGTAATATTTTTGAGGGTAAATAATTTTTTTAAATAACCTCTTATTAGGGATGATTGCTGAGGGTAGATAAGGATTGTTGAAGGTAGTACTTACAAAATATACTTTAGAACATAATTCCAAAATTACGCTTTTTTGTTTGTTATATTTTGTAAGTTTTGTTCTTAGAGGTAGTTTTCACCCCTAAAAAATAAAAGCACCCATTGGCATAATAAATTTATAAGCATAATTTTAGTGTGGCGGGCCAACATATCGGCTCTTACGTGGTACGTACTACGTAATGTAATGTATTATTTAATTTGCTATTACTTATTACATCGATATATTTTATTTTGGTAAACGTAAAAATACTTTGCCAATACTAACCATTTTAACCTCAATAATTAAAAAAAACCCGCTTATGGATATGTATTAAAATAGCTTGGTATTTTATTTTTCCTAGTGGCTACATTTTATGAAAATACCCTCCACATTTCTTATCAGTACCCCAGGAAGAAGGTGCCACAGGGGCTATCCACAGCACTAAGAGGGTTAAAAAAATTATTTTTGTAGTGTTTTATTTTTGTCTATGCATGTAAATATGCAGTGTATTTATGTGTAGATAATGTTGATATAATTTTACTTTTTTCCCATTTATGCCTATTAAAGTATTTTATAAGCATAGCAAAGTTATACGGGTTGGTTTTAGCAAAGTTATATGGTTAGGGTTGAAAAGTTGAAAAATGAAATTACAACATGTTTTAAGCAGCAAAATTCTTAAATGTAAACACTGTGATAAATAATTTATTTGAGAGTAATATTTCTGAGGGTAAATAATTTTTTTGAATAACCTCTTATTAGGGATGATTGTTAAGGGTAGAAATATTCCAAAATTATGTTCTAAAGCATATTTTGTAAGTTTTGGTGCTCAGAGGTAGTTTAGCCTAAAAAATAAAAAAGCCCCTGCCATGCATCCCTAAAAAGCACCCCTAAAAAATAAAAGCGTCCATCGGCATAATAAAGATTTTCAAGTAGATGGTAAGATGTAATCCCAAATTTTTTTATGAAATTCAACTCAGTTTGAAAAATTGCAAGTTTTTACACTTTTTTGAGCTTCATTTTTGGACTACTTGCGCATTTAATGCTTATTAGTTAATTAATATTTATACTTCAAAGTTTTGAAATTTGAAGTTAACAGTTCACCATTGGCTATTAATGATAATTTCTCCTCAACAAGTTGTACTCCAGTTGAAAGGATGGTTAGCATATCTTTACTATCCCTTATTATTTTTATTTTTATTTTAAAGAAATATAACCACATACAGCATATACTTGCCATTTTATAGTGGCCAGGTAACAATACATAAATTAGAGGACGAAGACGCAATATAACGTGTAGAAAACAATAATTACATTTACAAAAACAAAAGGACAACAAGAAACTGCAGTGACAGACTACTTCGGTGACAGATAGGATAGGGAAAGGCTTATGAAGGATTTCAATGGAAGTGCAAAGGGGTCGATGTGTGGAGGGAGTGAGTTCAACACAGAAGTAATGCGGTAGAAAAACGAACGTTTAGTGAGTGAAAGTCATGTGGATTAGGGGATGAGAACGGGTAGGGCGGGGTGGAACTTTAAAATTGATAAAAGAGAGCAATGCTGGGCAGTCGATGGTGGAATTGAGAATCTTATAAATAAGTTTTAAATCAGCTGTGAGCCTTGGGTAGTGAGATTAGGGATGAAGAGGGAGGAGAGAATAGCATTAGTGGACATGTTGCGTAAATGTAGTATTATATTTTTTACTATATTGGCAAAGAAATTGCTGACACAGTCCAGGGATGAGAAGTTGGTTTGTGAAGAGATAGGCCAGATGGGACAAGAGTAGGTAAGAATCGGAAGAATGATAGATGAAAAAAAAATTCGAAGAGCTTGGGGGTCTTTAATTTCAGTGAAACGGAACAGGAGTCCTAAAAGGGACATAGCTTTAGACTTGATGGATTGTATGTGCGGAGAAAAATTTAATTTATCGTCAGTGATAATGCCTAGCTCCATAGATGTTGATATACGTTTCAGTGAGTGATTAAAAATACTGTAGTCAAATTGATGAGTTATCTTCTTTAGGGAAATGGACATCACACTACATTTATCTGGGTTTAATGCAAGATTCCAGACATTACACCAATTCGATGTCTGGCGTAAGGCATCTTGTAGGTCTTGGCAATCAGATGGTTTTTGAATTTCCTTGAACAATTTACAATCGTCAGCATAAAGGAGAGTTTGAGCTTGGGAAGAAGGTAGCAAAGAGGCAAGATCATCAATATACAAGTTATAGTATAATTCTTGATTCATTACGTGGAATTATAATAATGGAAATCAATATAGAATAAAAATTTCAAATAGCAATAGTTATACAGTTCAAACTCTCTTCCTACCTTGTTAGAAATTGGCAGAAGCAGTGTTGTCTTGGTGCTGGAATGTGCTGTAATGCCATTCCGCACTGGTTACCAAAAGACATAATATTTAAATAACATATTTTATCAAATTTGGTGCCTAAAAATTTCTAAACTATACATTTGTAATCAAAATAAAAAATAATTGTAATAAAATGAAAATAATAACTATTCATGTAGTAATTAAAAAACACACGCTTATAAAAAATGTCAAGGAAAGTGCCATGCCAAATTTTGCCATGACGTCATTGGACAGAAGAATTGGCTAAGGAGTAAGACAGAAAATTGGCTAATGCTTACAGAAATGCTTTCAAAATCACTAAATTTCACCTACACAAATGTTCTTGCAGCATTTTTCCAATCTAACAGGACATCTTGGGTGGGCCAGGGAGAGCCTCAACTTAAATGTTAATATATCAAAAAAAAAAAAAGGTGCAAAATCTCCAAGAAATGACATTCAGTTTATTTCTATAGCTGCAAGAGGAATTGCTGGATTGCACATGCCAGAATCTCTTAGCAGCCTAAAATTAATCAATAAATTTATAAAATCTCTCTTACTACAATAATGGATGGAGAGGTATATTTTTCATTACCATATTTTATCTTACAAGGTTACTTCAGTCTGCTTGAGAATAAGTATGTATGTAGGTAAGAAGAATAGCAGAAGAAAATGATGCTGCTGCTATGATGGAAGATGTGAAAATCACAAGAATCATGATAACAAAGCATTCTAAACAGTAAACCCTTTTCATACTCATGGTGCTTGAATATCAAATTGCAAATAATAAATACATAACTTAATACACATGCTCCATCATATTTTTGTCCTCAAAGTTAAGTGTAGCCCAATATTGCAGCTATATTGTTAGAAAATAATGATTATTACCCTTGCTAAAATGTATTTATATTTCTAAGATCCATTACAAGTTCAGCATCCATTGATTGTTTAAATTCAAAGTGTGATCAGCCAAAATTTAACATTCAACAAATTTAATTAGATATGTAAAATGATATAGTTTATAATATAGGTGGGTGGAGTTTTGGCAAGGCCAGGGAGAGCCTTAACTTGAATGTTAATTTTTCCAAAAAAAATGCATGGAACCTGCAAGTAAAATTAAAAAAACATCACAAGTTTCAATAAATTTTAGATTAGATAGTGCTCAACATGCTGTTTTCAGGAGCTAACGGAAACGAACTTTTCATGGGAAAGACCCATAGACTCCCCCGTCTCACTGGGGGTATTCCACAACCCCTAGACCCTGATTGCTGGCTTCCACAACATGAAGCTCTTAAACTCTACCCATGATATTGGCTTTTCTAAATTAAGTGAATGCGTGTCGGTAAAAATGTCTTAAGAATGTTTTACATCTCCACCTGAAACAAGTTAGGATAATTGCAGTTTTACTTTCATTCTCCAAGTTATTGATCTCATGAAGTGAAGTTTTCTCGAGTTTCGCACCGGGTCAGGTCCTCCATTTCTCCTTACAATGTTTCGATGGACAACTCGCCCATCGTCTTCAGGAATCCAGGAAGTTTGGATTCCTGAATCCCTGAAGACGATGGGCGAGTTGTCCATTGAAACGTTGGAAAATTCATTTCCATTAGCCCCTGCCAACAGCATTTTCAGTGTTATCTAATACTAACATTTATTGAAATTTAACCTGCTCCAGTCTCTCAAAAAGGAAGGTGCTACAGTGGAACCTCGTTAAAGCGAGTACGGGCTATAGCGACACCCCCGCTATTACGAGAGATAGCCGATGCACCGTCAATTGACCCTATAATAAGAGTGTTAAAAAATTCGTTTTTACGATACCCTTTTGGTGTTGGCTCTCGCCATAGCGAGGGTTTCACCGCCGGAAGACTTTCATCAAGACTCCTTAACCTCTGTAATTGCTAGCGATCTGTTAGAAAAGAAGTTAATGGAGTGCTCAGTCTCAAATTTATGTGGTAAACTGTCGTTCGATAAATATAATGATGACGAAACAATGCTTTGCATGATTTTTATTCAGTGCGGCGCTTATAAATTGTTTGAATAGTTAGTCGTTATTTGGGTAAGGAAATTTAGTGATGCAAAAAAACATCGCCT
This sequence comes from Ischnura elegans, assembly GCF_921293095.1. NCBI lineage: Eukaryota > Metazoa > Arthropoda > Insecta > Odonata > Coenagrionidae > Ischnura > Ischnura elegans. The sequence goes on from NC_060249.1 coordinate 48,188,467, forward strand.
TTCGTCTGGATTTATACTTACGTTTATCGGATAGATGTTTATCTGTCGCCGCACCACTCCTGTTCCTGTATATCTGTTCGCAACAGGTATATTGGCTATTATTTGCTCCACCTCCGGTAAAGCGACAATTCACTATAGCGAGTGTTTATTAGTGCACCGTGGGGTGTCGTTATATCGAGGTTTCACTGTATATTGTGAAGGCAAAGTTTTCCATAGCAGGCACGTCTTCACAAAGAATATAACAACTAGCATCACAGTTATATTTTTGGGCAAAATCATGAATAAAATTTGAACAAATCTGAATTACAGAAACAATTTTGAGTCAGGCAAAAGGATTCTGGTCAGTCTTCCTGGGTCAGGATTCTAAATCTCAATCTAGTTCTAGACTATGTCTAGGAATCTGGCTTGGTGGTGTTTCTGATCATTCCTGAATGGTTGATGGTAGCATTTTCCGATTATCCTAACATTGAAACATAAGCCTAACATAAGAAAAATTGCATCATATTATTGATGTACATGTGCATCTTTGATGCTAAATCTATCCTCTCAAGTTAGATTTCTCCTCTACTTAGGAATGATCAAATCAAATAATATTGTTTAGACATGAATAGATTACATTCCTCGAAGTTTTCAAATTTTTTTCTGTGCTTAGTTCATACATATTAATTTTTATTTCTTCACTTTCTTCAAGTAATGTTAATGTCTCATTTGGATTTTTAACATTCACCTATGTTTTTTGCATGCACATATTTTATTAACTCATTAAATGTCTAATGTGTTCAATAATACACTGTTTCCATTTAATGTCTACCTACCATTATGGTTTGTAAAATAATGTAATTGATGAGTTATGAAATGAAATTTAATTTACTTAGATCTCTGTTGGCATTTCATTCATGAAACAAAACACTTATTGACTGTGGTATTTGCTTAGAAACATTACATCTTCATACAGAAACATCAATAAAGGAAGTTAAATACATGTGTATTAATGATGCCATCTAACAACCTTTTTCCTAGAAGTTTTTCCTCTTTGCTCGAAGAGAAACAATCCACCTGTGTTGCCGAGAAATTATTTTTTTAATAACAGTTTTTTTTCCTGTTTGCGCCACTGATTTTCTTTCATTCAACTGACCACTCTCATATCCTTGTTGAAATCTCTTGACTAAAAACTCGTTAGCTACCCACCAAATTTCCATCATCTAGGAGAAAATTTTAGAGGGTGTCGATTCTATGGATTTTTGTCGTATCTCATCTTGTTTACCCTAAAAATATCTTTAAACAACCACTTAGGAAGCTAACAGCTAATAATTAAAAATTCTAATGTTTCTAAATCTCAATTATCATCATGAGCCGTCATTCCTGTAAGATTGGTATTCGCTTTCGCTTACTGTAAAGGCACTTACCACCCAAGCCACCCTGGAAAAGGCCTGCAGCCTTTTTCGGTCACTCCGCCAGTTCTTTCAATTTAGTCTGCCCTTTGTTCCATAATGATCGTTTTTTCGGTGATATCTAACCTACTTAATTTGAATCCTTCGAATATGAAATACTTCTTGACTTCAAGGCTTTCTGACTCCTATAAGGTGTGACGGACTAAAGGCTGCCACAATGTCTTTGTTGTCCTTAAAAAGCTACAGCGGGATGCTCAAATTCCTCATTAACATTGATATTTCGACCTTCAGATGCCTCCAAAAAGTAGAGGCAGTTGGGAGCACTTAAATAGATAGAAAATTAAATGTTTCGAGAACTTTTCCTAGGGTTTCAGTTAATTTTAGGGGGGGGTAGATGCCATGGTTTTTTGTTGTATCTCGTCTTATTTACTCCAAAAATTTGTACGACTCTGTCAGTTAGAGGTTGGAAGTGGGTTTGGTGGTAAATACTTCGGTGACATTGCTCTCCATTCAATTCCCCTATCGGCTTATCTTTTGACATGCCAAAATTATTTTGCTACAAGTCCCTCATCTCCTGCTCTTTTGTATCTCATCCGAGGTTGCCTTTTAACCATTCTTCCCTTTCTCGTTGCTCTGCAATAATTTTCGTCAAATATTAATAATTCTCAAAGAAAACTAACAAATAATTTTGAAATAAATAATTACGCATTGAATGACGACGTTTAATAAACGATAGTTTGGGATGGCAGTGAATTCTCTTACTTTCAAAACCACGATGTTACGTACCCTAACGTCAGCTTTTACGGGATATTTGTGTGCCTCAGCCTGGCTCCCTCCCTAAATTTTCCCCTGGTGATGACCAGTGGTGCAGCGAGGGGGGGTTTTGGGGGATAAAACCCCCCAGAGCTCAGAGAAATTTTTAAGTTTAAACCATGTTACTTAATTTGATTGATTTACTAATTGAACATTGTAAGGATTAATAAAATATCCCTCAGAAAGCCGTAAAACTCACTATTTTTGAATCATTTATCGTAAAATTCCGGAATTTATTTATCTTGCACCTACCGCTTATCCTAGTGGGTATTCCATACCCCCACACACCCCGGTATTAGTTGCACCCTAAACCCCAGCCTTAATACCTAGCTACGCTCCTGGTGGCGATATAATTATTTTGTTAAAACAGCACACATGTGTTTTCCATTTCCTCCTTAGACCCTGTAAGACCTGAATCTCACTGATTTTTTTCTTTATTCAATTTATTGTCAGCAAGAAGTCGCAAACTAACTGGTAAGTGTTCCCACAGAACAATGCAAAACACACTAGCATGTTACATTATGTTTATGAACGCTCTCTGCTGCTTAGACAGGATGTTCTCAAATGTATGTAAACACTCCGAAATGCTCGAGATGTCACTCACACTAAATGACAAAACGGATGTACTAGTACTTCCATGCTTGC